>NC_073723.1:90273587-90588808 GCF_023634155.1 Falco peregrinus
CAGCAATGTAACATTTTCTATGATTTCAGTTTATTAAAACACTTGAATTGTGAAGTTAACTTACAATTGAAGAATTTGTAAGGTATACCAGGAGTCTGAGTCATGACTACTAAAGTGTTTCTCAGGGTAACATGGAAGACTTTAACGTGTCCCACAAACAGACTGCTGTTTTCAATCAGTATGTAGGAGGTATGCATAGATTTTATACTAATTTCCTTGCACTTTATTGTATTCTGCTGCCATGATGCTCAGCCCGTCAAAGAAGTCTGCTCTGTAGACTTTGTGCTGAGAGTACCTTTTTCATCAGTACACCTTTCACTTTATCAGCTCAACATCTGACCAATAATGAGCTTCTTAAGTTTGTGTTGCTCTGCCTCAAAATCATTGAGCTCTCTGAAACAAAGTGCATTGGAAGTGGAAAATGTATGCAAGTAACCAGTCTAATCTAGAGACATTTCAGATACAGCTCTGCCATTGAGAGGTATACCCTGTGACCACTGATAAAGAATAAGGAGTGGTAGTAGGCAATCAGAGGAAATTAAAAAAAAAAAAAAAAGAAGCAAAAGGCTTCTGTATACCACATCCCAGATCAAAATTTAGAAAGAATTTAAAATAACCCAGCGGGCTCGAAAGGCTGGCATACCATAGGTAAGCATCGCTGCTTAAATTATAGCATAACCTAAAACTCCACTAGGCAGAGCAGACAAAATTTGGCAGAGAGCTTCAAAGTAAAATGACCACAGACAATCTTCCATTTCTGGTCTAAATCTGATTCTAGAATTAGGGGAATGTTATTTTACTTTCTGTCATTAGTAATAGCACTCTATTACATGTTTTTGAGCCACGAAGCCACTGGTAATATGTTGCGTCTGGTGGTAGGGATGGTCACATTTGAAGGGGTACAACAAGAGCATTAGAGACTCAATATTTAACATTTTCTGTAAGAACTGTCTGCTTAGAGTGGCTTGTTGGCTGTTGAGCTTGTCTCTTGAGTGAATATGTCTTTATCCTGCTGAGCAAGACTTGGATTGAAATGGCTAAAGAACAACATGCTGAAGATGAAGAAGTGTAACACCATTCAGGAGGAAAACTAAGACTGTGCTGGGATATGTCTTTTTGACATAAATAATTGTATTTAATATGTATGAAGAGCCTTGGCCTTCCCGCAGCAGTGCACACAGAGGACTATTACTGGTTATTTACCCCACAGAGCTTTGAGGAAGCCTGGCTGAATTGTCCAAGTAACTGTTTATTGCTGTTCTCCCTGGCTGTATGAGCAATAACTGCCTTTTGCTTAGCTTAGGCAGCAGGATTAAAATTACAGTATATGACAATGGAAAGGATATTGATGATTTTGGTGTGCTCAGGACCTATTTATTTTCTGCAGACCAGGAATAGTTGTCTCTGTTCCTGCTCTGTATGCTGGGACTCTTTCATAGCTGCCTAAGGGGCTTGGAGACTTGGATAAAACAAATGGCACCTGGGTCTCCAAATCCTTGAGGTGACATGGAAAATTACAGCCTTAGCCCATCTGCACCTCAGTTTTCTTAATAAGTAAAACCAGGCTTGCAGGACTTTGACATTAGGACAGAAAGCTTTCCTCCACTGGAATCTACAAAAGACGTTGAGGGTAATGTAGGGCAGCTGTGCAGGGAGAGAAGTCACCTCTTGGAGCAATAGCTGAGTGAATTAACTGCTTTGGAGTTCCTTTTTCATCATCTTCCTATAGCTAATCTTGTAGGGAAGGAACTGTCCCGTGTGATGTTTGATCGCATGCAAGAAAATAGCAAAACTGTCCTTTGCCATGACTTCTATGAAGGAAGTAGTTATTCCTCCTGTCTCCAGATGTTTCAAGATGCTGTTAGGATTTAGGTTAATGTTAAGATAACATTATATAAAGAAAACTTTTAAAGATAGAACATAAAGATGTTTAAACGTGCTTGTATTATTAATAAGCCAAGAGATAAACTGCAGGTTTTAAATTAATTCTTCTAATTTATGCATTCACTTTGATTATAGAGACATAATTAAGACGGGTAATTACAAACCCTCTGTTTCCTAGTAACATATTCATAGCAGTAGTAGCTATGGTGTTTTACAATATCAAGCTCATATGTAAAGCAAATTATCTATTTAGTTGGAATGATATTGCTAGAGCCAAATTAAATTCTCCTACAAGCACAACTATTCATTAGTTGGCTGCACATTATCTAAAAGCCACTTGTATCTCAGCAAAAAAGTTGGAATATTATCCTACCCTAGATACATTTGCTCTCAAAAGCTTAATACACAAGTTTAAGTAGATCAGCTGAGACTGTTTTGTTTTTTGATTTCCTAATTAACTTGAATTAAATTGCCACTGACACATCTGTCTTAGAGTTGGTTTCACTGAGCTTCTGACGTGCTGCAAAATCTCTTTCTTACACAGGCTAAGGTCTAATTCTGAAATGACAAAAAGGAAAAGAGAGTTTTCAATAGCCATCTGGGTGAGCTACCCTTGAATCGATTGTTTTATGCTGTTGAATTTTAAAATGCGCTGTTAATGGTATATTAGGTGGTGAACATGCTGGAGAGGTGTCTTCAGGCATTTAAATCAAAATAAATAAAATATTGACTAAGCTGAACTCTGTAGCTCACTGAATTAAACTGAAACGCTATAGTCCAGTTTCAAACAATTCATTTCTGGGGATTTATTCCAGTTTAAATCAATGTTTAAATCTTTCCACTTTCAATTGATTTGGTGCAAATTTCTGTGCATAAGCAAAATCCAAAAGGATTGCTGTTACAGTAGTGTTGTGGTTTAACCCCAGCTGGCAACTAAGTACCACGCAGCTGCTTGCTCTCTTCCCCCCACTCCCTGGTGGGATGAGGAGGAGAATTGGAAAAAGGTAAAACCCATGGGTTGAGATGATAAGAACAATTTATTAATTGAAATACAGTCTAATAATAATTGTAATGCAAAGGGAGATAACAAAGAGAGAGGAATAAAACCTAAGAGAAACAAGTGATGCCAGATATGTTTGTTCACCACCCACTGACCAATGCCCAGCCAGTACCCGAGCAGCAGTAAGCCCCCCTACAACCAACTCCCCCCGGGTTTATATACTGGGCACGATGTTCTATGTTATGGAATATCCCTTTGGCTAGTTCAGGTCAGCTGTCCTGGATGTGTCCCCTGCCAGCTTCTTGTGCACCTGCTCACTGGCAAAGCATGGGAAACTTTAAAAGTCCTCGACCTAGGCAGGGAAAGCACTATTTAACAATAAGTAAAACATCAACATTATTCTTGTACAAAATGCAAAACACACCACTGTACCAGCTACTAAGAAGAAAAGTAACTCTATCCCAGCTGAAACCAGGATAAGTACTCTGAAACTTACAGGGTAATTTTCACTTTTCCTTAAACACTGCAATTTTGTGTGTAATCTTCCAATTTTCGTACACTATGTAGTTTTTTCATGGGCCAGCATCAGGGGGAAGGTGGGACAGTAAAGTGCTGTTTCTCTCTCCATAGCATAGTAGAAGAGAAATGACCTTCTCTGTGCTTGTCTTTAAAATCCAAGGTAGGACCCTGCACACCTGCACCTGCCCCTGTGAAGGACTTTGGGCTTTACACAATTCCAGGTGGGTGAGACAGTACAGGAGTCGGGGTATCTCCTGTCAATCTGAGTACAAAGATTTATCCAGAAGATACTAGTTTTCAGTGATTCACTGGGTAACAAAACTGACTGGATGGCTGAGTCCAAAGAGTGGTGGTGAATGAAGTTAAATCCACTTGCAGTCGGTCACAAGTGGTGTCCCCCAGGGCTCAGTACTGGGGCCAGTCCTGTTTAATGTCTTTATGAATGATCTGGATGAGGGGATCGAGTGCACCGTCAGTAAGTTTGAAGATGACAGCTGGTTGGGTGGGAGTGTTGAGCTGCTTGAGGGTAGGAAGGTTCTGCAGAGGGGTCTGGACAGGCTGGATCAATGGGCTGAGGCCAGTTGTATGAGGTTCAACAAGGAGAAGTGCTGGGTCCTGCACCTGGGTCACAACAATCCCACACAACCCTACAGGTTTGGGGATCAGTGGCTGGAAAGCTGCTTGGTAAAAAAGGAGCTGAGGGTAGTGGCTGACAGCTGGCTGAACATGAGCCGGCAGTGTGCCCAGGTGGCCAAGAAGGCCAACAGCATCCTGGTTTGTATCAGAAATAGCATGGCCGGTAGGACAAGGGAAGTGATTGTCCCCCTTTACTGGGCACTGTTGGAGGTGGCACCTTGAATACTGTGTTCCGTTTTTGGGTCCTCACTACAAGAAAGACATTGAGGTGCTGGAGTGTGTCCAGAGAAGTGCAATGAAGCTGGTGAAGGGTCTGGAGCACAAGTCTTATGAGGGGTGGCTGAGGGAGCTGGGGTTGTTTAGCCTGGAGAAAAGGAGACTTGGGGGAGGCCTAATAGCTCTCTAAAACTACCTAAAAGGAGGTTGTATCAAGGTGGGTGTCAGTCTCTTCTCCCAAATAGCAAGTGATAGGATAAAAGGAAATTGCCTCAAGTTGCACCAGGCATGGTTTAGATTGGATATTAGGAAAAATTTCTTGCACTGAAAGAAAGGGTTCTCAAGCATTGGAACAGGCTGCCCAGGTAAGTGGCGAAGTCACCGTCCCTGGAGCTATGTAAAAGACATGTAGACATGGTGCTTAGGGACATGGTTTAATGGTGGACTTAGCAGTGCTAGGTTAATGGTTGGACTTGATGATCTCAAAAGTTTTTTCCTACCTAAATGATTCTATGATATATATTTGTCTCTTAACAGCTGTAACTTGCTTATGTACTGAGTACTCTTCCCTTCATTGTACAGTATCTTGCATATATGTCCTGTATTACTGATCTGTTTTACAACAAATTAACATTCGTGGTTTATGCATTGTTACCCTGTTTATAGATTTTCATTCGTATCTGGTAAGTTTGCTGATTGGAATATCAGTATTGCTTTGTTTCACTGAGAACCAGTATATGTAAGTGATTTGAGGCAAAGAACAAACCTTTGACTTTCTTCTGTTTTTGTCTTTGATTTAAAGACACATACTATGTACAGTAGGAAAAGCTAATTGTTTACTTCTTAAAGTTTCGGTGTTATTCTTACCCATTAATTAAAATATAAATGAAGATAAATAAAATATTGATCCATTGAATCTGAGACTCAGATCTTAATCTCAAAATTAAGGGCCAAGTAAAACAAGGATTTATTTTTTTTTAATTAGATTCAACTCCTGGATTGCAATATTCTGTAATAAAGCTAATATATTATAATTCAATGAAGCTTGCACAGTAAAACCAGAAAGAAGTGAAATACCCTTCCACAGTGATTCAGATTTGTTTGGAATAAATAGCAATGGTTTATAGATATTTTCTTTGAAGTAAAAAAGGTGTCAGTGTCATGATCCTCCAGGAGCCCAGAGCTTTGAGCTAGATTTCCTGCACCTTTTTCAAAGTGAAGTTTCTAGTCATTAAGATAAAATATCAACTAGAAAAGCAAACTTTTTAAAGGATAGAGAAAATACAGAGTGAGGTAGAAATAAAATAGGCTTTATAAACCTGTATCTTCCTCCAGATGTGTGTCCTTTTAGGATGAGTCCTTTTCTCTAGTCTTACTTTCAACCCATTAAGCTGGGGCTTCCTAAATCATAGCAGTCGCTATACTTTCTCTCCCCCTGAGGTCTAGCTCTGGACGCTCACTGTTTACATGAGGAGTCTTATGGCCTCTGCTGGATGAAGACTCCCTGCCAACTCTCTGCTATATTATAAAGACTCCCTGCCAACTCTCTCCCATATTAAAATATCCTTCTCTTTCTGCCCGCACACATTTTTTTTTTTTTCTTGAGCAACAGCTTAACAAGTACATTATTTAAACCTTTTTAAGGTGCGGATAGTTTGAGATGTCTTTCCTTCTTTACATGCAAAATTTTGGCCTGTGGACTAAATGTGTCTGAATTCTGTTGCCAAATACTGGAGTCCTTATCCTCCATGCCAAGGATCCACCCACCCATAAATGCCTTGTTTACTGGCAGCGTGTCAATCAGATCAGAGCTGAATGATACCAGGAACAGAGATGTTCTATGTTCAAATGAATATATGAGAGTACAAATTGTGCTGAGTTGTCTTAATGAAGGTACAACCCTCTAGCATCCTTAGCATCCTATTTTTATTGATGTATTGTGTGTTGGGTAGAGAATTGCTTGTGAACTAACTTTAAGACTAGAAAATGCCAGATCATAAACACCAGATTCTTATACTTGAAATTCATGGGAAGAAGGAGCAGAACAGCCCATAGCAAGAATTTTCAGAGCCCTCACCAGAGATCTGGAAGGCCAAGATTAAGATCTGCTCCAACATGTCCAGTCACACAGTTTCCATCTGCAAAAAAGCTGTGTGGAAATAAATGGCACTGTGTGGTCCTTATCTTTTCTGAAGTTCTTACTAGAACTGTCCTTTAACTTCTCTGTTCTTTTTCCTCCTCCTGACTTATGCATTAGTCTGAGGGTGAAAACAAGTGATAACTATTGTGTGTGGCAGACCACAGAGAGAACACTTTTACCTGACCATGGTGGGCATCAGCATATACTCCAAACACTTGCCAGAGTTGGTGGGGACAATGTAAATCTCAGTTCTATATTTCCATGGTTTAGTGCAGGGAGAATTTTTTGATCTCTTCTTCGAAATCAGTAAGGCCAACAGCAAAACTGCTGTGCCTGAAAGAAGCAGTTCCCTTCCTTAATAATTGTGAAATTTTCCCCTGTCTTTCTCTTTAAAACCGAATCTTGTAATTAAAATGCACATCAATGCCATAATGATACAGTAATCTGCAGGTTAGTCTGACCCATAGTGCTTGAATTTAAGGGTGGAGGTAGATACAATGAATTATTAAATATTTAAGAGTTGTGCATTCCAATTACAACAAAATGACAATTCCATTCCTACTGCAGTAGCTACTGCCAAATGTGGGAATCAACATTTAAATCCTGAAGTACTAGGGTTTTTTTGGTACAATGTATGCCATGTAAACAAGTAAAGTGAGAGATGATGCTCTTAAGGAGGAGAAAAGAATGTCTTAAACACCAGCTGCGTATATTTTAAAATGTCAGATAAAATATAAATTGAAAGACAGTTTCACATGGAATAAGATGTTTAAAATACCAGCAGCAGTTTGAGTATGTTTTCCCCTACTTTGGATTGTTAGTTAACCACATTTGCAGAAACAGGCTGTTTAGCACAGGTGCTCACCTAAATCAAAGTTGCCCAACTAAAGGCCCAGATCCAAAAAAAGCACCTGAATGTCTTGTTCCACTGATTCCAAGGGTGTAAGCCTGAAAACTGCGTTTCCCTATGTCCTGTGGGTTGTATCCCAGTATGTTGGCCCCTGCCCCAATGTACTGAACAGCTACAATTCTCCTTAATTTTATGGATATGTTTGATGTTACAGACCCATGCCAGAATGAACAGGATGCTTCTACCAGCAATCAAAAGCATGGTTGCATGTGCTTAAATTTAAGTAGGTAGCCTTGAAATTGTTGCCCAGGTTTTTACCGAAGTTAATTTACACAATAAGAGAGCATTCTGATTTAACTAGATCTGCTTAATGCTTCAGTTAATATCATGTTATGAAGTGTTATTTGCTATAACATTTTCCATGTGTCAAGTATTATACATGAATAAGATTTATTAGTGGGTAGTAAACAATTCCCATCACTGGCTTCATTAAAGAAAAAGAATAATATATTTCCGGTGTGGAGGACACAGTTTAAAAAAAAAAAATAGTCATTGGAATTTTTGGGATCTGGAAGATTCAGTTTAGTCAACGTTTCCACACTGAACCAGATACTTGTTTCCAAATATTTGCTTCCACAGAAGATAAGAGATGAAGTATCGTCCCACTGCTCAGTTACTGCACAACTATTGGTTTTGGTCTGGTCAGTCAGCTGAAGCAGAAATCCCTAAAAAGACTGAAGGTGAAGTTGGTCTTTTGATCTATAAAGTAACTTATAGAAGTCTTGTATGTATAGAGAGAATAGACCTAGTGAAGGAGGAGAGCAACCTCTCCTCTTGTTCTAAGGCAGATTACTATCCCAGGGAGCAGTAGAAGGAGAACCTGCTTTGCTAATAGGTCCTCTCTGTCCAGCTCTGCTGAGCTCAGATTTCAGATGAGAAAGAAGAAAGATAAAAGGACATGGTCATCCAATCCAGAGAAGGATTTTGGAGAGGTAATATCACCCTAGTGTTGCCACGGTACTTATTAAGCAAGGATACTTCTGAAATATGGTAATGAAACCTGGCCAGTTTATTGGGTACCGGTAAGTTGATGGAAATCCTTTTCTGGTTGCAAGTTGATTAGCATTTTGGATTCTTCTACTGTTTACAAGACGTTACCAAATAGTCTGATCAAACAATTTCAGTGTGACAATTCTCTTCAGTCTGTTTGTTCTGATTACTGGCTTTTCTTTGCATGCAGTGTTCATTGTTGGTTCAGCTTGGGTGTCTGAAACTTCTAAAGCAGAAAAATCAGTGGCGGATAATGTGAGTAGCAAATATCCTTGTTCCCATGTGAGCAGGGGCAAAAGTGTATATATAGGTTTTGTATATATATATACACATACACAACATATGTGTGTGTGTGTATATATATATTTTGTAGGTATAACTTTCCTACAAAAAAAACCCACCCATCTCTTCTCTTTATAAAGTTAACTTTGAAACAGATAGTCTGGTATAGAGCTTTAAAAGAACACACATTTACAGAACGCTTAAAATTAATTGGGAGTTTCTTGAGTTGGGTTAAGTATCCTCAGAACTGTGACTCAGAATTTATCTTAGTTGTCCTCTGCACCCACGTTTTTAAATCTTACGAATTCTCTCAGGCAAAATTAAAGGTGATTTGCACTGTAATATTCTTTTGGAAAAGGGATGAGAGGAAGTCCACACATTCTGAAAGAATCTGAGCTAAGATGATTAGCATATGAGACAAAAAGGATCTCTGTGAGTTGTTTCTCTAGTTATGTATTCTTCCTCACAAAAATGGAGTGTACACTATAGAGATTTATATGTTTTTTAATTACCAGTTTCAGTTGTGTATGTGTCCATGTCCCTATGTGTAGCATCTATAAATATATTTTAGTTTTCCACGCCTCTGCAATTATTCAATCTGAGAGCACTGGCTTTACTCAATTTATGCCAAAGTATGTCAGCTTAGGTTTTGGCCTGTACTACCTCCCACTGCCTTTAAGAAAGCTAGATTAATCTAAACTGAAAAATTACATGGTCCATTAAACTATTTCAAAGACATGAAAACTTGAAACTTCACTTTGTCTTTTGAGATGCAAGCCAGAGTTTAGCTTATATATGTAACGCAAAAAAGGTAACTCCAGTTGGTTAATTATATATTAAGTTAATTAAAGGGCTCTGCTTTAAAAATCATATTCAGTATTCAGTTCTGAACTATGCACTCTGAAAATATGTAAGCAGAACCCCTGCTTCTATATTTACACTTTAATGACAATGGTAATATATTGAAAGGATCCAAGTGTACAGACAGTGTAATTGATAATGGCTGGTACAAGGAATTTTTTGTGAAGAGGAAAGAGGGTGGGGGGGGTTGGGGAGGGTCCCTTTCTTTTTTTTTTTTTTTCCTTTTTCTTTTTTTTTTCCTTTCTAGGTGAGATAAAGGAAGGGGAAGTAATACAGCCCCTCTAGGTTAGGAGTCCCAGACACAGAACAAAGGCAGAAGTAAAAGGAAAAGCCTCTGAAGAGTACGTGACTCTGACATGCTTGAATCTCTCTCATTTGGACCTGGTGGATTCAATGGGCAGGAAACTACGCTGAATGAATGAATAATGGAAAACAGAATTGCCTGGAATATAGATACCGGTATGTGCTTAAAATCAGATTATTTCAAGGCTTCTGTGGAAGCATGGTGTTTGTCAAATACTTAAAGCCTTTCAGAGGGAAAGTCATCCCACGTTTCTCCTCCTTCTCATACTTTTTTCCTAAAATGTCTCTAACAGCCATTGCTGTTGGAAACTAGAAAGTTGACTAGATGGGTTTGTAATCCAAATCCCAGGGATATCACTTAATTGTTTGTGACTAATATAGATCCTTGTAGTAAGAAAGATTGGGATTTTACAGATCTTTGGTTTTATTTATTTTGAGCCTTGGCAGAAAGGTTATTGAAGCCTATAGGAAGTATCCCTTGACTTTAGTAGGTCTAGCTGTTTCAGTCCTGTGGACAAAACAGCCACTCCAAATTAACATAGCAGAGTTTAACAAGCAATTGGAAAGAAAACCAAAATTAAATTAAACCCCAAACAGCTGTCACATTCTTTTGTTTCAGTTTTGCTTTTATACTCATGACTCTTGTTCACACATGTTGGGATGTATTTGTTCATAGCCACTTGCAGAGCAGCTCTAGCTTTGAGTTGCTCTTTGCATGCCTTCCAAACCTCCAGCGTGCGGCCAGGTTCCAGCTCTGTGTCAGAACCACACAGTCATTTCAGTTTTCTGACAGTGTTGGGTTAGTTTTCAGGTCTCTGGAGCTGATGTGCAGCTCCATCTTGGTACTGAGAGCACCAATGGTATACCAAAGGAAGAATTACCCAGGATATGAATTCTTTGTCATAATCTCTCTTCTAATCCTCTGTTAATAACCAGTGTTGCATAGAGGATACCAGACTATGGTAGAGATTCAGTATGAGTATGGCAGTTACTATGTTCTCATTTAAGTACTGGTAGAAAGTTGCAAACTGTATGTACTTTTTTTCCCCCAAAAGGGAACAGAGGTGACAGATTGGTTGAACTGAAGGGAAGGGGGATTGTTTGTTCTCCATGCTCCCCCTGCCATGTGCTGTGCTGAGCCTGCTCATATATAGCTTAAAACCCACTATATCCACTTGCCCTTTTAGAAAGAGTGGGACATATATATGGTGGGCAAACCCCTGTATGTTTCTTACCCTTTTAGGGAAGATCTGTACACATTTCTCAACACTTAAAAACAGTGGGAAGAGAAGACTCCTTTAAATGTGTTAACTCTTCTTTTTTTCTTTTTTTTTTTTTTTCCTTCTCGGCTTAGGCCCCCTAAAATTTATCCCAAGGCTACACAACGCTGTTTGCTCATGCCTTTTCACACTGCACCACCACCCCTGGCGTTGCAGAGTCATCACGAATAGCTCCCCACAAAGACGTTTAGCTGTGTGAATGCCCCTCATGCCCCGGGGAGGCTTCAGTGCTATTGGAAATGCACCAGCAGATTTCCCACCCCTACTGAATCCCACAGTTGATCTAGTTATGATGAATTATCTATTTCTTTTAAAAAGGAGAAAGCTCAACTGCAATTGATTGGAATCAATTGTTTTATTGAACAGTGTAAATAATACCTTGTATTCAAATTAAATACAATCGTTACAGTTGGATTTCTCATTTAAAATTTAATAACAGAAACAAATTGGGGGGGGGGGGGGTGGAATAACAGCTTTTTATGTGCGTTGCTGCAGCAACGGCTAAACTGTATATTGTGACTCTTACGTCTGTAAGAGTGGGACGTGCTTGAACCCCGTGTCAGCTCCCCACGTCAGGCCACTAGCATTACTGTACCAAGTGCTTTGAGGCCAAATGCTCCCACCAGCCTCTCTGTGAGGCTGGGCACACACGGGGTGACTCCCTGCGGGGCAGGGAGAAGGGGGCCCTGGCTGAGCACCCGCCTTCTGGCCCAGGGGGATGTCACCTGAGGGAGCTGGGTGCAGCTGGCAGTGTGGGGGCCAGGGGCGGCCCCCAGCTGGTTTGACCAGCTCTGGCACACTGAAAGGCTGTTGCGGGCCAAAGTGGGGGAAGTGGCTGTACATCACCCCTGTGTAGCACATTTGAGAAAGGGTCAATGGGGTCCTGCAGAAGGGGACATTGAGGAGACACAGCTGGGGATGTACCCATGGGAGCAGGTATCCCTAGGGATGGCAACGTGCAGGTGGCCCATGCTGGGGCAGAGAAGTAGGGAGATGAAACCAGCAGTGGTGGAAAGCAAGAGACATGGAGGAGAGGTAGACAGACAACAACCCCAAACCTCCCATGCCACCCGCTGCTACTTCCAAGGGCTGGGTAATGTGACACTAGGAGGGTGGGAAGGAGGGGAGCTGGACTTGAACTGACCCTCAGGAAAGAGAAGAAAAGGTGTTTCCTTTAGGCTCTTTTCAGTGGTTTGTTTAACTTTTTTTTTTTTTTTCTCCAGTACCTAAATCTGTAAGTAAAATTTGGTGTTAATTGGCAATGAGTTAAGTAAAATTCCCTGAGATGCAGACTGTTCAGCCTGCAGCACTGGCTTTGCTTGGGTTTAGAGTGAATCAGCTCCCTGCAGCGCCGTGACACACTCAAACATTTCCCTTGCATTCCCATTTGCTTTTCCCACACAAAAGATACCTCCCCAGTCTGCTGGCCAAACCGGGTGAAACTGAGAAGAGTGAGTGCTTGTTGCTGTTTGCCAGATATTAAAGGTCATTAGGCACATGAGCATACCTTGGCTGGCAATGGAAGGAGGATGGCTGTGCTGGTGGTGACTCTTGCCAAGCGGGTTGCCTGAGTGCCCATCCTGGTGGCTGGTCATCTTGGGGAGCTTTCTGTGAGAGGTGTCTGGGGTGTTTTGAAAGCCTCCATTTAAACAGTTCTCGGGAGGCGGTTTCCTCGTTTCAAAAGCAGTGTTGTTACTATGAGTCAAGAAGGAAGAAGTACCTAGGAAGAAGTCACTTGACTGACAAAATACAGGTACATTTAAATAGAAATGCTAAGAAAAAGAAATTTTATCTAAGTGAAATGCCTGAAATAAATGAGAATAAACTGTATGCATCTCACTTGCATCCAGCCTAATCTCTGTATCTCTGAAACTAAATTCCAAACCATACATAACTTTTAACAGAGATCAATTAATAAATCTACAGACATTAAAAACCTACATGAAATATTTGAGCAGGGATCCTCTTGGCTGTTGTCTAATAACCCATCTGGACATCCCTTAGCCATGCTGACTCATGCCTCTGAGGTCTGTGATATCTCAGCACTATCAGCTATAGTGGAAAAAAGCTACGTCATCATGGAGCAGTGCATGAAAGATGCTAGGTCAGACTGAAGCCTGTGGCTGGGATTTGCAATCAAGATATATGGGCTCCAGAAAATCTGCAACAGATGGATGAATTTCTAAACAAATTCCGAAATCTAGTGAAACTTTTGTAATACAGTGAAGTTGGCATGTCTTCATGTGATCTTATTAAGGGCTTGAACTTATACTACGATGAATGTCTCAACTCCCACAGACCAATGTGGGGAAACAAATGCTTATGTCCTCCTTGTAGGTTACTAGGTTAAGCCAAGGCAGAGAAAGAGAGATTAGATATAAATTTGGTTACAGAATTTTGTAAGACGTTTACAACATTGGCATGGCAGCCTCTTTTCCAGATGGCTAAAATTTGTGATCAATGTAGTAGTGCCTATTAAAAGGTGAATAATAAGTAGATTGTCAACTGGAGCATTATCAAAGAGTGATTTTATTGGGGGACTTTGATAGTGATTTTGAAGGAGAACACGTTTTCAGTAAACAACTGGATATATATTTGAAAATTGGATGTAAAAATACTGCTAGTAAAAACTGCCAATGTCATATAATGTGAAGCAAAAAATAATAAGTACTTACACAAACTCATTCAGAGCAAGTAGGCAAAGGGTCTGTTTTAAACAGAACAAATTTTGACACTGCCAAATGTAATGCATGCAATTGAGGGGAAAGGCATTGCTCAAACGTGAGATTTGGTAGCATCTATCTAGTCCTCATTAAAACTCAAAAACTTTGGAGACATGATGAGATAATGGGAAAAACCCTACAACACGAGAAGTCAGTGAGATGCTATTCCAAAACAGGTCAATAAGGATACTTCAACAGGAAAATTAAGTATGCTTCTTGATATTTAGAGTAACAGTTTGTGTTGGAAAAAATTGTCTGGAAAGACCTTGATTCTCCATGGCTTGAAGATTCTAAACCTTCCTAGAAGGGATCTGCATAAGGCCTTGTTACAGAGGATGTCAATCAAAATATCCATACTGCTGTCTTCTGTCTTTCAATCTATGCAAGCCTCAAATCTTAATACTGCTAAGGATTTTTCTTGAAAAATTGTGTAAAGCAATCAAAAAAAGCAAATCAAGTAAAAACAGTACCTCTGCAGAAGTATGAGTCAAGGATTTATATGATCACTGTCATTCCAAACTGGAATTAAATCTGGAAGACTGGTCTGGGTCAAGTGCAACAATCAGCTTTTTTCTGTGTGCTTTCTTTTATTTCACAGCTTTTAATTAAAGTAAATTCAAACTAAATATCTCGTTCTGCAAGTGGCAGAACAGTCATCCTGGCTTGATTAGTTATTTACAAAGTGTCTTCTAAAATAAAATTTCAGGAAAGCCAACCTGATTTTTTACACAGCCTTTGAAATTGTATATTGCCATGACTCATGCTTCTGTAAGACTAAATATTTCAGCCAGCTTTACTTCTTTTTTTACCCATAACGTACAGAACTCCTGAGTCTTGCTCCACACCTTTTTACTTTCTTAAGGAGAAAATGAAACCCTAGCATTCTGTTTAATTGCAATTAAACCATATTTTCTTTTTATAGAGGAAAAAGAATCAGATTGTAACTGTACTACTACTTTCAGTGTTGACTTAGGTTGTCACAATCTGTTCTCAGGTATAAGAAGTATAATGTTCTGGTTTCTGCAATTAAGGAACAAAATTGCTTTGTAAGGCAGTATCAGTCAAGCCCAACCTGTATGTGTGTTTGGATCAAGTTGCCAGTGGAACTCTCCAAGCAGAAAACACCGAGCCACAGAGTAATTTTTTCCATTCATCACACCAGCTTTATGTTAATGAAAACCCAACGACATTAATAAATTTCCCTTTACTTTACACCAGTGTAAATGGAAGAAAAAACAGATCCCAAGCACTTTTAAAGAAAAGAATGAAAATCAGATCTATCTTTCTTCACTATAGCTCCAAATGGAACAATAATGAAGGCACCACATGCTGAAGTTTCCATCTGCATCTAATGTGCAAGCTCTTATGTCACCTGTGGACTACTGCATTTATGGCCATACTGCAGAAGCACTGGTTCACCAAAGTGATTTGTGTGCCTGAAGGTGTGTAGTGTTGTTCCAAAAAGTGCTTTAAGGACCAGGCAGCCCATGCTTTCTTTGCTGGCATTACTCTGAAGATCTCCTGGAGGGATCGAAGAACATCAGTGGGAAAAAAAATAAATAATCTTTTTATAGACTTATCTATATGCAGTACATTGAACTTCTCTTATCTAAAATGTACTGTATATGCCTGGCACTATCATGCTTGTACCTACAAATTTATTAATAAAATTTTTAAAAACACCCCTTTTTTTGTAAGTTTAAAACATGGGGTTTGACACATGAATGCGTATCCTCCTGTATAGTGGATGGGTGAAAGTGCAGGCAGGTTGAGATTTGTGGTTATGGGTAGAGAAAAGGGGTTTTTTTATTCCTTATCCTTTTAAAATTCTATGGCTTTTACTGTCAGTTACTTATGGAGCAGGAGTACTACATCACATTTGGAGATACAAAGGCTACCTGTATGTGGCCAAAACTAGAAAATTTTCTATAGGCAGGAAAATACAGCTCAGGAAGGTAAAAGTAAGGGAGTGATTCAAATCCATGGTGACACTAATGTGTTCCAATTCTTCTCTGTGTTGCAAATATATCTGATATTATTTTCATTGTGCCATCACAAAAGTATCACTTTAGCATCAGAATAAGATCAGCTTATGCATTCTGTACACTAGCAGAAGCTTTGGCAAAACTCTTGTGATTCTTAGATTTAGTTATTGCAGAAGTGATCAGAGGCTGGGAACACCTCTCCTGTGAGGAAAGGCTGAGAGAGTTGGAGTTGTTCAGCCCGCAGTAGAAAAGGCTCCAGGGAGATCTTACTGTGACCTTTCAATATACAAAGGGGCCTTACGAGAAAGATGAAAAAGAACTTTTACCAAGGCCTGTAGTGACAGGACAAGAAGCAACAGCATTAAACTGAAAGAGGGGGGGTTTAAATTGGATGTAAGGAAGAAATCTTTGTGATGAAAGTGGTGACACACTGGAACAAGTTGCCGGGGAAGTTGTGGATGCCCCATCATTGAAAGTGTTCAAAGTCAGGTTAGATGGGGCTTTTCGTAACCTGATTTAGTGAAAGATGTTCCTGCTGTGGCAGAAGAGGGAGGACTATATGATCTTCAAGGTCTCTTCCAACCCAAACCATTCTATGATTCTATCATTTACACTCAAAAAAGGTTTTTCGTCTTGGTATTTCCATTTGTAAAAGGCTTTTTCATGCATTTTGAAAATTTTCTTTTTCTGCAAATGGTATAAAAACTCATCATGTATGTAGTGGTTTTGTTCCTGAACTGTGAAAATAATCAGGAGAGAGGGGAAGCAAACTCTAATTTGATCTTTTTTCCCCTCATGAGGTAACAAACAGAGCAAGGGGAGAAGTCCTTGACTCTTCAAATTCAAATGGTGTCTTGCCTTGACCTCACTGGAATCAAGTTTTACCTTGGGGAGTGGGGAAATAAGCTGACATACAAACAGGGAAATGTTTGGGTTGCTGGTTAATGTCACTAGGAATACATGAGTTTTAATCCACCATGGGATGTGTATTTGCTACAAAGCTTTGGGCAGCTGTGAAATCAACTAAAAATTTGAACATTAATTAAATGGTGTATCTGAATCTTAAGTGTTTGAAAATCTTAACCTCCCAGCATCAGTTATATCAAGAAAAGAAGCTGTTAACGATGATTGTTCACATTCAATCTCAATCATTCTTTTATTTAATATAATCAAATTAGGTTCAGGGTAAAGCAAGGTCATACAGAGTGTGTAACAAAACTCTACCCTTGTGGAGACTTGAACCAGTCTTGTAATAAGGATAGAATTCTGTGGGTTTAGAGCCTCAGCATTTACTAGTTTACATCCCTTGAACTGCAGAGTTTAAGTTGGGCTAGGTTCTAGCACAGGAAACGTCATGTGTATAGGATTTAATTTGTTAGTAAATGTCATTTATTTACAAACATTTTTTGTAAATCTTATTGATTTTCCATAATTAATTATTCATTGGAGCTCTATTAAATTCTTTCCTTTTCTCTTTCATAACAATGCTGGAGACTACGAGTACCAGAGGGGAATTAGGAAGTAGGTGCATCACATGGCGGGGGGGTTGGTAGGGTCTGAACTGAACAGTTAATGGGTAGAAACTGCACAAAAAATGCACAGGTGTTTACTGCTCTCCACATATCGCAAGTCTGTGATATTTTTAGTCTGCCTGCGGTATTTTTGCTAGCAAAACAAAGTACCATATCTTGTTTTTAAGTAGAGGCTGGGAGATCATCATAGCCTCCAAAAGGGCCTGATCTCTTGCAGCTAAGCAAATGGCTCCATTTTTCCTTCAGTCTTGCTACTTTTCTTAGTGCTTTTGTGTTAAGGTGGTAGTTTTTCATTGTGATACAAAATCTCTCATGTAAATGATGCTCCAGAGCCCGTGGCTGACCCTATGGCGTCAGAGCTTGTTAGAACACCATGTGCAGTTTAATTAAAACTGAGGAATAAAGTTTAAAATAAACTAAAAAAAAAAATTCTTACCCTGAAGTATATTATGTTAGACTGCTCATGTCCCTGGAGATGTGTTAAATACAACTGGACAGATGTACACAGGGCTGCAAAATAGTTTTCAGTGCCTGGTCTGAACAAATGTGTTTCCTGGTGAGTACTGTCCCTCAGTAATGTTAAGACCACAAAAGAGTGGGACCGTGCGGCTTTGTATAGACCCAGAAAACCGCACGGCTTCTCAGGGCTCTCATCAGTTTAGCTGCCTGTGCTCAGGGCTCACTCTGACATGGTACAGCTGTGTTGCCTTGGAAAAGAACTGTGAGAGAACTGTCTGTGAGATGCCTTTGCCCTGGACCCTCCCTTACGCAGGAGTTGTGGTTATGCTCAGTCCCTTGCCTTTGATCCTTGCCACAGCTAATTTGCCACTGCGCCTGTGGCTGGCCACGGGCTTTGCTGATCCTGACCTGATCTGGCTTGTTGACTTCCTGGCTTGACCTCAGGCTTACCTCAACCCTTCAGGTTTGCCTTGTGAGCTGGACTCTCGGCTGACCCTGCTTAGTGTCACCAGCTGCCCCACCCCCTCTGTTTTCTGTGCTCAGCATCCCACTGTACTCAGCTCCCTGCCGATGAGGACACTGCTGATGCCCGCCTTGCTGTTAGCCGCAGCCCCTGGCTTGCTTCTCCGTAAAGAGCAGCCCACTTTTGCAGCTCCCTGGAGGAACTGATGTGTGATTGCGATTGTGTTTGCTTTTTGCTGATGGTCCATTTGTTAATGATTCCACATCTAGCCAGAAGGAAGCTATTTGGCCTACTACAGCTTCCAAGGACAAGATGGCACAGTGAATATGGATTCTGACCTCATGTCTTCTTACACAGGAATTAAGACATGGCCATGTCTATTAGGCAAGGCTATTCCTATTCCTGATTAAATATTCATAATAATAATTACTTGTTCACATTAAAATATTTCTGCACCTCCTAGCTAAGATTAATGCTTCATTCTGCTAGGCAGTACACGAATAAAAACAACCTGGGGTGGGGTGGGAGGGTGGGGGTGGGGGTGGAATACGCATCAGAGAGGGCAGAGAGGATACAGGGAAGTATATAGAGCTGATCAGGGAACAGAATTTTTGGTGTTTAAAAAAAAACAAATAAAACAGGGTTTTGGGGAAAGCAAAACCATTCCAATGTTGTCAGAGAATGGATGCAATTTATTGATTTATTTACTTGGGTAGGAAAACCATTTGAGTGCTCCTGGCTGAAAACCCACTGCTGAGCATATCCGAAGGCCCCTTTCTGTCACCGCCCCAGTTAGCTGTCTAGTTCTCCGAGGTTCACTGCTGCCCTGATTGCTCAGCTGTTGGGCTGCCTGCCAAGGCAGGCTGCTGAGCGACCCAGGGAGGCACACAGCCCCTGTCTGTGCTAGTACCTGGGGAGCTCGAGGTGGCAAGCTGACACTTGCTGTTGAAAAATTGATCTGTTTTAGCTGGCTACGGTAAGTCTGTTACACAAGGCTTTAGGGGAAAGAGACAGTAGAGGCAAAAAGATGACCAAGTAGCAAGGATCAAGATTATCACAAGCTCTGGCTTCTTTAAGAATTCTTGCCAAAGAAAGAGGACAGAAAGACACTTCCCAGTTGCCATGTGTCTGTGCATCCCACCTGCAAGTGGAGTTAGGGTTATTGTGAGACATAGGTGTGTACCAGCCTTCAGTGTGTAGGATGCATGGGTATGGTGGCCACCACTGAGAACTGGAGCTGCCACTTCCAGACAGTAGAGCTGTAAACATTATGATATAGTTGCCCTTGGCAGTCTATGTGAAGCTGAGAAAAGCTCACTGTGACTCTGCTGCTGTTTTTAAATCATTGTTTTCTTATTTCCCCCAGACTACACATGCCTGAGAACATGAATCAGGTCTTTCAAATGTAGTGTAGTAAGAAATAATCGTTTGGCTTTATCGGGACACCCACTTGTGGGGAATACCTAGAGCTGAAATTTTGAAAATCAGAATTCACTCATCACTGATCACAGAATATAGTAATTTATGAGGCGAGACCGTGCAGAACTGATGATACATTGTGAATATATTTTCGATAATTTCTCTTGCTTACGTGCCCCATGAATATGTGAGTCTTCATGAACAAGACAGAAGTGAAGCCAGCTCTGAGGAAATCCATTAAAGACCCTGAATGTATTCAGATCCCACTAAAATTTGCTGAACCCAGGGATTCCACAAAGAAAACAAGATCTTCTTCAATATATGCTGAAACTTAACTAATTTTCTGGAGAGGTTAGTTCATGGACAGAGCATGAGGAAAGCCTTGACTGCATCTTTCCTGTTTAAGCAGTTACATGCACTTTAGTTTTCAGGAACATGAATGTATTCTTATTTTTCTTTACAAAAGCCTTTCCATATTTCACATATAATTCCCTCATTATGCATGTAGCTGACAGCTCACAACCATCTCAAATGACCTTTCAATGTAAATGCCAAAATTCCACTGAGGCTGATGGGGTGCTATTCATTTACACAGGCCGAACACTCTTGCAGCAACACTTACTGTTGTTATTATTTGCTTTTCTGATGTGTGAGTGCTGAAAAGAATAGTAATGTAAACAAGCTGTATTTATTGTAGGTTCCATTTTGTTATACTTCTATTCATTACAACAATATCATGTTGGTTTATAATATTTATTCAGAATAGGAGGGATTACATCATCAAAACTATCTTTTAAACTGTTTGTGTTCTCTACAGATTCTTTCCAGGATTAGGAAATTAACCAGTTATGTAATCACATATTCACAAAAATAGACTAGAGTTTGTGGCTTGATGATGCAATAAATCTAGCTGAGGGCTTACGGATTGATGTGGAAAATCAGAATCATTGCATTGTTTCCTTGATTTCAAAATTTTGACTGCTAGGAATGCGATTCTTTAAATGTGGTGATATGAAAGGCTAGATTGCTGGAGACTGAAAAAGCCAAATCATATTGGTTTGCACTGATTTGAGAGGATTAGTGAAACAAGTATTAGATTGCTCTTTAGATTAGTCTAGATGAAAAGAAACAAGCTTTGGTGTAAGACCAGTAGAAATTTGAGTGCTTAATTGCTAGGATTGTTCTGAGAGCACCTCCAAAAACTGATAAAACTTTTGCTCTTCAGAAAGGATAGAATTGCCTTCGAGGGACATTGGAATGGATTGGAGCCTTCAGAGGACCAAACTTACCTATAGATCAGAGCTGCCTGGAAATTAATTTTTTCCTTCCAGTAGAAAAATGTGGTGCAGCAATAAGAATTGTTAGAATAATCAGTGGTGTGAACATTTTCAGGGGTTACTCTGCCAAACTCCTGAAGTGACTTAGTTTTATTGATACCTAAGACACACTGACAGATAAGAATTACCTACAAAACAACTTGCTGTTAAAATGGATTTTAGTGAGAAAGAGCATGTGATAGATCATCTTAAAAAACAGCTGAGTGCTTAGATTGCTCCTGAGTTAGTGGATCGATGACACAGTTTGTTTCTCATGGTGAGCTGGTTCAAGGCCCTATTTCCTACAAGAACCATGAGGAGTGGGGAAGACAAGTTTTGGAGTGAGGGCACTGTCTGTGGTCCGATTAACAGGAGCTGTTTTGCTCAGGGACCTTCCAGGGAGCAGGAGGATGAAAGACAATTCCAAGGCTAAACAGTGGTTACAACATACTTTCAGAAAGCAGAACCTGTGGATCCTGAACCTCTTCAAGCTAATCTAAGCCTGAAAACCAAGGTCTCCCACTTACAAATGCTCTACCAGTGCCTAGCACAGGACTCCAGATTCTTGGCGGAGGTGAGCCTCAGTGAGATGTGCTTCAGCAACTTCACCTGAGGAGCTGGGTCTTCTCTCTGTTCTGCATAGGGGAGGGTGCTCTCCATCCATAGGAGCCAGAAAGTAATCCCAAAAGTCTTTCATTAAGATTGTCCCAATTAGTTGACTGGTGTGGTCCTTATGCAACCTTTGCCAGGATATCCAGGGAAATCCAGGCAGCAACTCCCTACTCAATATACTTCACTTGAAACTAGCCTGCCTCTCTCACAAACTAAACCTGTGCAGAATGGGATGCTCTGTCTTTCCACATCCCTACATAATCTAAATCCAAATCCCATTCAAGATACTTGGTCAAGCAGAAAACTTCTGAAAGACCAGTGAGATGTGTTGGGGTTTTTTCCCTTCAAACACTGAATGAATCTTCCACTGTTTCTGTCACTTATTGAAAACTTATGCCTATATCTCAAAATCTGGCTCTGCCATGACTGATAATGAAGTATCAAAATTGATTTTCAGTGATATCCCTCTCTCTTTTGCAAATTTTGCTCATTAGAAGCTTCAGGCCCACTCTGTACCATAAAATTAATGCTTGAAAGCAATCTACAAAATCACCTGTGCAATTCAGTACTTAAAAAGGACTGACATTGCTGTTAGAAGATCTGAGAGAATGCCTGAAAGCAGTGTGTATTCATTGGATATTCATGGTCTTTGTGGAAGTGCAGGCTGAGTAGATTGGTCTTGGTTTTAAAGGCATAGTGGAGACAGGTATAATTTTTTCTTCCTCTCATTTATTTTTTCCTGGTTTAAAAACATACATAAGTTTTAGAATTTTTTCATGAAGTTTAATAGGACACTACCTAAATGGGTACCATAACAGAAATGACCATGTTTCTCGCTACTTGAGGTGCCAATTGTTAATACTCGGATTGTTGCAAGTCAACCTTTTTATTAATAATCCTGTATGCAGTTCTTCACTGTCTGCAAGCCTATATTAACTTAGGCTTAGCTTTTCCTGGTATGCTTCTACATGGGAGATGACCTATTAAATCTGCAGTCTTAATATGCCTGTATGACACTAGACTGTTCCAGAAATCTCTTTTCTGTCTGCCATCTGATAAATGCATTCTTACACTGTGTTGAGGTTTACTTGACTTGTGTTTTTCACACACACACACACACACACACACACACGCTCACTCACTCACTCACTTACTCTGTGGCATCTGTCTTTTCTAATTCCCAAGGGAGCTGAATCTCAGAAAGACCTTGAGTGAGGTACTCACAGTCTGTTTATATCTATGAGGATAAAGCATACAGATAGAAGGTGAGTCTGCAGGAGCTGGATGTTAGTGCTGTGGTAGTCTTGCATACCTGGAAGTCAGGTGATCTCTTCTGTTTCCCTCTCTCAGTTTTCTTCCGTGACCACCTCCAGATAAGTGGCCTCTGTAAAATGAGTGGGAATACTTACCAGCCATGGCAGGAGGTGAGTGTGGAAAGGGCAGAGTAGAGCTATATGGTCAAATAAACTTTGCTACTACCGTGGTAATACCTGAAAATCCCTGTCAAGCTTGCAACCTCATGCTGGAAGGCATTATACAAGTGCGCAGTGAGAGGCAGTTAGAAGCTTAAAGTCTAGCTGGGGAAAATAAAAATGGAGAACAGAAAGAGGAAGGAATAGTTGAAGGTGATGCTATTCTATAGGAGGTGTTATTGAGTTGGAAAATGTTATTTGTCCCTTAAGATTATTAGTAGATAATGGCGTAATGCAAGGGATGTGTTTCTCCAAAATAATTTAAAACTTACAGAATGAAAATTTAACTTTTTTGAAGAAAAATCTGCTTTCTCTTCTAATGGTAACAGGGTGCACCATAAAATTTTAATTCCCTTCCAAGTAATAATTGCTAAAGTTTTAATCATTGTTTCTTATCTGAATTACCAAATCTCTGTATGAAAATACTTACTAGTTATTACTGAGTAGTTTGAAATCAGGTTAGAATAGACTATTACTTTGCCTGATTTTCTGATGAGTTCTGTGGTTTTGTTGTTGTAGTAATTATAGGCTGTCTTAATTCAGATTTTGCTATCTTCCAATATGTCCCATTTAATTATAAAATATGCATTTAATGACTGATGGGCTTATGACTACATGGGCTTAGAGATATTGAAAGAAGAGATTTCTCTATTGGGAAGATATATTCTCAACGTATGGTCTAAGATTTAGATTTTGTGATACTGAAAACAGATTATCTCTAAGGTTAACAAAGTGTGAATATTAAGACGTTTGAGGCTGATTTCAGATGATGTACTCAACATGCAAAAAGTTGTATGTTTTGTCAGTCACCTAAATAAAGTACAAGTGATAACACAACTACAGGTATCTCTCTCCCAGCAGAGCTTGTCATTCATGTTAGCTAATTCAGTAGAACTGATGAGGAAAATGCATCCAACTTTTACCAAGGCAGGGGTTGAGAAACGACTTCTATAAATTAGCATCTGAAGGGTTGAGCCATAATTCTGTTGCCTGCCACACACACTTTGGGTGTTGTAATAGACATACAAGAAATATCACATGAAATCATGAAAGATTTGTTAGTGTCTCTGATCTTGAAAAATAGAAGTTCCTCATTATGCTATGAAAACTTTAGCATTTTAAGGCTTCCTGACATGCTTAATTGTGTAATGTTTTTTAATATACTGAGCTCTGAGTTGCATGCCTGTATTCCCTTGCCATGGATAGAAATAATTTGAGGAGGAATGGCGTGTTTGACTGTCATCCCATTGTGAAGTGAGGCTTGGGCAGGACAGTCCTGTGGTCAGCAGGTCTCAGAATGGCTCCTGTGTCCCACAGCTGTGTCAGAGCTGTAGTTTCCTGGATGAACTAAGCTGACTCAGAACGTGTGGCTTTGCAGTGAGACTATAATCTCAATGTGAGAACCTGTATTTCTGTTCCCAGTTTTGCATTTGTGGCCTGTTGGGCCACTTGGAAAGTTACTAGCTACAGTGGTAGTCAGGAAACCTTCCTTTTTTTGACTTTAAAAATAATATGACTGGTTATGCAGTGTGTCTTATTCTTTTTGTACGGTTTGAGATTAATTTTGTTGTTAAGCAATGCATAGGCTTCTTTATAGGCACCCTGACCTGTTTATAAATTTCTGTTGCCCCTGGGTAGCAGAATTTAAGAGGTCTGAAATCACAGGTAGAACACAAGTGAGCAGTTTCTATGAAATGCCTCAGATACTCTACAGAGCTAAAAATAAGAGGATTTGATAGAGATGGGGTTTTAATATTCTTCATAGAAATGGACAGGTCCTTACAGATTTTATATCTACTATAAGGAATATTTTTATGTACTTACAAGCTCTGTAGGAACTTGCCTAATACTTCCTGTATTATACTGACCCCATTAACATTATGTTTATGTACAAAATGCTGTAAAAACAGATGTGCTGATACATTTTGTCTTATTTCAGCCAATGTAACTAATCTAAGTTGCTTCTGGGTTGGGCATGCAAGTTTAATCTATAGATAAGAATTTTGAGAATTAGTGTACTATTCTCGGAAACAGCATTCACTTTGTTGCATGATAAAAATGTGTCAAAAGAAGAAATATCTTGTATAGAACAGAAAATTTTATTTACTATCAAGGAGAAAGAAATGCAGTATATGTTTTGGATCTATTTGTCTTCAGAGTGACTACTGATGATGTTAGCCAAGCAAACATACCAGCAATAGTTTGAAGTTTGCACTCTCTTTTTGTTTTTCTCCCAGCAGAAACTATATCTTTAAGGTAATCCTCATGTGATTAAATCCTATTTCTGTTTCAGGACAGAGTGATATACTTAATTTCCACTGATAGAAATGTGTTTCCTGCATACCTGCTGCTGATGTCTTTAGGGACCCTGTGAAGTCTCTCTGTAGGTGTCTGTTTATGCTACTGGACCCTGGTTAATCACAGGTCACTTCAGTGTTTTGGGGATTTAACCTTTAATGTCATCTCTCAGCTGCCCAGCCTCTATGGAAGCAATCACGAGATGCCTGCCCAGTGCTTAACCTACCAGTAGAGATTCACCAGCAGAGATATTATCCTTTACGGTATTAAATCTGCTTACTACTTCAATCCACTCAGTTTCTGTACCAGCCCTCTAGTCTTGTAGTGTAGGAGTGTCTTTAAAAAAAAAAAATAAAAAATCTTAATAACCTTTGAAAAAGAAGAAAAAATGCTGCCAGAAAAACTTCTTATCATTCATAGATCCCTAAAAGGCAGGATGGCTTTAAGGTCTCTGGGCTGCAAGACTTCTGGAACTGTTCAAAGTAGTTTTGGAACAAACATCTAAAAACAAAACAAAAAACAAAAAACCCCCTCCACAACAAGAAGAAGAAGAAGTAGAGAAGGCGGCTTAAATAAATAAATGTGTATGATCATTGTGACGGTGATGTCTAATAGAGCTTATTTGGCTTTGGTTTATCTTTGAAGCCAACCGGATCAGTTTTCAGCAAATAGCATGTGGCTAGTCATTTTGCAAGGGCTCGTGAATGTTGGCAACAGCAAAGCACAATCCAGCCGTTTTCCAGGCCTGGTTTTTGATTGTGCTGTGCCTTATGATGTCCACAAGTAAGAACTGGGATAAGACCACCAGGCTCGTGTTTACGAGACTGGAATTGCATATAAAATGGAGTCCCTTGAGAATCTAATCCAATCACCGTAAAATCAGACACACACATATATGAGTATTTGTTCCATTGGAGCTAAATACTTGTTTCCTTTTTGTAGTATTCCTAACCTTGCCATTTAAACCGACAGGTACTTTTACCTTTGCCTGGCTTCAAGGAAGTGGTGCCTCTCCTGTTCTCAAATCTGATGAATGTTTTGGAGGAGTCTTCATAAAGCTAGTATCTAATCTTCTAGAAGACAAATTGTGTTATATTTGCACATGGTCTTTCCGGTACTTCCTGCAATCTTTTGTACTCAAACAGAATATTTTTACAGTTACTGTTTTAAAACTGGCTTTGAGTATTTTTCACACTCTAAAAAGAGTTTTAGCAGAGCTCTCCTACCCAGAGAAGGAAGAAAAAGGGTGATTTTCATACCACCTTGTCTATTGAAATGTATCCATTGCTTCTGGGAATAGGGCCATTAATTCTCATGTTTTTTAAAGTGTTGATCCATGGTGGTGGTTTGCAGGCAGCAAAAAGAAGGTGGAAAAAAATATTTTACCTTTAATCAGACTGTTTTGGGAGAATCTGAATTCACAATATATATACAAAGCTGAGGTCAGATAGTTTAGCTTTGATAACAAAAGTCCATTTTTAATTGCTAATTAACCACCCAAGTATACGCTTTTTAAAAAACTAAACTCTCTAATCATTTCACTTTGAAGTTCTGTTTTCTACTAGAGAAAAAAAAGAAAAAAAAGCGGGGCGGGGGGGGACACTATGCAGCCTCTTACATTTCTCTGGAAGGGACCAACCAAACAGCTGATTAAAAGAATGAACTCTAAGCGTAAAAAGAAAATTTAATGACATCTCATGAACAATTAAAAAGACCATTTGCATCCTTCTAAATCTAAACAAAAAAAAAAAAAAAAGCAAGGAAGGTTTGGCTATAATCACATGCTGCGAAGGGATAGAAAAGAGAACATTAAATGCTTTTCATGATTCCTCCTGAACCCTTCGATAGCACAACAGGATGCTTATTACCATGCACATTGCTGTGACCTGGTTTACTACAGCTTTGCATTTAGGCAGGTGTTTGAAACAGGTGTACAAATCTATATTTTTTTTCTTTCTCAGAACCTTGATAATATGGATGAGTTTGTATGTCTGTTCTTTCCACAGGGATTTTCTAGCCTCTTGGATGCAGCAAGCAGCTTTAGAAGATCTTGTTCAAATTGATTTATAAACCTTTTGAAAGCCAACAGAAAAGTGAATTGTCAGTCTCCAAGAAAAATTTCCTTCCTTTATTATTGGTTGAATGTGCATTCTGAATGTGCAGGGTGTTTGGTGTGTCCCTCAAACCCCAAAATTTATGAAGTGTCAGTTGATGCTATGTTGTAGCCCTAGTAACATCCATGGCATTATTGAGATTCCATATTATTTTTCCTCTTAGGCTGTTCCCATCTGAAACCACAGTGTTACCTGATGTAGAAATGGCTTGGAGGGGAAATAACAGGTCATCCAACCAGTGTTATACCTGTAGAGGGCAAATATACCGCTATATATACAAATATATATATAAAAATATACAGCAAATATACAAATATAGGAACAGCTACAAGTATCTAAACAAGACATGAATATGTTATGACCTTAGATCATAAAATTTTAAAAATATCTAATATTTCTACAAAAATCTCTTAAGCATCCATAAGTCTAATCTTGCTGAGCTCCATCAGTGATGTCAGTGCTGGAGAGATGTAGAGGAGCTCAGAGCCTTGGAAGGTTCTTGGGAGAGAATCCTGTTTTTCCCTGCATGCTCACTCTCACACAGTTCACTGAGCATCTTTCAGAGGCTGTATTTGGGAGCAATTTGTTTTGCAGTGTCAGACTTCCCCTGTGAGACCACAGCCCTCCACTTTTTCACCTTGTACCAAATGAGCCAACAGAATCAACTACTGGAAAGACCATGTTATGACAGTGCATAGGGTATTGACTGATCAGATGCAGCTCATACGCAGGGTGGTTTAGGAAGATGAACTTGTCCTCCTTCATTACCTCCAGAACAATTTCTATGTATTGTATGGTGAAACTTTTATTTGTCTTTCTTTTTGTTTCTTTTTGTGTTTGTTTTGTTATTTCTTTTTTATTTCTTTAAATAGGAAAATAGTTGTTCAAACTGACAAGCAACCTGTAATTCTTACGCAAGCAAGCAGGGAAGGCACAAGAGCAGCCTTCAAGGGATTAGAAGTGTCGAACTGTGTAACTCTAAATGGTGCTGATCTAATTGATACTTTACTTAGCAGAGGAGGAGAAAACTAGCAAATACTTAGTTCAGAAAGAACAGTGTCACAGACTTCTTCCTACAAATGCCACATCAGTTGCTAACAAGTTGTTCTGGGAGAATCTTCTTGCTGATCTATATGCTGCCACACAATTCTTTTCCAGTCTCTGTGAACATCCTGGATTTCCCTTTTACTTATTATGAAAGATAGCCTTGAACATGGACAAAAGAGCCAGTTAAGCAGCTCACATCTAGATCCTGGGAGCATAGGAAATTAGTGTATATCCTGTTCTTTGTGTGTTACATGCATATGAAGCAATGGAAAAATAGGTTTTTTACTGCCTTAGGTGTAGAGTGGGGGGCACGCATTCCTTTTAATCCACATCATAATTTAAATTTAGCATGAAGTATGTCTGAAACAAGCAATAGTCCCTCTACTTTTACAAAGGAAGAAGAGTGTCAGTAGGTAGGGCATTAAACAGGGTGTCAGGGAGCTCAGTGTCAGTTCCTTATTCTCTTGCAGGGTTCTGTGATTTTAAACAAATTGTTTTCCTACCTGACTGTGGTGCTCTGAGATAAAATGGATGCTTGGGAGGAAAGTGGATACTACATAGGGAGTGGGGGTCTAATGAACAGATAGGCAAGTTCTCTTTTCTCAATCTTGTGACTTTTCTGACTTGTTGGGAATATAGAAGAAGTTGAAGTTATGTATTGAGTAAGAGAGCTAACACCAGCTGCAACACTGGGTATGAATACCTGTCATGTGCAGATGGGTGCTTTCTTAGAAGATGAGCAGTATGTGCTTCTGAGACGTTTCAGGGCATTTTAAAACAGTAGGAATAATTCATATCTTGTTCCAGGGCAGGCAAAGATGGTACATTATTTTTAGTGGAGACACTATATAACTAGGTAAACCCACTATGCGTCTTACCTCTGATGCTTTTGAAGATACTCACCTTCATTGTGGCACTAGGAAAGCACACTCTAGTGAAACAGAGACGTGTGCCTCATGGACTAGTAGTGACAGCAGTGGCCTTGGTGTTAGGAAACTTTGGAGGAGGCAGCAAAGCTTGACACTTTTATGATTTGGAAAGACAAAATCAAATTTTATGTTTTGCTCTCTCTTGCCACATGCAATGAGAACTTTCCCTTTTTTGGAATTAATGATTTTATTGCAGAGGAAAAATAAATGGCTCTCTAGCCAAGACACACAGTCAGTGTAACATGTCACTAATAATAAATAACAAGGAAACCTGTTCCTTGTTTAACTCATTCGATCCAGTGAAATGCTCCAGTAAGCACTTGTTGTATAAAAATAATAGATATTCATGAAGCAAAGAGGCTTTTTTTACCTTCTCCCTATATTGCATGTGCCCTTAAATTTATGCTTCTGGTTGCTTTCTTCTATTTCTTGAAGGAAGATTCCTCCTGCTATGTGAATGTCAGCTCTTACAAGCGACAGGAAGATTAAGTAAAATGCTGTACAGGTAATTATAACAAGGCTATTGGCAGCCTGTAACACTGTGTAAATGGCACAACTAATTTTGCTGTTGAGACATAATGTATGTGGCAAGTTTTATCTGTAGCTGTACTTTGTACTTACGCTGTCTTCAGAGGCATGTGTTGCATATCACTTTGACCATGAGTCAACCATGAACTCAGCATAGCCCTTTTACACAGTGTCATTAGAGTGTGAGGAGCTGCTCTGGGAAATTCATTTCAATTGCAGTTAATTGTGTCACTTCTTGGAGAGCTTGTCTTACTGCATAGATGCTTTTGTTTAAATTCAGATCAAATGTTTTTGTATGTGATCCTCTGCTGTGAATTTTCTCTGCTAAGAAAAAAATAACTAAATAATATACTATATCTCACGGTCTGGAGAGAAGTTTTGACAGTTTTTATGTACTTACCCTTGTGAGATTGATCAGATTCTGGTTATGCATATGTTCAGTGACTCCATCCTGATATACCCTTGACTTTCTCAGAGGTAATATTGCAGCCAACCTGTTTTGAAAAACAAAGCAAACCAACAAAGCATAATAATGTGAAAATCTCCACATTGAATGCTTTACTTGCCCTTTTCTGTTCGCCCACACACGAACTCTTTCAGGGTAATTAAATAACTGTCATACAGGCAAAGCAGCTAATGAAGCTTTCTTCACCAGCCTTGCTCCATTGAGTAGTTACCGAAGAGCCAATGTGTAGTGCCAAGGATGGGCTGCATTATGGAGAAGCGTACAGTGTGCATCCTTTGTAACGCTGTCAGAGGTGAACCTTTTAAACTTGTTTTAGAATTTCACCAAGAATCGTGCAGTCAGGTTTTTAATAGCCTAAAGGGCTTTTTTAAATTTTCAAAAGGCAGATTATTTGTTTAAAAATGTAAGCAGATTACACATCTAGGAGCAGATATTTTAGGGGTTGTTTTTCTCTCTGTCATCTTGAATTGCATGCAAAAAGATTTGTTTCTCTTCTAGCCTAGACAGCATCACCTTAGATGTGCAAAATGAATCACTGTTTTGTACATGGGGTAGCCGTTTATATCTGTGCAAATTGGCTTTAAAATGTTACTTTTCTAACTGTCTGGTTTGCCGTACTTGCTGAAAAGGCTGCAATGAGAGAGAAGTCAAAAGGACAGTGCAGTTGCTTTCAGTTAAATCCAGCCATGCCCTGAAGAGGAGAGACCTAGATTTGCTAGGACTGGTGTTTCTGGAGCAATGGGATAGTTCTTGCTTCCACATCAACTAGAGAAGATAATATATTTATATTGAAAGTTGGAAATAGTAAAGGCTAAGCCTACTAAAGACTTCTTGTTATATGTTTTTTCATTACCCTGTTTGAGGAAAATCTGCCATCTTTCTCTTAATAACCATGACTATATTTTGGTGTTCAATTGAACTAGATGGGATGATTAATATCACACTGTTCCTGTCAGGGTCATCCTCAGTGACTGTTCTTTTGTTCCAAGGAGACTGTTAGATAGGATCCTGATACAGAATCCTCTCATCACATGTCCTGGCCAATGCCTACATGGTGCTGTTGGAAGGGGTATTGAAGGGACTGCTGTGTTGTCTGCATTATACAGCTTAGTGATTTACTTAGTGCATAACCGAGGTGAGAGCTTGGATGAAGGCTGCCTACTGAAATTCAAGCTGATTGATGCTATGTTTATGGATTGGAAGAAGACACTACATAGGTGTTTATACCCATACACATAATTTAAAGAGATATGCCCTATTAGCTATTGTTCATATAATATTCTGCTCCCTGGAGGCCAAGGCAATCAATACTTACCAGCTCCCCTTTCTCATAGGCAAAAGCTGTGGTCTTTTATGTCAGAGGTGGAGGTCTCCACAGAGCTCTGTGACACCTGCTTTTAAAAGGGAGAAGATCTGTCTAGATCTCTTGTAGACTTTTTAACAAGTTGGTAAATCTACATAACTTATGTCTGTACTCTTGTTTGAAATTACCTGTTTCCCTTCCAGTGATTTTGCTGACAGAGGAAAACAGCCTACTGCATCTCCCAGCTAACTATATTGTTCCTTTCTCTCAGATGGTAGAGACACATCTTTTCTCCTGTGTCCAGTGCTCTGTATCCATGACACTGTAGACATGCGCCATTGGTCCTGGCTATTATGTGTGGCTCTCTCTCCCTTACTTCTCCATTTCTGGCTTTTCCAAAACAAGCAGTAGAATTCCTATTGGGCATACAAACCCACAATATCCCGGGCAGATTTAAAACAAGGTGCTGTCTCTCCTTATCATGACTGAAATTTCCAAATCATGTTACTTCTCTTACAGATACTGGCTCCAACTTCAGTTTTCAACAAAAAACCCCAAACAAGCCAAAGTTGAATCTTGGCCTTATACAGTGAAGATTAATTATTTTCACTCAGCCAGGATACCTAAATTATAAAAGAATTGCAAATAATTTTTAAGGTAGCTTTTAAGGCATGTCATTCCTTTCACAACAAAATTACTAAAACTCCAGCAGTATTTTGTATTTTATTTTCTATATATGTAACTATAGCATTAGATCATCCCAGGGTAATTTCTTAAAAAAATAGCTTCTTTTATTAAGTCTTGAAAGTTCAACTAAAGCACTTTAAGTTGTTAAAATAATCAAAGAATTTAAAGATAATTGATATTCTATGAATAAAGGACAGAAAGGTTAAAAATATAGCCACTTTGATTTAGTTAAATGGAATTGAAATCAAAATGTGCAACTCAGTTCTTTGTCATTCTTTTCTGTGTTGTAAATGTCCATTTTTTTCCTAGATTGAGTTGTAAGGCAAATCTGAAAGGCCATACTTGGCTTTCACACATTTCTCCATTATAACGCTGTGGGTTTTAAGCATTAGGTAACTCTGGACAGGGAAGAATTTCACCTTTAAAATGCATCTGAAGCACTCCATAAAATGTGTAGGTGACAAGCCAGTACATGAGAACTGAGACAAAGGAAAGCAACAGGTAGCATACTGAAATCCTTGCACCTTGCAACAAGTAAGAACTATTCTTGGATGGTTCAAGTCCTTCAGACTTGGATCTCTTGTCATTTTACTATGTGGGCTCTATGTTTTTCCAGCTTGCAAATAAACAAAGGCCTTCTGAGATAGGAAAGGGCTAGATGAAAAAGAAACTCAGGGACAGACAGCTGGTTATAAAGGAAAACCAACCACTGGGGAAAAAGTGACAGCTAAGAGGACAAAAATTGCTTGTAAAAGCACCAGAAAGAGTTATTGAGCAGAGCACCCCAGACAGCACCCTGTTGCCAGATGTCCAGCAACATGTTTTCTGCTTCCTCAGTGCTGCTTGTGTGACTGAACTGTACCTTCAGCCTCAGTTCGGAGCACACAAGCAGTGGCAGGCTTTGTGCCCATGTTCACTCATAGGGCAGGTTCACTTCTCTTGGTATCTTGTATTTCTGATCACCAATCACCCAGACTGGCAGACGGGGACACCAGTTGCTAAGTGTCAGTGTCGTGGTTTAACCACATCTGGCAACCAAGCACCACGCAGATGCTAGCTCACTCCCCCTCACCCAGAGGGATGGGGAGGAGAATCAGAAAGGAATGTAAAACTCAGGGGCTGAGATAAGAGCGATTTAATAGGTAAGGAAAAGCCACACAAGCAAAGCAAAACAAGGAATTCATTCACCACTTCCCATGGGCAGGCAGGTGTTCGGCCATCCCCAGGAAAGCAGGGCTCCATCACGTGTAACGGTTATTTGGGAAGACAAATGTCAATGCCAGATGCCCCCACCTTCCTTCTTCTTCCCCCAGTTTATATGACTCAGCATGAGGTCATATGGTATGGAATACCTCTTTCATTAGTTTGGGTCACCTGTCCTGGCTGTGTCGCCTCCCAGTTTCCCGTGACCCTCCAGCCCTCTTGCTGGCAGGGCACAAGGAACCAAAAAGTCCTTGACTTAGTATAAACATCACCCAGCAACAACTAAATCCATCAGTGTGCTATCAACATTTTTCTCACATCACAGCCAAAACACAGCACTGTAGCAGTTACTAAGAAGAAAATTAACTCTATCCCAGCTGAAACCAGGACAGTCAGAGCTGCCTGTGAAAGATCATACATCTGAATTTCATTTCGATGTGTCAGGAGTTGTTCAGGGACTGAGTCAATGAATTGCAATTACCTTGCTGTGTAAGCACAATTAATATAAATAATAATAATAAAAAACAAACAACGAAAACCCCAAACTAATCAAGCAAAAAGTACCCATCACTTCTTGTCTTTTAAATAGTGAGGCTATGGATCTCCAGCAAGAACACAGTCAAAGATATTTTTTATCATTTCAGATGTATAGGGATAGATGCAAAGGTTGAATCTGCCTCATGAATGTAACAATCATTTTCTCACATACTTTTCACAGAAGTGGATGAAAGTCTGTTGACATATTTGTTTTGAAACAGAATATGCTTCTTTTACATGGAAAAAAAAAATCATCCAAGTCAGTACTTTTGGATGGTAAAGGTATTAATGACAAAGAAGTTAGAAGGACAAAGAAACACACAATGAGCAACCCAAACTAAAAATCTGAGCGGCAGCTGTCAAAGCAAATAGCAAGAAAACAAAACTTGATTTTGTCTGATTGGGTTTAGCCTTCTACACCTCAAATAATTTCTTGTCGACCTCTTCTCCATAAGTTGTTGTAAGAGCTAACCTAAATCATCCCTGCTGTCATCAATCCTGTTTTCAACACTGCAATTGAAAAGATGTACTACCAGTGATCAATTAGAAGACACTACTGCTTTTATAGTGCCATGGCCCATGAAACAATAGTGCCATATGAAGACTACCTTGTCCTTCTCAGTGTCCTTGATACCAGACAACCCATAAGGGGAACAAAAAAGTGAGTAATGTTCTGTACGTGTCTCATTTTCTTTCTCTGAAAATTGAATTAACATAGCCCTGAAAATGGAAAGGAAAGAGGAAGCAGTTGAAAACAAGTGTACGCTTTTCTCTGTGACCCACCTAAATGTATGTAACAAGCTGTAAAAAGCTATTTCAGCCTCTTCTCAGTTGGCTGAAAAGCAGCTTCTAATTAGCACCTTATCTAGCAAATTAAATAAAGTGAATCCTTAGAGCACACACTGTAGAAAATGCTGGAAAGAGGGGAAAAAATAATACTAGGGGTTGCTTCAAGGCATAAACTGTCTGTGGGTTTAGCAAATAGGTGCTTCTTTTTATTCAGAATATGTTTTTGTCACCACTACTTTCAGATCCCTCACTGAGGACTTGGTACAACGCACGTTGCCCCACTCAACTTTCATGAGAATGTTTCCTGGGGGCTGAAGGGAATTGCATAAATTATCGGTATGATTCATACTGCTTATTAACTAAATGCTTCAAGTGTTGCCAGTTGAAGTGGACATGTTTCAGTCAGCAAGTTTATTTATCAGGCTCTAGCAGACTATAATTGATCTGGGTTATGCATGCACATTCACAGACGTGATGGTCTAAAGCAAGGTTATTGCAGATGGCACTGGTGGTAAAGTCTGCAGTTGCCCATGAAAAAAAGCAAACTTTTAGCAGTACGATTTTAACAAACAGTAACTATTAGGTTAAGGGGTTTTTACACTGTCTGAACAATTCTATTGTTGGGTTTTTCATTTGTTTTTGACAGTAAAATTAGCATAACTCATCATACCCATCATGAGCTGTCACAGCTACTTCACTGAAAAGCTTTAATACATATGTGCTTTTCAGAAGTAAATTTTGCAAGCTTCTCAAGGTGTTCATTTGTTTCTTTCGTAGTTTGCTTAGGTGCTGCTGAGTTACAGTTTGCTGAAAACCCCTTTGCTTAATAGACTCAGAAAACTAATTTCTTCAGTGTTTTGCCTCCACTGAGCATGCTCCCTCCCCTACTGCTTGCTGGGGATATTCTGTCTTCGTCCTGTGAGTCCTCAGGCCAAGATTTCAAAATGGAACAGAATTCCTCATACAGTTAGAAGAACTAGACTATACCAGCATGGTGATTTGGCAAGGTTTTTGACATAATTTTTGTTTGTACTGTTTGCTTTTACTGCAAGCTTTCTGTAGTAGTGCTACTGAAATGACTGTTAAAAATTCCTCTGCCAGCATAAGTTCCTGGCCTTTCAATACATAATTTCAGACTATGGCAGTGTTATCATGCTTGTTTTTAATGAAAACACTTTGATCAACAATAAATCTTGTAAGAAGATCACTGGATGTGGGAAGGTGGTTTGTCCTACCTTTCAGATGAAAGGAATAAGAAAGGAATATGGATAGTCACCAGAAAAAATACAGATGAGACCTTGGAGTCTAGACTGGGATAGCGATAAGAAAGTGTGGGTAGGCATACAAGGTGCTAAGTTGGAAGAGAAAATTTTAGAACAAAACACTGAGATGAAAGATGCTAATAAAGAAAATAAATGTTATAGAAGAGAGGACTTAAGTCAACCCAAATGACCGGGATCCAGCTTGAGGAGCCTTTTGTTTTGCTGAGGAAACTGAAGGGAGATTTCTATACATGAAATTGATTAAGGTGAATCCTTCCATTTAAATAAATCTGGGTCTTCTACCTCCATCTATGAATGTCTGACAGAAAGGGAGATAATTTTAAGCAATGAGTGAGTTTACCTAATCATCTATAATATCTGGCTTTATCTTTACAGAGAAACTAATTGTCTGTTCCGAAACAGTGTGTTACCTCTCTTTGTCTTTATATGAATCTTTTCTCTCACATATGTAGAAAAGTTTAAACCAGAAAGCTTATATTTGCAGAAGGGGAAAAGACTGGTAATGTGTAAGGGAGAGCCTCAAGAAGTAGGACTGGGTCCTGGGGAAAGCAATTGGCAGTTGTCATGGTCTTGGGAGCAGGTGCTCCAAGGAGCTCACATGAGCAACCAATGTGCCAAAAAGATTCCCAGATTAAAAGGTAATGCTTGGAGTTGCTTTAAATTACAGGCTTAAACACTGTTGGCTCTGTCAAGGGTATCTTCTTGTTGCCCTCTTTCCCCCAGCACGGATCTGATGGCTGTCAGGGAAGATATGTGGCCAAATCACAATCAAATACAGTGGGACAACTTTGGTATGAAGGGAATATAGAGTGGAAGAAAGAAAGTTACCGGAATTCATAGAGGTAGGAAGCACAGGGTGAAGAAGGTGTTGGGCTCAACAGCTTGGGGAAGTATGTGGGACTGGCTCTGTGCTAAGGCTGTGGGGAAAGGATTGGGGAACGAAGGTTGAAGAGGGATAAGAAGGAAAAGCTAGATCCCTGGCTGTCACTCACCCTATAAGACTAGGAAAAAACCCACAGATTCCACAATTGCCCACTTGACAGAATGGCTTTGATCTGGAGAAGAGAGGAAAAGTGACAAACTATATCTATTCTTCCAGAGATTGCTCCAGCTGTAGAAATTAACCTTCTCAAAGCATTGCTCCATTTACTCAGGTGACACAGGTATGTGTGGCACATCTAAAGGTTTATACCCTGTGGTCTGAGACATGTAGGGATGGATTAGGGAAACACAGGGTGCATTTTCTAGATTTTGAAAATTGTTTTGGTTTGCTTTTTTAATTGGGGATACTCATCAAAAAACTCCCCTCTTTAAGAGTACTTTGAGAAAGCTGTCAGTGTTTGCTATTAGTAATGTAAGTTTGTACTTTGACAGTAGTCTCAAAGGAATATCACAAATATAAATTAAGGTTTATGAAGTGCTTGGTTACTATAATGATAAACTTTCTGTGAGAAAATGGATAAAGCTGTAAGTGGAATGTGCTGTATGTTAAACTATGTGTGGGGACACACTTTTTAAACATTAAAATGTCAATATTTAAGAGTTCTGCTCATTCAATGCAAATCATTTGAGAAAATCTGACTTCATAACATTAACATGTTTTTTCTCTTCCCCATCCCCTCACCCCCAGAAGTAATGGAATAGACATCGTCTATAATTTGCAAATAATATATGCATGTGATTTCAGCCCTTGAAAATCACTTTTTTTGTGTCCTTGAAATAGTAGATAATGATCTGTGGAGTTCAACCTGCAAGTTTTGCAAACTGGGTTTTCTTTGCATCTAGCTGTTGTTCAAGCTTTTGTTGCAATGACTTTAAAACAGATGTACCTGGCTCTATGAATCCCATATTCCACTTGAAGTACTTCTAAATTCTAGATATGCTGTGTCCTCGTAATTATATTAGAGGGTGAAAGGTATAATTCATATTAATTTTAATTATTTTTTTAAAAGGCAAAATTAAAATTGTTATATAAAATTGCTTTGTGCTTCCGCATGTGGCCTCTTGAGGGCAATAGTCTTTCAGAGCTATAGAAAATTGAGACTTGCTTAAGTTTTCAGTCAAAGCATGCTCCTCGTAATAATCATAATTATCCATTGGCAATGCAGAGGGATGCTAGAATTCATTGTGTCATTCAATCAATAAAAATGCTGCACTCAAAATTTTCAAGCCAGTTTGTTCTTAAAAGTGTCACACAAGCATTTCTATTTGTGTTTCATTATGGTATAATCTGTATAACCGGACCATGTGTTCAGTAAAGCTAGGCTTTCTTCCGAAATTTTCTCAACTACACTAGAAATAAACAAGATTAGAATAAATCTGTTTCCTGGAGATTAGGACATCTCATAGATCTTGGAACTCTACAAATCTGAGATATTCAGTCTTGCAAAACACTTAACTTATTTTATCTACATTTAGCTCATGAAAGTATATCTTATGTATATTTGCATATAAATGCTGTTTTTCTTAATACTCAAGTACTCTTGGCAGCTGTCTCAAAGGATATGAAGATAGGAAGACAAGGCAACCTTAGATCCCATTATGAGACCTCATGGGTTCTTTGAATCTGAGAATATTTAAAGTTTTTAGTTGAGACTTGACCCATTGGATACAAATGTAATTTGACTTGATTCACAATCAAAACTGCAGAGTTCTGGTTCCAGCAAAATCTCGAAGGAAAAGGAGGGGAAACCCCATTCCACTCCTATCCATACCTTCCCTAGTACATGGCATAGTCATTGACTAAAGTACTGTTCTCTGGAGCAGGGATTTCAGCCACAAACCTTCCTTTCCAGATGACCACCCTAATCATTAGGCTACACTGTCAAGTGCTTTCTTGTACTATCTGTTGCACAAGACATGAGAAATTTCCTTTTGTTTGTTAGAAAATCCTGAACAAGATGAAGTGTGTCACATCAACGTGTATATCCACTAGATGGTACAGCCAGTTTAGTGGACCTTAAAAGAAGTATGTGTCTTTGTCTGCAAGAGGTGAAATAAATTTATTCTGGGTCCTAATTCTCCCAAAGTAATGTTTTAATCACAGGCCTTTTATATAAAATAGCTTTTCTGTTCCGTACAGTTCTTGCTTTCTTTTGTTTTAAACTGGTAGCAATCACTATGGTATCTGTTACAGCCTGATCCATAAGGTATCTTTTTAAAATGAATACTGGATTAACTCCTTCAGGACATCTGGGAACAGGAACATAAAGTATGTGGAATCTGAGAAAGGATAAAAACACAAGATGGATAACAATTTTTGCCATGTATTCAAGGCCAGACCACTTCCCACCACAGGTGGAAACATAGATTTAAACACCTGCCTGCAGAACCTGAGAATCAAAATTCAAGACGCATGAGGGGTCTGGGCCATGAAGTCATCATTTTTAAGCATGATATCTGAATTCTGATTAGACCTGACTAGAATTTGTTAGTAGATTGAAAACGTGCTTGCAAGTTTTTTTCGAAGTATACACCATTAGGAGCAGCCAAAATGAAAATCTAGAGATTTGATCTGAAGGAGAACAATTTATTCATGCAGAACATAACATTTGCAGCTGTTTTGGGAGAAAATAACAAATTAATAGCAAAATAGTACAAGAAACAGACCTAATTTCTTGCAATAATTATCAGTTTAGATTTTAAGTCTGAAATATATGGAGCTGGCTAAATATTCTTGACTAATGTGCTGTGTTATTGGCAAAAACTTTACTAATGCCTTTTTTTCACATGAGTCCGCTTTACTAATAAAGCAAAACCATGTTTGTCTTCCATAAAAACTGGTTTAGAAGCTCTTTAAAATGCAAACAGATTTGATGGTGATGCTCTATTATGAGCTACCCACCACTCTTGCACTTCCACTTATCAAAATTATCATGCGACTTCCATTGCTGCAAGAGGAGGGAGATTTACACAAATACTACATATGGAAATAACTACTTTGGATACTTGTCCTGTTTATGCGTTACTTGCCAGCTGAGCCGATGAAGCCACTTCATTTATTCACAAGCTCATACAATCGGCTCTGGAGAAGGATGGGATTATCTCGTGGTGTTCCCAAGCCTTGTAGGGCTCAGCCCAAGCGTGGTGTGTGATTCCCACCAGGCTGTTAGTTGGGTTGGATGCTGCGTTGCCATTGACTGCTGGCAAGCACAACCTGTGGCCTGCAAGGGCAGACACAGGAGCCTTGTGACGGGGGCAGCAGCCATGCCCTTCTAGCCTGCTTACCAGAGCACCGCATTTCCAATGTGAAGGATGATGAGTTCACAGACTTTTAAAGCTAAAAGCTATAACACAACTAAATGTTATGTGTAAAGGAGGCAAAGATTTTTCACTCAGCATCAAGCCAGCAAACAGTGGGACCAAAGTTTATCTGTAGCCGCTCACCCGTGTTGATTAAAAAGTTGATGTGTGGGGGGATTTGCTGTTTTGCATGTAGGTCAATTGTTCCATTGCATGGCAATTCTCTTGCTGCTAAAATAAAGCGCTAGGTTTGAACATGTGTGCCCGGTGCCAGTGCCCAGGGGCTGGCAGCAGCTGTGGGGGCTGCAGAGGCGGCCCCTGTGAGGTGGTGGTGGGGCTGCCCCGCGCCGGGCACAGCCGGTTCCAGGCGGCTCCACCGGCCCCAGCGCAGGGCACAGCTGAGCCCCGCAGCCACGGGCGGGTGCCTCGGGGAAAGCCGGGCTGAGAAAGGGCAAAACGGTGCCCGGCAGCCAGGGCTGAGGGCAACGGGGTGAGAAACAGCCCGGCCAGCCCCGAGGGGGGAGCGGGAGGGGGCAGGGGGCTCCGGGCACCCCGGAACAGACACCTCTGTGCCCTGGGGCAGACCCTGGCAGCGCACGGAGAAAGTGTGAGGAGAAAGGAGCATCAGAGAGGAGCTGTTATGGGTTGACTACAACCTCCATTTCTCATTCCTCTGGGCCACTTCGTAGAGAAGCAGTAAGTCATTGGGGATGAAGGAGTGAAGCTGAGTATGGGAAAAGGGGTGAGAAGATGGTCGAGAGGTGTTATATTTTTTTTCTTTGTTTCTCACATTCCAAAGCTATTTTAATTGGCAATAAATTAATTTTTCCCAGATTGTGTCTGTTTTGGTAAAGGATCTTCCTGTGTTTGTTTTAACCCATGAGCTTTTCTATCTTATTTTCTCCCCTCTTTCCTGTTGAGGTGGGGAGTTAGTGAGCAGCTGGGTGGGTGTCTGGCAGCCAGCCAAGCTTCACCCACAACAACGTGTCTGCATTTGTGCAGCATCAGCTCTGACACCCAGTTTTGTATATTTGCTCTTAGTGACCACTGATAATTTTGAAGTTCTGGGCATGACCTTTTGGCAATTTCAGGTAATGCTGTTGTTTATCAGCTCACGATGTGACATAATTTAGTACACTCAGTTATGTTAGCAGCATGGTAAAATGTATATGCAGTCTTTTATTGCTTTTCATGGTAACAAATATTGCCATTATGATTCCTTTCACTCCCCCCAAAACAACACTTCACAAGTAAAATGTGAAATTTAGTAATCCACTCCAAATTATGAACTGCTAGCAGTAGTTAAGGTTGATGTTTGGAACTACAAATTACCATGCATAGACGGTAGCTAATAATTTTATGAATTTTTCCCTATAAAGCTTCCTGTTGTGTTTAAACTGTTGTAATCCTTAGAAGTAGATGAACACATGGGATATAAAAGCTGTCTTACTGTAAAATTGCGAAATGTGCACAGCCCTCATCAGATGCAGGAAAACCAACTTTCTGGTTTTTCTACTTCAAATATTAATTACACTTTTTTTTTTTTTTTTTTGTCTAGGAGAATGGTAGCAGTTATCACTATCTTCCACAGTGCTATGTGAACAGTTCAGGAGAAAAAAGAGAGCTAAGCTGCAACTTTTTCTCCAAATGACTATGTACTAAAGGGAATGTGATATGTTCAGATGAAATAAAACAGTATTGCAGGCCTTAGGAAACAGTAATATGGAAGCATTGGTACAGAAGCAGAAATCCATAGTTGGTCTAGAGACCAGGGACCAGTTTGAACCCCCTGAAAGAGCAGGTTGTATGATTAAAGTTAGATATTTTCGTCTGTTCTCAATTAGATTTGACATAAACTCTCTCTAATTGCTGCATTTAAAGGTGAAAGATTTGCCTATGGAAGGGTTTTCTTTTTTCCCGGTTACTTCTTTCTTCAACGTCCAAGCTGAGGGTGAGCCAGGCTAGCTGGTGTCTGGTCTGGAACTTGTAGCCTGATTATACTGAGAATCAGGCCCAAGTCTTTCATGTCATGGGGCAGAGAAAAAGTCCAGGGTGTGCATTTCAAAAGGTGATGCAGTGCTGTCTAGAAAGTTAAAATTATTTTTTTTTGTTTCAAGACTTCAATTAAATAAGACTATTCTTTTACAGTTATGATGTCAATCAGCATATTTTCTCTGTGTGCTTGCAGTCCTCCTGCTGAAAATCTGAGCTCTTTACTCTACTAGGTACAAAAGAGCCTGTTAGATCAAACAGAGTTATCTGCAACAGCATGGGGTTCAACAGTTCTTTGGTTAAATATACATGCAATAAATAAAATCCTGTTCTCCTGTTGTGTTATTTCTGAATTTGTTTTTGATATCTCCAGTAATGTCCCTACAAATTTCTGGATAGTGCACTAAGAAAAGAAAGGGATGGATTAAAGGTAATTCAATATAAATGACAGTGTTCATCTGCAGGAGCTTCCATAACAGAGATCAGAAATTTATGTGTGTTAATTTTGTCACATCTATCTATGCCAACTGCATGGGTTTTCCCCTTCTAACTGCACAGAAGTAATCCTTTGGGTTGGATGGTTAAGAGAGGCCCAACTGGTGCTTTATTTCTCTACAATTGTACAGCTTTCCTTCTCTTTCCTCTGTTCTCAGGGAGAAGAAACAGATAATTTGAAAGCAAAATGTGAGCATCGTTGCCACAAGTGTCTTCCTCCTGACTGAATGTTTCTGATTATTTCAGTTGAAATGCAGGTAACAAAGTCTGTATTTTTCCATGCAACTCTTCTGAATTAGTCTATAGTGCAGAATTTCTGGGAACAGAAAATAAAAAATAAAAGATTGGCTTTGTTTTTAAAGGGCAAGATTTTCCTAAACTCAACCATAGCATAGATTTACTAAGACACACAGGTTAGTGGAGCTTTTCTTACATATAGTATGGTCAGCCTATGAAGAAAGTGAACAGAGTATTGATTAGCCACCATGATGGTGTTGTTTCTTTCCTTCAGCCCCTGTTCAAAGAGGCATTGGTCAGTGGAGCAGAGGTGTTAGACCCATAGGGTGGGTAGGAAAAGCCAAGGAGAGTCAGCAGCCTGGAGAGCAACCAGCATTGACAGAGCAAGTGTTCCACAGTAGTCCTGTAAAGTACGGCCCTCACAGAGCCCCTAGGAGGTTGCTGAATTATTCCTGCAGTCTGACACATGCAGAAGGAAGAACAAGAGTGTAAGGGAGATGTATGTAGGGACATACAGACACAGGTATATCCTGGAAGTATCCACATTCTGTTAAAGTCAGTCCTGTAGAGCTATGTCACAGTGAGGTGATGGGAAGGGAATCATGACAAACAGGAGCTCACAGGCTTAATCTAACTTTTCTTGTCTTCCTACAAATTTTTTTTTTATCCTCATTGGAGTTATTTTTGCAGATTCTGGTGTATTGTTGACCTTACCCTCACAGCTTAAATGCCTAACAAATTTTTTAATCCTTCCTCTAGATATAATTATAGGAAAGTATTTTTAAAGCACTGAATGAAACAGTACAAAGCACAAGAGAAGGAGTTGTCACCCCATCTGGCCATCTAATTTCTTCAGTGATGCTTCTTATACTGTTTCAGAATAAGCTGCTTTCTTCAGAAAACAAACACAAGCATTAGCATGTCTTAGACTTGTGTTCCTCTGATCACTGTTCAAGGCATCCCTAGATCTTTATCTGCCTGCCTTTGACAAAACATGGTGAATACTTGCTATTTGTATTGTCAGCTGAACTCCATTCAGAACTACAGTAACAACTTGTAAATTTCAAACAATAATAGAAATGGGTGCTACTGGTTTTTTGTTTGAGGTTTTTGTTTGGTTTTTTTTGGGGGGGGGTTGGTTGTTTGAATGCTTTTTAGTATGCTTAATTCAGTTCATCCCCTTCAAGGCATAGATGTAGATGCAGGCTTTATGAAAGTATCTATAACCTTGAGGAAACAGTCACATAAAGAATATGAAGGTACCTCAGTTATAGCTGATACAAGATAAAGATCCAAATGATACAGACAGTGCTGGTAACTTCAGATACCCCATCTTTTATTTTCCTTGGGGATCATCATTTAATTGGCTGCACTTATTAAGAAGGTGAATGAAGGCAGGTGGTATCACAAATCATGTTTTTGATTGGGAAGTGGTGAGATGTGATGAAAGAAATTAATGGTTATAGAAAGGAAGAAGGTGAAGTGGAAGCATACGGTACATGCTTTTGTTTTGGTGCTTTTGCAGCTATTTCTGTTGTTAGGACAACTGCAACAATACCTCAGGCAAATCTGCATATGCCAGCCTCCAGAAAACACCACCAACCTCTCTTTTTTTGTCTTATTAACACCTGTTATTCAAAAGGCAGCAGACACAGAAGCCTGGAGTTCAACAGGTGACTCAGTTTGCTGTTCCTTGGGAATGGACACAACCAGTTCGCTAAGTAGAATACATACATAGTTCTGGGAAATCTAGGGAAGTACAGGAGATTGTACAGGAAGAGCTGGCATGGCAGAAGGAAAATAAAGATAAAACAGAAGACAAAGTAAAGGACAATGTGTGACAGGTGGCTACTGATAATTAACGGTGGTTTCAGCAGAAAGGGAGAAAGGAAACCAAACAAGATACCAAAATGAGAATTGGAAGAGAAACTGTAGGAGAACCTGAAGGGAGAGAGTCAGGTTGACGAAGTAGAGAGTAGCCTGAACAGGCATGTCAAAACAAATAATGGTCAGTGTTTTTTCCTAATACTTTTGATGCAAATACAATTTTCTGTGTGATAATAATTCACTCAGCTTTACCTGTCTTATGGTAACAGTCAAGAAATTTCTCTCTCCATAACGGTATGTGGTAAAGGTAAGGTGTGAAAGGAGTCTAAGAGGCGTACTGCTGTTCAGTGATTTGTTTCTTCAGCAGTATTGGTTTGTGAGTTAAACTCTGTGATTCCTGATATCGAGATTATTTATCTCAATTTAGATGTCACTATTTCCTTTCAGAGATCTGAAATAATTTTCTTACCAAGCTAATGTTTCATTGGAACCAACATGAATTATTTTTGGCATCTTTGTAAAGAAGTTAGAAAAAATGAAGAATTGTTTGCAGTAAATGCAGAGATGAGGAAAGTTGTCCCCACCAGCTACACAAGCAAGGAAGTTGATCAACATGCGGGAGAGTGAGATAGGTTTTTCAAAATAACTGTTAGCATTTACAGTACGGGCAAATGTATCAGAGGAATTCTCCTGGAATCATTTTCTACTCAGTGGAAGCAGTTATTACAGTAGAAGGCAAAGTGCATTTTGTCAGATCAGTGAACCTAACTCCATTGCTAATTTGGCTGAGATCTCTGTTGATAATAATACTGGTCCTACACAATGGAGTCAGAGAGTGGGTAGGAGGAATCCCACCCACACTGACCCATTTTTCTTTTGCTCATAGGGACTTGAACCTATATTACCTATTCTGCAAGTGAGCAGATGAGCCACCTGGAGAGTGGTCTGGGACAAGTTTCTCATTCACCCACCTTGTATTGCAGCCCTTAAACACCCAAATGCCATACCATCTGTGGTGGTTTGAATTTAGCTGGATGCCAGGTGCCCAACAAAACTCTTCTGTCACTCCCCTCCACAACTGGGCAGGGAAAAGAAAATAAGAGATCATTCAGCAATTACCATCATGGCCAAAACAGACTGGACTTGGGGAAATTAGTTTAAGTTGTTACTATTCAAATCAGAGTAGGATAATGAGAAATAAAAATCAAAACTTAGAAACACCTTCCCCCCACCCCTTCCTTCTTCTTGGACTCTACTTCACTCCTGATTATCTCCTGCCCCCAATGGTGCAAGGGGGTGGGGAATGGGTGTTACGGTCAGTTCATCACATTGTCTCTGCTGCTCCTTCCTTCTTGCACTCTTCTCATGCTCTAACGTGGGGTCTTTCCCATGGGAAACAGTTCTCCATGAACTTCTACAACATAAGTCCTTCCCACAGCCTGCAGCTCTTCACAAACTGCTGCAGAGTGGGTCCCCCATAGAGTCACAAATGCTGCCAGCAAACCTGCTTCACTGTGGGCTTCCCATGGGTCGCAACCTCCTCTGGACATCCACCTGCTCTGGCATGGGGTCCTCCACGGGCTGCAGCTGGATATCTGCTCCACCATGGAACTCCATGGGCTGCAGGGGAGCAACTTGCTTCACAATGGTCTTCATCACAGGCTGCAGGGAAATCTCTGCTCCAGTGCCTGGAGCACCTCCTCCCCCTCCTTCCTCACTGGCCTTGGTGTCAGCTGAGTTTTTGCTCTAACATATTCTCACTCCTCTCTTCTTCTGCAATTTTGTTGTGCAGGTTCTTTTCCCCCTTCTTAAACGTTATTAGAGAGGTGCTACCACTTTTGCTGATGGGCTTGGCCTTGGCCAGCAGTTGGTCCATCATTTAGCCAGCTGGCATTGGCTCCATCAAACACCGGAGAGGCTTCTAGCAGCTTCTCAAAGAAGCCACCCCTGTAGTCCCCACTGTTACCAAAACCTTGCCATGCAAACCCACGACACAGGTGAGGGTGGGGTGGTATACAATGGTTCACCTGGGTTCTTACCCCTTCCTCCTCTCTCTTCTGCCTTGGCATCTCCACTTGTCTTACAATGCTTACCTATGAATTGAACACCCTTTCCAGAATACTGAGGGATTTAGGGCTCTGTCTGGAGAATATCAGATGAGACCTGATGAGATCCCTGATCTCAAGGGTGACAGATGAAAAGAGCTCTTCCATGTCTTCTAGTCTCCAGATTGCTTCCCAGCTGGATGAAGTTCATAAAGTTGATGCTGTCTGTGCAAGCAAACTCCAGAGGATTAGGAGGATGACATGAGAGACTTGAAGCATAGAAAATAAATTAAGTGACAGGGACATTAGCTGAAAGTGAACATCAATCTAGTGGTGGCTTAGATGAAAGTCTAAAACCCCTCAGTGACAGAAGACAGGAAGGTAAAATCTTCTGCTTTCCAGAATCCACAAAGTAAATAATCAATGGCATAATGTTTTGTGGTCAAGGTTTTACCATGTTTTTAAAGGAGGATCTAGAAATGGAATACATAGTAGTATTGCATGTCTTCGTTAGGAAGAAATTTCTTCATTTCTGCATTTCTGCATTTCTAAGGTGGGACTGTTTAACTTTTTGCATATTTCAGGCATGTTTGTGCATTTAAGACACTGTAAAAGGCTCTTGCCATAAATAATCATCCGGGTTTTGGTATTCTTGCCAATTTTTTTTCTGTTTTAATCAGAGCTAAGTAACATTGGAAAGCTTCAGAACTTGATTAGAAAAGTTTAAAGGTGGTGAAATTTGCTTAAAATATACCAGCTCTTTAAACACTGTAATCCCTTTACCAATTATTTAATCTAATTTTTATTTTGTATTTTTTAATTTTTTTTTTATTAGATATTGACAGTTCCGTGAAATCTGAGATTCTACCTAAGGCCAGGAATATAGAAGCAAGAAGTTCTGATCACAGTTGACCTGGGTCTTTGAAGCTTTACTATCATCCTAAACTAAACAAAAAAGTAAGTGCACTTAGGACAACGGAAGGTAAACAACGTTAAATAGAATATATATATCTTTAACTCTCCTTGTCTTTACCAAGTGGTACATAAGTTGAAAGAGTGCAGAGTCTCCTTCCAGAATTAAAATGATGCTTTTCTAGTCATCTGACTACGAATCAATAGTGAGTGCTTACATTAAAGTAAAAAACTCTCTTAAATGAAATAGATGATGAGCTAGTAGTTATACAAAATGAAGGGTCACAGCAATCTAGTAGTAATTCCTTTTTTAATTTCAAAACCTAAAGTAATTGGACACATCTTGCCTTAATTTACACCTGTGCAAATCCTGTTATATTCAGCAAGGCTTTACAAAGAAGACAAAACTCATCCCTTGCAAATTAAGAAATGAACACATAATGAGAAAGAAATTCATTGCCTCCCATTTCCCATGGTATTCATTTTTCACTGATGAAAATTTTCTGCAAAGTCTTGTACTTTATACCTATCCAGGATTAGAATCTTGACCGCAGGCTGTAGCTATGCTGTTACAGCTACCAAAGTCCATTTGGTGATGTTTAGATTTTGGTTTGGTACTAGTTGCTTGCTGTCCTGGAAGCTGGGAAACATCAGTGTCCTCAAAGTGAAGAAGGTGTCCAAGGTACTATTTTTCTTTCCATTCTGTGCTGAAATATGAAGATAACTGGATGCAGCTGCATTGTTCCTGGGAAACTTTGGGAGAGTATTTGAGACTGGGACTGTGAAAACTGAGGATCCTAGACATTTACAGCAAGATGCTGTGAGACTCTTCTTATTTTAATGTACAGCCAGCTGTGACCTGCCAAAAGGTAAGGTGGATTTCTTAAGTACACTGAAGCTTTCGGTGGACTACTGAGCACCTCCCCCAGCTCCAATGAATTACAGGTGCACAGTACCTTATGGGTAAGGCCCTACTGGGCAATTTGTGTAGTCACTTATGCCAGTGCAGAATCCCTAAAGGAAATGTAACGATCTGAGTTCACATTACACTGGTCTAAGAGGCCGATTAACAGTAGACAAAGGGCAGTGCTTCAGATACTGACTTAAGGGACTAGAAGTATAACACTCAAAAAAACCCCAAAATAGGCAGCTCATATGAGCTCGTTGTGATTTTGGAATCTCACAAACAATTATGTGACTATGTGGCATTTTTTCAAATTGTAATTTCCTCTTTACTGTTATTACAGTCCTCGGAAAGGGGTGACAGTCTACTACTTCGAAAAAAAATGTTCTCTGTAAATAGTAATTGCTTATTTGCATTGAATCCTTAACATTCTATTGTATAATTGCCAAAATATACTGAAAAGTTATTGAACATATTCATGAACAAATATAATATGACTGTCTTTTTAAGAAAAATGTATCTCACTAATATTATTAATTACATGTTTATTACAGCTTTGCTTACCAAGATAATGAGGAAAATTGCACACAGGCTACTCTTAAATTACCTATTGGTGAACATTTTTTTCTATCATAATCTTGCCCAAAGATAGAGTACAATTTACAGTCTCAATTGTTCCATCTACATTGTTTTGCTATCAATTGAAATTTAAAATATTCCAGGGGGTAGCTTTTTATTTCTCCCAATGTTGTTGTTTTTTTTCTTTTGTGTTTCATTATTGACATTTTTTATATATGCTTACAAAAAAAGCAAAGAAAATATGTTACTGTGAAGAGTAGAATGGTTCATCCTCATCCACATGCACCATAAACTCACAGTCTTATTGTAGCCAAGTAAATATTGATGAAATGTCAAACTTGAGATATTTTTTAATATAAATATAGAGTTTAAAAGTAAAATACAATGTACTAAATTGCTTATTGTAATTGCTGCACACCTCCATGATGAGAGACTCACACACTAACTTCTTACACTTCAATACAAATAAAAGTCATCAGACAGGGTTTCAGTGGTGGCTTTAACAGCCCTCAGAAGGTTTTTCCTTCAGTACCACGATCACCATTTATGGTTGGCGTTATTTCCTTAATTTTCAGTTATAAATTTTTAATCTTTTTTAATGGAAAGTGTGTTATAAGTAGTATTTTAAAGCAGAATTCATTTTAATGAAACCAGGAACTGGTGGTGGCTTCTTCTGTAATTGACCTACCTGAAATTCTCCTGTAAAGGTCAGCAGACCTGAAATGCTCTTTTTACCACAAAAATCTCAGTGTATGGCCTGTGCTTCTGGAGCAGAGGCCTTTGTTTTGTCTAATGTTTTCTAGAACAATGGGTCTTTGTCTCTGAGCAGGCTTCTGTGGCGCTCAAGCAGTCAATGAAGTTGAAAAGGAAAGAATTTGAATTGGGACACTAGCTCAAAATCACCTGCAACCCATTTCTCTCTGAGCCATTCAGTCCCTCATATTTTCAGTAACATTTATCTAAAGTGTATTCAACCAGTACTCTTTATCTTCCCAGAGTACTTTGCAGAGATTATCTAGCAGATATTTTTTCCCATAAATATTTTGGAAAATAAGATAAATGTTTAGAGGAAAATAGCATACTGGTGTGTTTTACTATAATTTCATAGTTATAACGGTGATAATAGAAAGAATGTAAAACTATCTAAAGACAACTTAAAACCCACCAGAAGCTTCACCTTCAAATGGCATCAAAATCTATAACATAAATTTTCAAGATTAATTTAATTAAAATGCAGTCATAAGCAGATATTTTTTTCAATATTGAAAATTTGATGAGTTGGTTAGAGAAATAATATTTTGAGCATGTTATGTTGTTAAAACCACTTAAAACATTTTAGTGGACATCTTTAACAGAAGGTTGTACTTAGAGGTCACTGTCTTTACCTTATCAAAAGGTTATTTATCCCTAAGTGTTCAAAACATTGTTATGTTAGCTACATGCATCTCAACTGTTAAGCAATTCCTTTGATTAGCAGTTGTATATTGGTAAGTACTCCCTGAGGTAACCTGGGGAGGGGGGGTTGTGAATGCTCAAAGAAAGAGGTTAAATTGGATCAGGAAATCATTACCTTCTGTTAGCATACAGGAGTTTCTGTGGTTGTGATCTGCAGTTAGTTTGGTGCAAATCCGTTTATTAGCTTGCATGAATGTTTAGAATCTGTTTTACCACTGTTTCTGAATATTTCCTCTAACAATGCTGGATTCTGACAAATGTCTCCTTTTCAAATCTGTTTACCATATTGGGGTAGCTGGCAAAGAATTAGTGAGGGCCAACTAAAAAACCTGCAATAGATGATGAGGTATGTATATACTGAATGCTGTAGTTATGGTATATTGCTTTACCATATGCACACTGTTTTGCAATATATTAATATTTTGTAAACTTCTTAAATTCTTGATTATTTCCCCTAGAGATTTCTCTGGCAGACAAAGAATGTTACCATACTAATTTTTCAGCATCTGATAACCTTGAATGTATTAAACTCATAAAGACAGGGAAAAATCTTGAACAAATATATAAGCCAAATTACTTGTTCTTAGAATATGAATAGAAAAGTTTACTTTATATCTTTGATATGAAACAGCTGGTTATTTCAATAGTTAGAATAGAAAGACAATTTTGTATCTAACCTAGGCATTATCTAACCAGGTTCTTCTGGTTTTCTTAGAGTTATCAATACAATTATTAGGGCAGATTTTTAAGGCTACTACTTTTTTCTCTAGTTCCTAGATTGTGCCTGTCTTTTCCACAGGAGGATTCTATTTATCTTGCACGAAATGTAGAATTCAAAGACATTCAACAATCCATTTACGAAATACTGTGTAGGAGGTACAGAAAAACATTTCTTATTAATTTTGAAAATTATTATGTGTCTCTAAACTCTTCAGCTATTTTGTACCTTTCTCTGAAATTATATTTTCATGCAGCTGATGCACTAAAATTGTGCCTTTGAAAGGTCTCTTCTTAATGTGCTGATTTTGCAAGTGACTAATTCTTTGAGGAGATGAGAACATATGACTCTTTTTCTTGTTGCTTGTGTAAAGTCACAAATTCCCAGCAGAGAGAACTTTGCATTGCTCACAGGATCCAGAGTCCCTTTTACACTCTGATATGTGATCTGCTGTAAGAGTGCAGCTGATAGGCTAGGGGGAGTGGGGTTCATATTAAACATCAGAATGAAACTAAAGAGTTGCAATTACCCATGGTCTAGCAAAGACTCAGAAACTATAAAGTAGAATGTTCATTACAGCTGTCATCTGACCCCATTGTCTTTTATGATGAGCAAGTTTTCAGTTCATCTTTCCTTTTAACCTTCGTTAATCTATAAGAATTTTGAAGAACTGTAACTCTATTTTTTATGTCTCAAAATTAGTCCCATATTTGGGGTTTTTTTTACCCCTAAGTATGAAGACTGGAATTCTAAGGGGGTCATATTGTATTTTTCTGCCTATAGAAAAGAGTTTGGGCTATTGTTAGTGGAAAGAGAAAAAGAAAAAAAGGAATTGCATGATGATGAGAAATTAAACCTTCTAAATATAAGGGAGGAAAACAGAATGTTAAAATTCAAGTCAGATACATGGTACTTAATGGGAAAATAATTTAAGATTAGGTTACTAACTCTGTGAAGAAGCTATGAAACAAGCATGTTCATGCTGTGTTAAGAGACTTTAGCAGATTGTGTTGTTCATGAATTTACCTGAAACAAGGAGGACTTTAAAGGTCTGAGTTCTCACAGTCTTCACCAAACTAGCACCTGCTGTCAGCCACAGCCTCATCTACAGAAAATGGATTTTATATAACCAAATACTCATTTAGACATATCAATTTCTGGTAAGTTTATGTTGGGAGAGTTCAAATAATGATCTAAGGACTTCTTTCATTTTGAGATGGAGTTATTTCAGCCCCAAGTAAAAATCTACTTTATTTCAGGGATCTTTGGTCTTGAGGTGACCACACCATTTCAGTGGTGTTTGTTTTGATTTAGTTAAGAGATCCTGCACTCAATTTCTTTGATTATTCAGCTCTGAGACCACTATAGTATTTTTTTGGCCAACAAGGAAGGAGAAGTTACTTATTTGTAAATGACTTTCATACAAAGTAAATGAGTAAATGCAAATTAATTCTGTATCCTCAATGATGGCATTTGAATGATTTGTCATCATGGAGGAATGAGAGCTGGTCAGTGCTCAAATGTAGTAACGAAAAGCACTTAGACTGTGAGAGACCACTAGTAAAGGAACAGTAAGCAGAACTGAAAGCCGTATACCACTGTATAAGTAATGATGTTTCTCACACCTTGGACACAAGAACAGCGTTCTTGTTATCCCACCTTGGAAAGGAGCTAATAGAATAAAAAAGGCATAGATAAAAGCAGCAGAGATGAGCAGAGGTGTGAGATCGGTTGAATAGACTATTACACTTCATCATGGAAAAGAGGAGTATGACTATAAGGGGGGATATTTTAAGATGTGGTATGTTGAAAGCTGATATGGTGATACATAGGAATGGTTATTCACTGACCATAAAACAAGTGGTTGGGAGTTAACAAATGAAGCTGTCAGGCTTGAAATTATCAAGCTTTAAAAAACCTAACAAACAGAACTCGATGTGTAAAGTAAGTTGGAAAGTATGAACAACAAAAAAATGAAATGTCTAAATTAATGGTGAATAGAATCATTGGCTGGAATCAAACATGAAGGTCTAGTTACAGCCTCTGGCTCCACAGGTCCCTAAACTATTGCAGATTTGACAACATCAGGGTAGATTGTCTCCTCTTCGCTAAAGATGTACTAGTGACCCTTTATAGACATAGGTTAATGTAGCTTTTGATCTACCTCAATGAGGAAGAAACTTCTATGTTCCTGGAGGTCTTTAAACATTATTCCTTTAGGAATTGCCATCTTTTGCCCTTAAATAAAACCTTATTTACTGCCAGCTGCTGTCCTTCAAATTGATAATAGGACTGTGATCAGGGCCTTCATTAATCTCTGCGTTCTTAGCCATAGCTCTGACAATTGCCATTTATATTTTATCTGAGATTGGACAGGTGGTGGTTGATGTGTACATGATTCCTTTTCCTCAGACTGACATGTATTTAATTTAGTTCTGGACTTTTTTCAGCTGCTTTGTTTTGCTGAAATGCTCTAGAGGGTGAACCTACAGCCACAAATCTTTCCAGGTTTGTGTTCAATTTACAAATCCTATATTTGTAGCAGAAAAAAGTGCTCTCTGTTCTCAGTGGGAGTGTTTGTCAGACATTTTTTGGCAACAGCAATAAGTAGTTTATGGTCAATTTCATCTAACACTGGCCTCCCATAAATGAAGATGTAAAACCTTTTACACTCGTAGACTAAGGCCAAAGAGGCTTTTTCTTTTTGCACACATCAACACTTAGGCATTTCAGACACTAAAAGAAAAAGGAAATATTGGTCTCCAGTTCTGGCTATGCTGCTAAAAGCCTGTACTCTGACACTAACTTCTTCTGTAGATGCATTCATAGACAATTTACCTTTCTGTTTGTTGTACCTTTGGGCTTCCTGGGACATTCTTAGAATCTGAGAAACTGAATGAGATCTTAACTCAAGACTGCCTTTTTGGTTGAACCTTGGTTTTAACACACCCTTAGTACTGGTTCAGATGGCTAAATGAGATTCTATGTTAGCAAACTGAATTTCCACTCAAAGGAATCTCTTCATTGCTTCCTGTCCTGGTTTCAGCTGGGATAGAGTTAATTTTCTTCCTTGTGCTGTGTTCTGGATTTAGTATGAAAGAAATGATAACACTGACATGTTTTGTTGTTGCTAAGTGGTGTTTATACCAAATTTCAACTTCTCATACTCTGTCAGCAAGAAGGCTGGAGGGGCACAAGAAGCTGGCAGAGCACACAGGCAGGACAGCTGACCCAAACTGGCCAAAGGGATATTCCACACCATATGACATCATGCCCAGTATATAAAGTGGGGGGAGTTGGCTGGGAGATGCCGGTCACTGCTCAGGGACTGGCTAGCAACAGTCAGTGGGTGGTGAGCAATTGTATAGTGCATCACTTAGTTTTTTTTTTCCCCTTTTGTATTTTATTCCTCCATCTCTATCCTTCTGATTACAGTTGTTGTTGTTATCATTATTATATTTTAATCATTAAATTGTTCTTAGCTCAACCAATGAGTTTTACCTTTTTCCCGAATCTCCTCCCCATCCCTCCAGGGGTAGGGGGAGGGGAGTGAACAAGTGGCTGCATGCTACTTAGTTGCCAGCTGGGATTAAACCAGTACACTTCCTTATAACTGCTCTTATTGGGAAATGCATATCCAGCACTGGCTTCCAAATACTGTGGGTTTTTTGTTGAGTTCTCTTTTCTCCCTGTTATATTCTTCTGTTACAGGCAATTAGTTTTTTTTTTTGTTCGTTCTGCTGCCCCTTAGATTTCTTTATTACTATATTTTGTTCTCTGTTCTCCACTCTCTTGCCTCCCTGTTTGACCTACCTAAAATATTTGATTGTGTTCTTCTTTTGCTCCTGTAAGTTAGAATCTCATCCAGGTAATATCCCTCTATAGCATCAAAAATTGATTGTTTTTTAATAAAACTGTTGCCAATCACAGTATAAGCTGCAGTACAAGGAAATTAAGTCTCCCAACCAGCTGGAGTGCTTTTTGGGTTTTAGGTGTTTTGGTTTTGGTTTTAGTTATATAATAGGTCTTTGTAGCTTCATCAGGTGATGGACAATAGTTTGTCGGTCATTTCCCCTAGGCTTTCCCATCTCAGTAAGAAGAAATAAATATCCTATACCCTTCCTCATTTACTTTGGATGCATATGTGAGTCTTTGTCTTAAACTGAAAAGTGAATGAGCCTTAATTGCTCGGTCAGAGAGTAACTAACTCAGTTAATCTAGCCAGTATATCTTGCGGAGTCTAGTACAGGCATCACAGAATGGAGCTGAATTTGGTTGGTATCTGAGTTCTCATTTTTTTCAAAAACATTTTTAGATAAGCTTCTCAGTTTTTTTTCAGTTCTCTGTCCCTTATGTTAAGTCTATATTTACATGAAACAGACAAACATTATTTTAACCCTATATTGGGCACTTTCTGCCCCAGTGCATATTTTCTCCTCCATTCTTTATCCATTGCATTTCTCCCTAAGTTTAATTCCCTCTGCCTGACCATTCATCCTTATGAACATCCAAATATAACCAGGTTTCTATGACATTGGAAGCAACCTTGCATCTGTCACAGCTTGTTTTCTAAAGTAATTTCTTGGGTACTCTAGTTTTGATGTCTGTTCCTTGGGCCTTTTGTGAACTGTGTTTGATTGCTTGTGTCATCAGATGACTTGAAAGGATCTGGAGAGGTCATTAAGTTCATCCTCTTACTCTAAGCCAGAATCAGTTATACCTATGTCAGTCTTGATGGATGCTTGTTTGTTTTGCTCTAGAGTGTTTCCTAGTGATGGAGACTCCATAGCTTCTGCAGACAGCCCCTTCTACTTTGCCATCCTTACCTCTACAAAATCTTCTCTGCAAACTAATTTGAAACTCCCATGCATCACTTCAAGTCTGTTATTTCTGCTTCTAATGATCATGAACATGAGGAATGTATTGTAAAGAAAATGAAGAGAACAATAGCTTTTAAAATATTTTAATGGCATTATTTAACCACTCGTTCAACCCATTGCTTTTTTCCCCCAATAGATTAAACCAACACTAGTTTCTTTAACCTGCCATTAAATTCTTATTCCTATACCTCTGAGTCTTCTTACTAATCTCCTGGCCTTTCTCATTAGTTACAGCTATTATTGAAGCATATTTGAGACACAGTACTTTGAGGCCATTCCAAGGTTGGATAAGGCTAGAGGGATATATTCTGTATTTTGCAGGCAATAGCATGACATTGTTGATGGGTAGGCAGTTTCTGATTTTTATAATTCTGTTGTAATAGTCTTGTTATAAATGTTACAATTTCACTTGCTTGTGTTGAATTGTAATCTCTCTTTACTCTCCAAATTGCACATCTAACTTGCTAGGATCCCTTTGAATTCTGCACTCTTCATGGTATACTGTATCTCTCCCACTCTGGTGCCATTAATAGTGTTTAATTAGCATATGATACATTCAGTCATCAATCTATTATTGAAGGTATAGATTGATCCTATAGCTAAGAAAGAGTCATGTAATGATGCCCTCATAAGTTGTTGAAACTGCTTTAAGAATGATTTTCTAACTGATTTTTGTGGCTTTGGTATGTTTCTCTATAGCTTTTAGTACTTCCTGAATTGGCCAACAAAAATGGCATTTGAAGTAACTCCCTACTAAAGCTAAGACGTGTAACAGACCACCTATCCACAAAATCTGTTTATCTGTCAGAGAAGGAACATGATCTGATCTAATTTACTTATGATCTATCCACAGCATGCCATTCATATCCCTATTTTTTTTTCCTTCCAGGTGTTGTTAAATGATGTGTTTGTCTGAGTATTTGAATGCAGATTGGAATCAAGCTTGATTCACCCTTTTTTGCTTTTTAAGGGTATTGAATGTACTTCCCCTCATCTAGTCTTCCTGTACCTCACCCACTCTCCAGGCATGAACAGTATAGTCCACAGGTCATTTAATTACATGACAAAGACAAAAAACACCTGTCTCCTAGGACAACCTTTTCCAGTGTTTACTACTCTCATGCTGGAATAGTTTTTGCTCTTGTCCATCCTGAACCTTCCAAGATGCAATTCATTGCTCTTGTCCCTTGTTATGTTGTCTGTCAGTACTGAGTAATTGTTTGTTTATTTAGAGTGGTTTTCCTGCTAAGAGGATTTTTATGGGTGGAGTTTCTCTTCCTGCCTATGTCTCAGGCTTATAAGTAGAATTTTTGTCTTGGGTTTTCACTAGAAAACAAATTTTAAGTGAAAAATACCATTAACCCCCTTAAATATGAAAAGGCATATATTTATCTCTTTGATTTTGTCTATAATATCTATAGCAAGTGTTACTTGAACTGCCAGAGATGTTAGAAATGTGTTTAATATAATGTCATGAGTTTTTATAAGCTATTATATTATGAAAGGTGAGCCTGGATTTACTGATAACTTATTCATAATTTCAGAAGATCGGTTATTTTTCCTGTGACTGTTTGTCTTAATTTCTTTTAGTTAGGAGATTGATCCAAAAGTGACAGATATTTTTATTTAAGTTGATTTGATATTAATTTAATCTTTTATAAAGGCTACACAAATTCTGATAAACTGAATTTATGTGCCTGTGCCATGTTTCTAAGTTCACAAGGCAGAACCACCTGATCGTGGTGTTATCTAAATATGTAATAAGAAAACAGAAGACCAGAAAGATGGTCATGACCATGTGCTTCCTGATTCAATCCTGGTATCTTAAAGCATTAAAGCCCTGATTCAGTGAAGCGCTTGAAGTAGTGTATAACTTTAATCATTTGAGTAATTGCAATGATGCTCAAAACAAGGGGTGAAATTGAATTCATGTCCTGAGAGGTTTGCCTCATCTATACACTATGATTTTTTGTATTCAAACAGAACTAAAATATCAACTCAAGACAAATCAGTGCTTTGCCTGCATTCCAGCTTCCCCACATCATCAAATGGAAAGCAAATAAAAAAATAGATTATATATTTGAATTTTTTGGATGTGCAAGAAGTGTAGTATTTTTTGAAAACCTGAGATGCTAAACTGGCCTGGTTTTGAATTAAAGGGAATATTTTTCACAGCTCTATCTATTACATTATGACCAAGTCTTATTTCATGCAACACTAACTTAGAGATGCTTTCCTAAGGAAAACTGATTACAATATTTGTTTTCGTTTTGGTAGTCAGTGTCAATAGTAAGCCATGCATAAAGTTTATTAAGACCTGTTATTTTTTTCCTGTTATTATGAGCCATAGATACATGTATCTACTGTATATGATTCATAACATTTCATGCTGAAATAATAAAATAAATATGTGATACAAAAAAATCTGAAAAATACCTAAACCACCTCAGGAATACTTTGAGTCTTATGAACTGACTTCATAGATAAGTTCTAAATAATGGTTATAAGGATTAAACCATTCATACCTTCTTTCTAGGCTCTCTTAGCATTCATTACACAAGATTCAAACTTGAGAAGGCTTGTGGGCAGTCAGGTGATGCAATAGGTGTAGAGCAGCCTGTAGCCCTTATATGATGGCACTTCTGTAGCTCCTTTACCTCATGTGTCTGAGCTGATCCTGTTTGCACTGTACAACAGTGCAAGACAGAGAAGAAATGGGCATCTTAAGGGCATGGTATCGGGTTTAAAGATAGTGCATATTAAGGTGATTTTGTCTTCAGATAATCTACTTTTTCATAAATAATTCCTGATTTCAATGGGAGTGAAAGCAACGGTGCTGAAGTCTTTACTGAAAAGGTATTCTGTCTCTGAATTTTCAGATCCAGCAGTTATGGGTAGTACTGGATGTGTTAGAAACACAACTTATCTGTCATTCATAAACCCCATGTGGCCGAAATGTACTTTTTCATTGCTGTTGTAGTGGTTATAGACAACGGATTATATATATGCATACAGCTTGCTTTTTTGCTTTTTTTTTTTTTTTTTTTCTTTAATGTCCTGGCAGCTTAATTTAAGTGTGCATGAGATAGAACTGCCAAAAGTGGGCTAGCTCTGCAAAACCAGGGACTAATCCAAATCAAATCCTCTCTAAAATCTCTTTTCTTTTTTTTTTGGTAACACTGTCCAGAAATGACATTGTCAAATTTTAGATAAATCAAGCAGCAAAATGAAAAATAGTTTACTTAAGACCTGTGGGAAAACAATAAAATGAACTTATCAAACCCAAGTTTTTCTAAAATGTAACTGAAAAGCAAAGGTTTTTATTTTGCCTGCAAAATGAAAAGTTTCTGTTGAATTTGCATTTTAAAAACAACAGTAAAATAGCAACAGGGTTTGTATGTCCCCCAGTAAGAAATGAAAATGCAAGTACAGGTCCTGGGGCTTCCATGTGGAAATATATTGGGTTTTGGAAAAAAAGTTTTCCTTTGTTCTTATGCTGTCATCTTCTGAAGACACTTTGCTATTTCTGTTTCAATGGGAGCAGTAGTTCTAATAGGTTCTGTCAAGGACTAAGGGAAAGGAAGGGAGAAAGGCTATAGATGTAGGTATAGATCTGATCTGTCTACAAAAACTATGATGTCATTTAGATACGTGACATCTCAGACATTTGATGAAGGAAGACATGCTAACCAATGAGCTCTAATCAGGAGAATTAAGACTAGACATGCTCCTATATGCTGCAGAAGGATGAATGACATTCTAAAGGAAATGGGCAAGATCTTCAACAGCAGCAAACCAATGTATTTCCATAACAGATAAGACACAGCAGTATCTTTTCATGAAATTATGGTTTTGTGAAAGCAGTTAGGCATATGTTTAAGTTATTATCAAAAATGGAATGATACCTACCTAAAATTAAGGTGGCCTCAACAGCCGATGCTGTATTTAGTGTGTTGAAGGGTCTGCAATTAGAACACAATAGGGATGAGTGATTTCTTCTTCACAAATCCATACATAGTGCAGACATTGCGTATATATAATGAGTATATTTATATTATAGGTACATTTTGTATGATATACATAGCATATGTACGTATATTTCAAAGCTTTTCCCTAATCCTGAAGAAGAACTAGATTTTTTTCCCCATAGATTTGACATGTAACCACATATCTACTGTTTAAAATATATTTTACGTTTTGGGAAAAGATGATGAAAAAATTCCACCTTATGGTAAAAATAATTTTAAAAGCCTTGCAAATACTGGATTGATAGTTTTCATAATGGTGACAGATGTAAACTTTTGCCATCAATTTTTGATAACAGATATGGGCTTTGAAGAATATCTACAGACTTCCTTTTTATTAAACTAGTAAATGAAAAATTTTGTTTTCAGTGCTCGTAAACTAGTGTATTGGGTTTGCACGGCAAGGTTTTGCTAGTGGTGAGGTCTACAGGGGTGGCTTCTGTGAGAGGCTGCTTGTAGAAGAATGAAGCTGGGTTAATCAGCATTGATAATATACAACTGTGGGCTGCCTTCAGGGACGGTGGGTTGGCCGATGCAGATGAGGTGCAGCTGTGGCTGGTTAAGTGGTTGAGAGTCAATAAAGAGAGAGCAGCCGAAGAAGAGAGAGGAAGAAACAAGAGAAGGGTGAGCATGCATCTAGGATGAGGTGAGATGAGGAGAAGGCAGCAGAGGAACTGTAGGAAAAGAATGTTGGTATGAGATGGTAAAAAGACCTTGTTGCAGCTGGCTAGTTTGGAGAGTGCTGTGATAGCTGCTAGAAGCTTCCCCCATGTCTCAAGGAGCCAATGCAAGTGGGCTCGGAGATGGACCCACCACTGGCCAAGGTCAAGACAATCAACAACCAAGGCAGCACCTTGTGATAACATATATGGGGGGGGGCGGAAACCCCTGTGTGTAATGACAGCTGCAGCTGGAGAGAGGAATGAGAATATGCACAAGCAACAACTCTGCTGACACCAAGGGCAGTGACGACCAAGGAGGTGCTCCAGGTGCTGGAGCAGAGAATCCCCTGCAGCCCATGGTGAGGCAGGCTGTCCCCCTGCTGCCCAGGGAGGTCCATGATGAAGAATATCTCCACCTGCACCTGTGGAGGACTTCATGCCAGAGCAGGTGGATGCCCAAAGGAGGCTGTGACCCCATTGGAAACCCACACTGGAGCCAGTTTGCTGGCAGGACTTGTGACCCCCTGGGGGACCCACCCTGGAGCAGCCTGTTCCTGAAGGACTGCACCCTGTGGACAGGACCCACTCCAGAGCAGTTTTTGAAGGATTGAGGCCTGTGGGAAAGACTCACATTGGAGAAATTCAGGAAGAACTGTCACCAGTGGGAGGGACCCCATGCTGGTGCAGGGGAAGGAGGGAGCAGCAGAGACAGCATGTGATGAACTGACCACAACCCCCATTCCCTGTCCCCCTGCGCTGCTGGAGGGGGAGGAGGTAGAGAATTCAGGAGTGAAGCTGAGCTTGGGGGAAGGTGTTTTAAGGTTTGGTTTTATTTCTCATTACCCTACTCTGATTTGATTGGTAACAATTTACACAAATTTCCCCAAGTGGAATCTTTTTGCCCATAATGGTAATCTGAGTGATCTCCCTGTCCTTATCTCGACCCATGAGTGTTTTTTTTGTATTTTCTCTCCCCAGCCCAGCTGAGAAGGGAGAGAGAGAGAGAGCTGCTTTGTTGGGCACCTGGTGTCCAACGAAGGTCAACCCACCACAACTAGTTTTAATTATTTTGCTATAAATAGAAGCATTGTTCACCAAGACAAAGTATGTAAAAGGTGTAATTTTTACTTATTTTCACATTTTTCAATATGTTTAGTTAAAAGTTTTTGTGCAGTACCTCTCATGAGCTTTGCGGGAAGAGTGAGAAACCCTTTTTATCATTTTTGCAGTTGACTTTCATTTTTCAAGTCTTGGATATGCTTAATGTAAATACTTACATCCGGAGGTAATAACAAATGTGCTCAAGAATCAAAAAGTTCCATATAAACTGTTTCATTTCTATTTTTTTCTGCCTTATCTATATATCGGGGCCAATGACACCTTTTTAAATAGATGCCATTAATCTAATATACAATAATACTCTGGGTATCCAGTTTCTGAAGGGATGATGACGATGAAGGGCATGATCTTACATTCTCTCCTGCCTTGATAGCTTTTACCACTTGAAAGCCTAAAAGATCCTGTGAAAGGAGTGTGAGCAGGGAAGAGGAGAGCAATGGAGGGATGTTGCTGATGCTTTCCTTACTTTGCTTGTGAGACTCAGAGCTCTTTGGCTAAAAGAAAAAAAACAACCAAACAAAAAGAAATACTGAGGTGTCTTTAAAAGTACTAAACGGCTTTTCACATTTGAAAAGATAGCTGCAAGCTTAGTCATTTCTGCAGTTCATCAGCTGGCCAGTATATTCCAGTATAAAGTGACTTATACTTCTTTTCATGTTGGGAATCTTGATTTCAACGTCATATCATTCTGATTATTTACAACTTATCATATGCATTTTATCTAGTCATCTAATCAAAGTCCTTTATTTGGATATAATTTCTGGAGATGATTCATTCTTGCTAGAAGCTGAAACTTTGTAAGTGGACATATGTTTTATCAGAGTGTATTTGTTCATGTTTAAAAACTCAACTCAATCCCTGTAAAGGTGAACCTAGTTTTACAACATTTTTCTACCAAGTTCTATGACAGGGATTGATTTGAAGAAATGAGTAACCTTACCTTTGATGTTTCCCTTTCTTTTGGCCCATATGCAGCTAGACATAGATGGGATCTCTGGAAGACTTTACTCTCTTGGTTGTACTTTGCAAAATGATCCCTCTATTTAAGGCCTGCCTCCAGCTCTTCAAAATATCTGTGATCTCTAATCTGCCAGCTTTGATGTTCTCTCTGGGAGCAAGCTGCGCAAAATCTTGCACACAGCATAGCACATGGCTATTGATATATTTTTTTGTTGGCAGGACTGGAGGGGAAGAAGGGAAAAGGGTAAATGAGAAGAAAAGTGTTTAAAATGCCTATTATCTATTTATGTATTTAGTTGCTTTTGGTACCTACAATCAGCTGGAGAGGCCTTCACTTGGAATAGCTGGTATTCCTGGAGGAACTGGAACTAAAGTCAACAGAAGATTTCTGATTACTTAGCAATGTAAGTGCCATTTCTTAATGCACTTAACCTTGAGTTGTCCACAGGGATGCTGATGAAATTCATTCTAAGTGCTGAATGTTGTCATTATTAAACATTTTTATTACAGCCAAAGCTATTATGCACTGCCTTCACAAATTAGCAGTATTCTGGCCTGTCTTCTGTAGAGGTTGAGGCCAAAAGTCTCTCAGACCAAGGATCTTGGAGCAAGCTGCAGGCCAATACTTTGTAAGCCCTTTGCCTTCCCAATACCTGTCACTACCCAAAGCCCAGGCTAATGTTCTCTGCCGGCTTTTCAGTCTAGTCTTGCTTTCTGCTCTACTGGTAAGACATACTTTATTATCTAAGAACCAGCATACTTTCTCATAATCTGATTTCTTGAATACTACGGACTTTTAATTTCCAATCATTTAACCCAAAAACTTTTTGGGGTTTAAAACAATTTGACTTAGGTAAAGCTTGTCTTCTGAAAAAGCAGCCAGTGTTGATATAGAGTTGAAAAGAGATGGAGAAACCAGGTCTTCTTTTGCTACTTTTCAGCATACTCATTTTTCTCCCTTTTTTCTTTTTTTTTTTCAAATTTTAATTTGGTTTTAAGTTCCAGCTTTTGACTTTGGTTTTGTCTTTTCCTGCTAGATTGAACCGCTTTGTGCAAACCATTTCCCCCACCCCCTTCCCCGTATTTAAGACATTTGTACACTGTAATCAAACTACCTTTCAGTCTTATTTCTCGTAAGCTAAACAGACAGATCTTTATGTTTCTCAATGTAAGGCACTTTACCTGAACCTAATTTGTCTGCCTTTTGTTCACAAGTCCTTCAATTTGTCAACAACTTTTATGCAATGAGAATGCCAGAGCCAATTGGAGCATTCTTGTATAGGTTTTGCAAAGGTAAAATTATTTTCTCGGTCTTGCTCACTATTCCTTTGTTTTCTAAAAGACCAACAACTTGGAAATGAATTCTACAGTTTTATATAATTACACTTCAAATGATAGATTTTTATTTATGTAAAATGCTGTTTCAATGAGATAAAAACTCCCTAAGCTTGTGTCAAATTCAGCAAATATATTCAGCCGAAAGGAGTAAAATGTTTAAGACTATGCATTTAATTTTGAGGCATTTTTTTAAAAACAAAAAAATGTTTTGGTTTCTTGGTGGAAAACTGACTTCAATTTTAAAACATGAGAAGAAAGGGGTTTTAATTTTTTTTCAGTTGATCAATTTTTCTTTTTAATGACACACATTTTTTGGCCAACACCAGCACAAAACCAAAACAATTTACAGCTTATCCAGCCTAGATTAAACAGGTGAGTCGTGGATGTAGTCTGAATGCGCAACCTACAGTACTGGAGCGGGTTGGAGTAGAGTAATTTTGTAGTGCATTAGAATCACTGACAATGGTAATGCTTGATAAAAGAACTAAATAGAAAAATAGCACCAAATTATTGTTGGAGCACTTCTAAGTGAAATGTGGGTAAAGTATAATATTCAGGCAAATATTTCAACTTGCTGCAAGGACTAAACAGACAAAATACTCCCAAAAAATTTTTAAATAAAGTGTAACAAAAATATTCAGGAAGCAATCGAACTTCTAGATTTGTGGTTATCTATTCCTCTCTCATGGAGATGAGAGGCTAAAAACCAGCAGGTTAAATTCCTGCTTGCATTGACTGTAGTAGGAGGAGATTAGGCTTTATAATCACACTCCTAGGAGTAGGGAATGCAGTAACAGCATTGCTGTTGCAGGCAGTGGAGGAATCAAGGACTTGAATAATGGAGGTTGAATTTCTGCGCTTTGGCAAGATAGGTACAAGCATTAAGCAGGTGATTAGTAGATCATATAAGCACTTTACATTTTATCACAAATCTTTTTCTGCCATTCTTGTGATACTTGTAGTAGAAAATAGTAGGCAAGATGGAGAAAGCAAAAGACACCTTCAAAGTCTTTACTTCCCTTTCTATCCTCCTTCTCTTTACCACCTCATTTCAGCTTGGAGGGATTTTTTTTCTTTTCACAATGTGTCACCTTGGATGATAATTGCTTTCTTGACTAAGACAGGCTTGCAGAGAAAGTAAATTTATATATATATATTAAAAGTATTTACGTAGTTCTGGATATGTCTTTTTTCCCTACTGGGGAAATTCTCATACATGTGAATGAGCTGCTTGCTTTCTTAATGGCTTTCAGACTGGCCCCATCCTTTGAAAGGCATTTTTACTGTCAGGTGACCGGACTGAAGACCATGCTCCCCTGGAGCAATGCAAAGCAGGTAAAAAACAGCCACTGATGTTAGATGTCTTAAAATTCCTCATTTCTCATGCAGCTTACGTGTGCCAGCAGACAGATCGTGAAGTGCAGCTGTGTGACAGAATACAGGTGGTACCCTGCTTTCTAGCTCTGAGTAAGGAGTGGACTCAGCAGAGTTGAGGAGTCATGCAAGCCTCACAGATACGGAGGACCAGTCAACAGATGTGTACTTTGCACTGGTTCAAGGCCATGGGGACTTCCCTGTCTTGCATTTCAATCACTTAGCTCTTGGGTGTAATGTTCATTTAATTTGCTTGACTGTGCCTTTGAATCCAGTGGCAAAATCTATAAGCCCAGAATACAGCTTTCCACTATTTAATGAATACACCAAAATATCCAACTTATTGAAGTATTTCAGAGCATAGATTAAAACTTCCTGAAGGAATATAGCCACTGACCTGGCAATGCAAGCATTCTAGGAAGATCCCCCAAAATGATGGAACAAATGTAAGGTTATAGGATACCATAATATAAGGTCAATAGTATAGATAATAGTTATTATTCAAGCTTAACAAGCAAATTCCACACTACTTTTATGTTAACTGATTAACAGTAATATAATGATGAATTCAGGAAGATGTGTTGTAACATGCTATTTAAAATGAAAATTGTCTGGGTCTATTATGAGCTAATTTATTATATTCATAGGGAAACTGCTGTAAAATTAATGTTGTCTTGCTTTAATACTATCATCAAGGAATATTAGTTTTAATGAACAAAGATAATGAAAGAAACAGGGGAAAAGCAGGAGAAAATAAAATAATTAAGCCACTGAGTTTTGAAATTCATCACTTTTTAGTGTTCTTTGAATAAATAAGTAAGTGGTAGAGTTGATTACTGCACTGCTATATGAACTAAAGTCACAACAAAAACTAAGGCTGAATTAAGAAATTCTGCAAACTCCTCCTGAAGCCTCAGAGAGGCAGCTGCCAGGAAAGGCAGGTTAGCAGAGCTACCTGCGTCTTCCCGGACTTTGTCCTCCTTGAACTAACTGGTAGTCATATTTGCCCAGAGGGAGGTTCTCTGCTAAGATGGCAGCCTGAGCCACTGGAGACCAGCCTTCACCGCCAAAGAAAGACACTGTAAGTTTTTATCAACCAAATATATAGTAGTGTGCAGCCACTCATCTATATATGTACGGCTTTTAATACACAAGTAATTATCCAGCATCAATTTGAAGACTAACTGTTAACTTTAGAGGCAGCAGGACCCATCACAGGGTTTGTCCTTTTGACTTCTGGAGGCATCTTTGGGTATCCTGGGCCTAAGTGGTGTACTCAGTATCAGGAAGAAAAATCTGTGGTGGATCAAAGAATACGAACTAGCTGTCCAGGCAGGCTCTAGAGGTAACAGTTTTCTTTCTTTCCTCACCTAAGAAAAGTACAAAAAGGAAGGCAGTAGAGCATCCCCATGCAATTTCTATGTTGAGGAGTAATAAATTGTTCCCTCCCTCGCCCCAGTGGAATTTTCTATTGCTGAGCCTGACATCTGGAGTGCTGTATATTGCTGAAAGCGAGCTCAGAGGTAAGAGGATGCTTTCATCCCAAATTAAGGTATGTGAAATTTGTTAGGTCTAATTATAAACAGACTTTTATCTTGTGCTCCAGTCAATTAACCATTGATATTTGGTAGGCTGTAAATGCCATGGAGCAGTGTGGTTGTCAGCTGTACTCAGCCACACCTAGTTGTTAGCACACCAGGGACTGATTTTCCTCAGATGATCCTTTTTGCACAGAGATGTTTCTTTTGTGCCATGTTATTTCTGCTCCGAAGGAGAGATTCAGATTCTTTGCTGATTAAGTGTTATATCTACCCTGAAGTTAATGGAGCTATGCTGAGTATTTGGCTAGTAGGAAATTTGTTATTCCAGAGATCAGCAGAAGAGAAAGATCAACTGGAGAAGAATATCTAGGAAAGGAGTGTTTGAAAAGAATAGTTTTCGTAATTTGATTTTATAATTTGCTCTGTGATACCAATCATCATACTATTTTAAAAAAGCAAAAGGTCTCTCTCAAGTGAATCTTTTTCCCCTGTAACAATGTCTTTGCCTGATCAAATATGTCTTAAGCCCCTCTGTGAACAAAAGTTGCACACTTTGAAACTCACTTCTTAATGCAAATCAGCTTGCTTGTTTTCAGCTTCATAATCTTTTCCACAGCAACAGCCTATCAGGTTGTCACAGATAGAAAATGATGACTTTTGATGAGTAATAAGCAGCAGGGGCAAATGAATCCTTCAGGAAGGGAAGAGGGGAAAAAAAAATCCTCTTTAGATCAGATCTAACAAAAAGAGCTGAATTCACCAAGCATGTAATTTAAAACCAGTGATGATATTTGCAAAGTTTATTTGGTCTTAAACTCCCTTTAAGTAGTCTGTGCATGATGCAGCATAACTTGCTGGTTTGCTGGGTCCCCATCAGCACAGCAGCTGACAGTCCTGGAATTTGTCCCAAAAACTGTGAAAGTCTGGCAAAATGTTCTTGATAAATGAAACAGAAGAGAAACATTTTTGGGGGAATTAGGTGGAATTTAATGTCCGTGCACCATGCTGAAGAGTTTTACTTGGTAGCACCTATGTATAGCAAGCTTTTGTCTCTTCTGTCAGAACTGTCTGCCACCTACTGCTTATTCAGAGGGTGTTTTCATAGTTAATAGCAGCATAACTAACAACTAAAAGATATTTCTTGCTGCAGGGATTTTGCATCTCTGGGAGAATATTTGAATGACTTAGAGATTTGTTTTGCTTTTTGTTAGGGCTTATATTTGTTAAAAGACAATACAGAAATATTGGGGGGCTAGTCTTCAGCCCTTCCTGAGGCAATGAGTGTTAATGATTAGTCTGGGATCCCTCCAGCCAGGGGCACTTCAGTGATTTTTAAAATTAATGTGTTACTGCTGTTAAAATCTGAGTGTTCATTTGCCTTAGGGATGTGCAGAATGTCACATATTCCCAGAGACATTACCAGAGAGGGAGAGATGTATGTGTTTTTAGTAGGATCCATGCTGGTTTTAGGTCTTCGAAGAACTTTGCATACTTGACTACAGCATTAGTCACAGCAGCCCACAAGAGGCACCAAATAAGCATGCAGTTTCAAAAGAAAACAGGGAAAATACAGAAGGTAAATTCAACCTTCCGCTCCTGCACTTCCTGGTGATTTCTCCCTGGCAAGGAGCAACCCGTGTGTTTTGAAGGAGGTGATGTAGTTCAGTGAAGCTTCATACAGGTTACAGCTGAGTGGACCCTTATGATGGAAGAAGCACAATTCTTTTTTTTCCCGTCTCACTACTCCAGCTTTCCATGTTGCCTTTCCCACATCTGTATTAGAGCCAGGAAGAACTGAAGCTGCTTTTATTTTCTCGGGCAACCTAAAGCAGCTGTGTTACTAACAGCCTCAGTTAGTGTCCTTTCGCCTTTGGGAATCATTATTATCTGTCTTGGGCAGCTGAATGTTAATTCTTCTGTATGTGTTTATGCACCCAGAGGTGTAAAATATGTTACATCAGTTACCATTTAAAAGCCTTACTCCACTGATAGCTGCAAATGGAGCATGTCCACAGGTGACCAAATGCTGGTAGGGGAGGAAGGGAATAAATCTTATCCTTGAACATCAGTATGCAGGTTTTGGTGTCACTTGGCAGAGGCTAGAGTGTCTGTGCCTTTCAAAGCAGAAATCTAGTTTGACTCTTTTCTGGCATCTCTGCTGGAGTAAGCACGCCATGCTCTGGAGTGCCTGCTGTTTTGACGTACTTCACTGTTCACAGTTTCTCTAACAGTTTTACCTCATGGAGGTTGGGAGAGAGACATTACCCATTTATAAGCTGCTGATTTAAGCAGAGTCAGTGGAATGTGGTGATACTGGATGGAAAAATTAACACTGTTATGAGTGATGCCTTTGGAGAGTGAGGTGCTTAGGCTGTCAATGTACTGTAAAAACAGCATGAACTGGTGTGTTTTATTCATAATGGCACTGAATAAGGAAGGCTTCAGTAGAAAGGAGTCAAATATCAGACATGACTGTGTGTTTCTGTATCAGTTTTGTAAAAATGGCTAATGCAAAACTAATGATCTCTCCCTGGCTTGCACTTCATACTAAGATGCTCCCTAGGTTTTCCTTTCAAAGTAGCTGCGCCATCAAAGGAAGCTGTCGTCCATGGGTTCAGCTCCAGCTTCCGTGACTCTTCTTTGCCATAGTCCCACAAGACATTAGCAGCACTGCTTGTGTGCCAGATGAGCTGTCCCACTGTCCCCTTTGGGTTAAAAGGTTCTGACTATTTAAAGCAGTTTCAGGTAGCAGGCCATGGCTTTTGTCTACTGAACAGGGTTATTGGTGGGACTTAATAGCCTGCCACGAGTATTGCTGGGGGCAGACAGATGGGTACGCTCTTTAGCAAGCACAGGTGAAGACTGGAGAATCAGTTTGTCCATGGCCTCCACAGAAATGAGAGGAAGGCAATTTCTGGGCTCATGCACGGAGCTCATGAACTTGAAAGGACAACCTGGAGGAGTAAGTGCTCTTTAATGTACAGTAAATGTATTTCTGTCCTCTTGCATATATAGAATAAAATTAATAACAGCTCCATCTCTGTGTGGTTTAGGTAACTGCAGATTTAATAGAATCTCAAGTTAAAGGCTTATTTTTTCTCTCCTCCTTTCCGAGTCCTCCAATCTTTTAATCCACAGTTAGTGCCAGTTTACACCAGGTGAAGGTCTGACTCTGAAGTAGATCATAGAAACCATCACAGAACAGACACTCTGAGAGTCCATTAGATGTTTTGAGTTTCCCAAAGAATGCCCCCTTTCCCTGGTGTCTGTGTTCAGGTGAAACCGAACAGGCATGTGCAGAGGCCTCTGGCAAGGCCAATCCAAACTGACCTAAATGTGATGGGAGATTCACCATTAACTCACGTGGACACCAGGTAAAAGCAACAAGGGCACATACAAGTCAGCAGCATTGCCTGTGGAAGCGGGCAGGTAAAATCCAAAATGACCCCTCAGAAATTAGCCTGGGCTTTAAAATGGGCTTAAAAATAAACATAAATAAGGGTATTTAGTCACTGCATTCTACTTTTTTAGACATTTTAAGAATTTAACGGCAGATCTGTAAGTGTTAGTAAATTCCACATGTCTAAGTGAGAAAAAGTCTCCTTCATAGGATTCTGTAGGATTTGAATAGTTACAGAAACAATTGACTGTAATATATGAAAAAAAAAAGGCAAGTTATGTTTTAGTACAAAATTTAAGGGCCCAGTTCAAATATATTCACTGCAAATGTCAATTTTAAGAGGGAGATGATACTCAATGCAAAATACTATTTGCATATATGATGGCTTCGGACATATTGGTTCCAATGTATTTCTACCAACTTGAAAGATCACGATTTAGCTTCAGCCTGAAACATCCAATTCATCTACACAAATAAGAGGATTTAGGCTTGAGAGAAAAGTTGAAAATTTAGCAGACTGCCTCCTTAGACTGTTAGGCTGTAGGTAGTTTGGAAGAATGGTTTGATTTTTTTTTTTTCCTAGCTGCAGAATAATGTAAACAATCAGTTTACATGGGGTAAATAATCAGTTTATACTCTTCTTTTAAATGCTATTTAAATGTAATTGAAAACCGGTGCTCTTTCTCTTAAATCAGCCTAGAAGTGGCCTGGATCCCAAGTGTTTCTAGCAATAAGGTAAAATTAGTAATAATTTTCAAGACTTTGAAAAAGATGTAGCAAGTTTCGCGTTTCACTAATTTGTACACAGCAAGATGAATCAGGCATCATTGCTAGCAAAATTGTTAATATTCAGTGTGTTATTCTTTGTTTATCCAAATAAAAGGAATGAGTGACTTGTTGACAACCATTTGGAAACTTGAAATAACTTTTTAGTGAAAATCTGATGATTTAAGAACATCCAGAAGTAATATATGATAGGGTTAAGACAGCTATCTGTTTTAACTAAGCTGTGTACTTCAATTAATTTTAAGTTCTAAACTGTATAAAGTTCTGTTTAAGGCAGAGCAACTGTTGGAATGAATACATTTACTTTAAATAGGCACTCTATAAATGTTAATCAAAACAGTGAAACTTGAAATGAGGCTGGCACAAGCAAGAGTTAATGCACAGAACTGTATTTTTCAATAAAATTTGTTTAAAGAATGCTTGGTTTGATTCCTTTCTATTTATTCTAACATTCAAACCAAGTGAAACTCCAGGGAATTATTAGAGAGACAAATTAAAACAACAGATGGACTTGCAGTTACATGCATAAGGACATCTTTTCAAAAAGCCTCCTGACAATTTCAGATATTCCAAGTTATTCTATTTAATTTCAAATGAAGAATCTTTCTTTTTCTGCAGAGCTGTCAATCTCAGAAAGCCCATAAGAAGATGATTTAAAAACATCATGAAATATATTTTTCCACTTGTCTTTTTTTGAAGTACATTGACAATCAGCTTATAAAGTAGGTAGAAAAATGTATTCTGTTTTTTAACGGATGCAAAACATGAGCATTCAGGTCTTTCAAACCATGCAGGCTGCAATGCTTATACAGAAATTATTTCTTTGCAGTCAAGTACATTGACATGGTCTTTGAAGAAAAACATCACAATTTCCAGTGGTCTGTCTACTCTTAGAACTAGAAAAAGTTTTTTTGGAGAGTGGGTGTTACTCAATCAGATCAAACCTACCTGAATGTCTGCAACCCAGGCAGCTAGTATCCTATTGGATTTGCATCCTGACTGCAATGTCAAAAGATCATGAAATAATTTGTAAATTGCAGGGAAACAGAACTGTTATTGCTATGGCCTTTGATTGTTTGGCTTTCTGCCACTTGCTTTCAGCTGTCACTATTAATCATGGGAGAGGAACAGAGAGGGAAACAAAATCAGCTCCTCCTTAATAACATGACTTAGAGATGTACATGCAGGTTTAGAAGCTTTGAGACAGACCTGTTTAAATACCATGCAGCTTGTATGAAATAGGCAAATTAGAACCACAAATGCCACAGAACAGCTGTCTGTAGCAGGGGAATATGTTTGGCCACCTGAATGATGGGCATGGTACAAGGATGTAGGCAAATAGATAAACATTACTAACAAGTCTGTGAAAATGGCAAGGGGCATGTCAAAGCAGTCACAGAGCTCCCATATGAACAGGCTGGATGAGAGCTAGTCAGTGTCTGGAAAATATATTGTTGCAAGAGTCACTGTCCATGCTAAATGTCCCTCTTTGCTAACAAGGCGATGTCACAACGGGACCAAATCTGGCATGCATTGCCTTGTCATGGGCCACGAAGCAGTGCTTTCAGATCTGTCCGGTCAACTTCTTGCACCTCTGCCCACAGGTAAATACTAGTATAACAGACTGAGAATTTCCTTAATTAGCCCTTTAAAGAGGGTTGGACTTCACACAAAATATAGCCATTTCTTCAGGTAGGTCTCCAGTTAACATATGGATAAATATACATATGCTGACCTTTATGTTCATGACTAAATCCAGCAAATGCAACAGGCTGGCTTTCCTGGGTTTTAGTAAACTCCTACGGTGGAAAATCACAACTTTTTAATTGGGGTTACAGCAGTAGGAGTTCAGGTAAATTGGGTCTCTATGAGTATAAGTAGGTTCCCCTTCTTTAAACCTACCCAGAACCACACTGAGAAGCTGGTTCTGGTTCATTAAGAAATACCACTGCTTCCCTAAGAGATCTCCATGAAGACAATAGATCCTGGGGCTGCAGAATCACTGGGAGCATGGGAACAGGGGTAGGAAAAAATATTATTTTCATCTTTTATTTCATCATATTTTGCAGTAATGCCTTCTATTCAAATGTGAACATGGGTTTGAAAAACATTATTTATTAATCAAAATTATCTTATTAAAGCCCACTTGTGTCTAAGTTGCTTTACAAGCATCCCATTTAAAGTGCTACATTTGGTTACTGATGTCATATCTGTTACTTTCCATGTTTCTGACTGCTTTGTTTTTCAAAACAAATAACTTATTTCATTTTTCTTTGTGTTTTCCAAAAAAACAAAATGAAAATAGAATGCTAACAAAGATGTATTTTATTACTAATAAATGTTCCCTCCACTCATATTCAAAATACTTTCTCATGAGGTAATAGTACTCTGTAGCAAGAAAACATGCCAATGTCCTCTAAGAATTAAATCTTAAACGAGGCTTCAAAAATTAGATGACATACCCAGAAGTTGGTTCCATTTACAACACTTAATATTTATAGTCACTTTTAATCTAATAAGCTAGAGCTGGTTTATTTTTATTGTAAATTTTCACAGCCTAGTGGTAGTGTAGCTGATTGAGCTTGCAGATCTAAAGCATTGACCCATTCACAAAATGCTTTTCTGAGACTTATAGCCATCACAATGCTGCAAAAATTTACTGATTTGCTTAAGAAATTTATAGAACAAGAAAATGCAAAATGGTTCAATAGGTGCCTATTATTGCTATCTTTACTTATTCCTTCTCAGCCCTTAAGTGAAGTTACTGATCAATGTTCATCTGCCCAGTTGACTTTTATGGTATGAGCTTAGGAAACCTTATTCTGCAAGTGATGTTTTATTTTCCACTTTCAATCATAACAAACATATAAAATGTTCTAAGTTGAGTCTTCTTAAATTCCAATGCATCAAGAGAAACCAGTCTTTTAAATTTCAATATTGCATAATGAAATTAATTTTTAATGCGTTGGTTATACTTGTATAATTTTATGTCATTTTTCCTCTAGACTCATACCAGTATCATCATCAGTTTTATTTGGATTATGATTATACCTATACAGCAAGATCTGGGCCATGTTAAGTCTCATTCAGATTTTATGTCTCTATAACTACGAAATTACTTTATTCTTCCATCATTTCATGAAGTTTGTCCTAAGTTAAGACTAAAGCCTGTAAAGAATTCACATTAAGTTATGGTCTTTAAAAATTATGCAATTGAAAGGCTCCTACAGACTTCAGTAGGTGTTTGCATTGGTCTCTTTATATCAATATGCTTTCAGAATTAGTCTTTGAATTAATTTTGTTTTGAAGTTGATTGCATGCCTATTCCAGCAATACCAAAAAAACCCAAAGCTCACTTTTTCATTACAGCTTCTGGAAGTTTTACTATTAATGGGATCATGATTTGACGTCTTAAATATGAAGAAAGTTTTGCATGCTTTGATTAAAAGAGCTGTACTGTTTGTGCCTTTTGGGTCAGGCAGAGAGCCTTTTAAGATATTTTTTTTTTTAATGTGCCAAATAGCAGATATTTCTTGTCTAGTCTCTCGTGTCTGAGAGAACAGCTTGAGCTTTGTGTTCCAAAGAAATTTTCTGCCTTGCTGAATTAACCTTTTCTTGAGAAAAAATTGATCATCTCCAGTTCCAGTTCTCCTCTGACACAAATAACCGATTGGATCTGTAGGTCAGAGAATGAGAGTACTATCCCTCTGTTTTACCAAATATTCTGGTTAAAAAAAAAATCAGTAAGTTAGCAGGATGGACTCTATAAATAGCAAAATTAGTAAAGCTGGAAAACAGGTTGTGTTTCAGGATAAATGCACACAGAGGACTGTACTTGGGAATGAGGAATCCTGAGGCTTCCTTTTCAAGTAGTGATTGCAAAGGCACTCTAGAAACCCTTCTTTCTTTGTGCTGGAGAAACCAAGGAGACGGATGGAAGTCTAGGATTCTTTGATCACAAGAGCTGAAAAGCTGCTGTAAACTTCATTTTGTGGTTAGGTAGAGCTACCTCAACAAGTAAAGGTAGCATTTGAACAGAAAGTGATAGGAATATCATTACCAGTAAGGAAGGTCTTTGCCTGTAACAGTATAGGAGGAAGTTCATGAAGAGAAGCAAGGAGGGCTCATTCCCATTCATCAGCCAGAGTCTGAGACCAGAGTTGTTGATGTCAGAAAACTTCAACTGTGAGGTACTATCAAGAAATACTGGTAAGAGGATCGAAGCTGGATCTTGTTTCAGACTTTTCCTTGGAAGGACTGTAAAGTTCAGAAGTTTTAGTGACGCAGTCTAACTTACTGCTGGGGAAGAAAAGAGACAAAGCATCCAGAGCTCTAAGCATGGTTTTGCTTTGCAGTGTTGTACCGTGACAGGCAGCAGGCTGCAAGCTCAAAGTTTACTTTTGTATAAAGCGGGAACAATGCATAGCTATCCAATTGAAGTCAGTGATCACACAGTACATATAATACAGTACACATTCTCAAATTCTGTCTCCTCATTATAGCATTTCAGCTACTTTCTAAGGTGTGAAGATGTACAGAATGAATTGGTGATTTATTTTTAAGACTCTAAAGCACAGTCAACAAAGTGCAAAAATAACTGGATTCAAGCACAGACACTGATAGCTTAAAAAAATGGTTTTGTAGTCCACGTAGAATGCTGCAGCTGCTTCTAAAAAAAGATCTAAATAGCTTGAGAACTTTTGGGATCAGTAGACATTTATTTCCATGAAAAGCAAAAGTCTGTCAACAAATGCATGGCAACAGAATAGTCTATATGTTTGGGGTTTTTTAAACAAATCTTTTGTGTATAATTTCTCTTGTAAAATATGATGGGCCTTTCTCTGTAGAATGATTGTCCAATCCAGATAATAGCTAGAGGTCTTTTCTTCTTTTTCTCTCTGTAGGATCCAAACCACTCTGGAGTCTTACATATCAACACAGTTTCACCTGTGTGGGGCCTAAGCATGAACTGACTAAGTCTCATTATTTTGCCAAGATATACACAATACCTCTGAAAAGTATATAATAACTTAGGAAACCATTAGGAAGAAGTTTATGGTAGTCATAGACTCAGACATTTTTAGGTCAGTGGAAGACTTCTGCTGTCAAGAGTTCCAAGCCTCTAGATAATGTTGTAAAGAAAGATTCACTCACTGTACTTGAACACAGAGTGAGAGAGAAAGTGAGAGTACTTTAGCCTATTTCTTTGCTAGCTTGGTTCCTTATCTGTTTTCTGAAAGCTGCTGGAAAGCAACAGAGATTTAGCTGCCAGGTCTAAACTGCAGGGGTGGAATTGGCAGTAGTAAAAGCAAAAAGATTCAGCAAATAAAAGATAATATAGATCGTCTCCTGTTGTGCCTGTTTTCAAATTACTGTGTTTAAATGAACTTCTTGTTCCGCAAGCTGTCTTTAGTCTCTCGCTTGCTGGCCTCCAATGACCTTTCTCTGATTTTCTTTTCCCTTTACAGTCTCATGGCATTGCAAACTTTTATCTGCCTTTCTGGTACTTTAAATATGGACAAAATCAATGCATACTTTTAATCCTATGGGAACTGTGATCTCAATTTCTAGCTGTTTAGGTGATGAAATGCAGTGTAAGCTAATGCCTTTTATAATAGATGACTATATGATTTTTGGCTTGTGAATATAAATATTTGTACACTAAAATTCTCACTTTGCCTCTTCTTCCCATGACTATGTAATTATAAGCAGCAATAAAAATCCAAATCTCTTGTGTTAGAAGATATGATCAATGTTATGGTCAGATCTCTTCAGTATTTGTATATGAATTGTGAAAAATTCCTAGTCACATTCAATGGGACAAACAAATTATTTTTTCTTTTTTTTTTTTTTTGTAAGTAAACTTGTCCTAACATAAAAGTACCTCATCTAGGTTTTGGTGGTGTTGCTTGAGGTATTTTTCTTAGACCTCTTCATTGACAGACATTATTCAAAAGAAAAAAAATGCAATAGTAATGTGTGATTGAAGAAGTGTGTTGTGGATTTTTTGTTTTCTTTCCTTTGTATTTTTGTTTTCTTGTTTGTTTGGGGTCTTTGGTTTTGTTTTGGGTTTTTTTTTGCATTACTTCATGAGTGTCAGGATAGCCTCTGAAGCTTTTTCTGAAGTCTAGGGAAGCTGTTGAAGACTTGTCAGAGAGGTATGTTTGAGACTCACACTCATCTTGAACTTGCTGGGCTAAAATAATGAATGAGGAACAAAGTGCTGTAGTCTGTGATCTCACCATGGCATTTCCTTGCTCAAACACCTTCAGTGGTCAAAGTAGCATTGCCTGCCAAAAAGAAAGATGTAGTTAAAGTTTCTTGGCTTCTTGCTCTTCAGTGACCAGGGAATACACAGTGGAGCAGAGGTATTGCTTCAGAGCTGGAAGCTGTACTAACAAGTCAGAAGAGAAGCATGGTGAGCTTGAAACTCTACTGCATTGCCTGCAGGTAACACCAACAGGAGGATGGCAGCATGAAGGCTGTAGTCTTGAGGAATGGTAGTTAGCAGTGACAGTGTGAGCCTGGTACGCTAAAATATCCCAGGCTGATTGTTCCTTTGACATGTCGGATTAAATGCAGATCAGAGGTCTGGAGCAAGTAATTATTGAAATGTTGCCTCATGTAGAGCGAGGGACCAAGGGTCAAAAGCCTTGCATGTTAGCTTCTTTGTCATCATGTCATCTTAACAATCAGTAAGGATTGTTAAAGGGTCCCTACAGTTAAATTCCCTTTAATCGAGCCTAGAGCCCTAGATTTGCAGCAGTACCTAAGGAACTCATAATTTTTCATGTAGTTGTGCTCATAATGCTACCAGACTTAGAACAACCATAAGCCCAGAGAGTACCTTGCCTGATATGCTTTAACACCTACAGCAAAGCAACAAACTGAATTTAGATTTTCCAAGTCTGATGTCTCTACACAAACCAGTATTTACTCTCTTTTCCACATCTGGTTAAACTGCTTGTGCCAGGAATTTGAACTGCCACACTTTATGCACATATAGTAATGAGTTCAAAGTCAAATCTCAACACAAGTGTTACAAACATGGGTTGTTTCAGCTTCCCTTCCTCTTTTTTACTAGAGTGATATGGACCTAACTAAACTGCCCTATTCATCTGACTATGAACAACTGGGAGAACTACATCTTGTGAAGCAACTTGAAGGCTATGGGTGAAATGCACATTGTTAATATTAAATGCAAGTTTTTAAAAAATTGGAAATGTTACTTCTACTAACAGAATTTTTTGCAAAGTTGAAAGTATGAAAAACTAGGGATGTGTTCCTTCTCATTTTTAATACAAGCAGCCTTGTGTGTTTGAGTAGTTTTGAAACTTACTCTGGTTTTTCATCTTCATTTTTAACGACGTTCTTTCCTTCAGGGACACATATATATTATTCCTTCCACCTCGTCTTTCTTAGTGCTAGTAGGTCTCACAGCGCTTTTCATTCATTTCTTCCCCTGTCCCAAAGTGAAGTGTGCAGGGAGGTGAAGAGAAGCGTGCTTCTTGCCAACTGATAGTTATATAAAGCCGCTATTGAAAAGTAGAAGCAATGCAAATCATGTAATGTCCCAGGAAAGAACTATAAAGGAAGGAATCTCAGTCCTCTGAGTCCATTATTACTGGTCTGTGGCATCATTGTTATTCAGAAGACAGAAAAGAAAAAGGTAAAATATAGAAATTGCATGGGCAATAGTATTCAGGGGAACTTAATGCTAAGATTTTGGTTCCTTTTGATACTTAAAGTTTCCCATCAGCTATTTATTTGGTTTGTGACCATCTTATCTTTTTTTCATCCTTTCATGTAATCATGGAATTTAGAGTAATAAGGAACCATTGCAAGTCCTTCATCTCCTTACACAGTTCTTTCTAAGTATCTCGTGTCAAGAAAGTGACTGGTGCCAATTATGAAATCTGCTAAGCTGGCACATGTACTAAGTTCATCAGGCAGTCACTGAAGAAGCTTAAAAATGAAACTTTTCATACATGGAGAGGTGCGTTCCAGAGTGAGAAATGGTGCTGACCAGCTTTTCAGAGGCATTGCTTGCTGTTGGAGTTAAAAGCTTCGAAAGTTCCTATGAGCAATCAACTATTTATAGTTACTCTCCTCTGAAAGATCTCTGTGGCTACAGGTACCCCAAGAAAGAAAAAACAGTATGACAGAGTGACACAGAGATAGCCTACCTACCTTTTATTTGCTCTGGTATAATAGAAACCATTTAATGTCTCATTAAGGGTTCATAGTAATTATTTCATGCAGACATATTATGCTTAGGGACTTGTGTAAGATACAGTTTCAAAGGGCTAAATACCTGAAAAGAAAGTACATATGGTTCAACATAGCCAAGCAACCCAGAATTCATTTTGTTTTGCACTAATCTTGGAATTTAAGAAGAAAACTGTTTCTGCTCAACCTGTGGAGACACTGACTTCATAGGGAAAGTTGCCAGCCCTTCCTTAACGGTTGCTGATTTTCATTTACCCTCTGTAGATGAAAATTCAGCCTTTTCTCTGTGATAGTGAACTCATTTGCAAGTAATTGATTTCCCTCCCTGCTCTCCCCCCCCCCACCCCCCCCCCACCCCCATTCACCCAGTGTTGGGATAATCATGTTGCAAGGCAGGTTTTGCCAGGGCACTGTATTTTGTGCAGTTTGTGTCTTTTTTAAAGAAATCCCTACTCACCAAAGGTACCCTGACTCTTTTGTCTCTTGGGTAGTGTGTGTTTTGTTTTATCCAGATATATAGAGCATCCTGGATGTAACTTGTATTCTTCAAACTGCTCAGCTGTTGCAGCTGAAAAAACACACAAGTATACAACAGTATTTATGACAGCTTTGAGTTAAGTAAGAAAACTGTGGAATGTTTTCTTTATTTATGTCTCTTTGAAATGTTTCTTTGCTAATTTATGCCACCCACAAGACGGCTTGGCTCTCTGCCATCTTTCCTGTTGCCCCACACAGCTATGTTTTTAAGATTGGGTGGTGGAACCTGGCAATTTAGTGTTTTCAAGTGTTCAAACTTCTCTCGGAGAAATTATATATATTTGGGCTATTTTTCTGTGCTTTACCACATGCACAGCATAGAAGTGTTGCTGGAAGGTGAGGTTTTCCATGTTTCATAATGTAACTGTGTATTTCTTGGCCATTCATTAATGAACTTTGGTTCATTAAAAGGAGCAGACCTGTGTGGACCTGACACTCTGCGTGTGCCTACGAGTGGCTCTGACAAGAAAGAATGTAGCAGAGAAAACTAGGGCTCATGCCAATGAGATCAATAGGCTGTAATTATTCCTTTGCCCATCCTCAGCACAACCACGGACAAGACATCTTCTGGGCTCAGACCTGTCAGCTGCCAAGCAACCTGGCTGTGGCCCACCAAAACACTTAGGCATATACTTATCTTGAAACAGTCACGTTGAACTATGCCTTCAAAGAAAAGGGTGTGCATACTTAAAAGCTTTGTTGATTCAGAACCTAAAGAACACAGCATCGTTCAAGAGGAAGCCCTCTGTGCCCCTGCTTCATATTCTGTCCTTTGTCATGTCCTCTTAGAGCACAAGTGCTTGAGGCAGCAATCATTTCTTATCCTCTCTGAGTGTGTGTATAACATTTAGTGATGGGGATTTTTATCTGAACTGAAGCCTTTAATTGTCTTCAATAGTTGTGACTACAGTTCTTTCAGGAGAAAAGAGAGGGACTCTGCATTTCTTCTTTTTAAAAATGCTCATTATTATTCTTGCCTCTTTCTCTTGCTTTCCTTTACTCCTGTTAAGCGTTCCATTTTTTTCAGGCTTTCATATTTTAGGCTGCAGCTCAGAAATTCCCATGTGATGTTACTATACATATTTCTATTTTTTAAATATTTTTAAAAAATCATTTTTAGTAAGGAAATGTTCCCAAGTGGAAAAAAAATAATTTTCCCCAAGCCACTGAACTTGACTACTAGGAACATGAGTAACAACAAAATCAGGAAAGCAAGAACCAATGGACCACATTATGCCCAGCCAGGTAAGAATTTTATCAGTGTCTGTGTGCTCTACAATGTGATAAAATTAGCCATGGGAGAGGGATTTCAAATAAAAATTCCAAGCCAGACACTTCCAAAATATGATCAAATTTTAATTTGGACCCAAACTAAACACCTCAAATAAGTGCTGTAATTTGGGGCAGCTATCGATTAGCAGTGCTCTCAGCACATTTTACATACACAATGAAGTAAAAAGGTGGTAATAAATACAGAGGTAACAACATCAAATCAGCAGGTTGTATTATGGAAAGGATTGGAATATGGGAGATTTTCTTTAAATGCAATTCAGAATAAGCTAGTTTCAAGGTTCTTGTAAGGTCTGGCAAGATAGATACCTTGCAGATACACTGCCAGAGAACCAAAGACAGAGGCAACATGTGATTGCTTCCCAGCTTCCAGGAAGTCTGTCTAAGAAAGTTAGAGGCTTTCATAGTTTCCAGAAGTTTTGCCTTCTGAAGTATTTTCAAGTGTCATCTTATGTAGTATGTTTGCAGCTGTTGCTGATCAAGGGAAGTGGCATGGATCATTCACTTGTAATTACTGTCCATCGTATCTTTTCCTCCTGGAAGTTCCTGATGAACCTGGTACAGTTTAAAAGCAAGACATACTTTTGTGAATATAGCAGCCTTGAAAATCATGTGCTGTTTCAGTCCTGCAAACCTTCAGACATTGTTTTGGAAGAGTCGCTCTTGTTGGATCTCTACCTATTTTGTTAACGATTTGAAAGTGATTGGAAAAACTGTTTAGTGTAGTCAGGATAAAGGAGATGTTTGTTCCCTCTTCGAGTCCTTGAAATAACCTGGTATTTTTACACTAAAGTACAATATGTTACTTCCATCCAAATCTCCCTTCATTGGCTTCCATGCCACTGTTTAAATTTACAATGTGAGATATAACTTGTCCTTGTTCTACATTTTTGTAATATCTGCTTGTCTTTTAGGCACACACTCTATGTTTTGGAACCTTTATACATTCTCTTTTTCCATCTCATTTGTCCTTGGAATACCTTATTTTCCTCCTGGTTTTGCTGAGGCAACCTGCATACCTCAGGGTGCTAAAATTTTAGCTGAGGTTGGTAACAGGCAATGAAATCAAAGTTATGCAAACTTAGTTTTATGTTAGTGTTGTTATTTTTCAATCACTTGATTAGGATTTTTTGCCTCTCTTCTCATCACTTGAATTATTATTTTGCTGTAGAGACAATAGCTCCTTGGACAGGGTTTGCTTATGGTCACAGAATGTGACTGTCTAACCTTGAGTATAATGGGGTGGGACTACAACTGTACCTTTTGTTTCTAACTATCACATAATATCATTTTATCTGTGTGTAGTCAACCTTGTTCTCCTTCCAACTTCCAGAGACCATCCATGACTTCCTGACATTTGGCCTACTTCTCACATCTTAACAATGCTTCTGGTATCCTCCCTTCTTTCAGCGTGAATTCTCCTCCCTCCCATCTCCATCACCTTCAAGACGTTCAGTGTTTATATTGATTATAGTCAGGCTGAGTTTGCATAAGACAGTGGTTATCTAGCCAATGTTCAACAGTTCTGTTAGTCTGAATTATCTCTTTTTTCCTTATCAGTCATATATAAATAGTTATTCTTTAGAGAAATTTAAGAAGCAAACATGTGTCTCATTTTTCTAAGGTCACTCACTTATTTTAGAGGTTATTGTAAAATGAGGAGCTAAAACTTAACATCCTGTTCCCAGAAGTAGTCACTGAGTCTCCTGCTTGTCGTTTCTTTCCTACTCTTTTTGCTTCATCTGTGTAGAGCAGATCAGCCTCTCCATGATGGCAGTGCCTTGTCGTTTATTTCCTGCATGTACACCAGCTCCTTACAGACACATTTACAGTGTGTTTGCCAAAATGCACTATGGCTACTCACTTAAGGCAAGAAAAATCAAAACAGTCTGCAGACAGAAACAAATCTCAGAGGCTAATGGTCACCCAGAGAACCTATTGTGGAGAGGTAACGTCTCTTGCTACTAAGCTAGAGGTGTGCGCTATGTCCCACAGTGAAAATGTATTTGGGATGGGTGTAATGGTCATACTGAGTAATAATACATCCATTTTGGTACATAGCTAATCTTCTGCTATAAACGGGCATCTTATTCTGTGAAAGTATTAGCTACAACAGGTGAGCATCTTTCACCTTTAAAGGCCATTAGATGTGAAACATTATAAGGTGGCTATGCTGTCTCTGTAATAATGCACAAGGGGATAATGAGGCTAGCTCACAACGAATAAAACCTTGCTCTCCACTATATTTAAATGAACGGTTTTATATGTGATAAACGTATCAAATACTCACGCAAAGCTTGATGGATAATTGGCAAATCATGTCACCATTCAAAAGAAGGTCATCTCTTAAGCTCTTGTGTCTCAGCTATTTTAATTCCAGCTCTGCTGTCATTTAAATAGTTTGATACTCTCAGCATTGGCAGTTGAATTTGTCTTGTTTAATAGTCTTTCCCTTACAGCGCATCAATGAGATGCAATCCCATATGTGGCTCCTCATATGGTAACTTCTCCATGATGTTCAACTGAAGTAAAGAGCGACTGTAACAAGCATAATAATTCTTTTGTTTGGGGCAACTGTATCAGCTCAGCATCAAAAATGTTTGGAGTATTTCGGGGTTTATTTAAAATGACTGTAGGAATTATGTGAGTGTATCCTGAATCATCATATCTTTTTTTTTTGTCTTTAACACTAAATTCACCTTACATAAAAATACATGTGGACAAAAATTTCTCTCATATTAATTAGAAAGATTGCTGTAAGCCTTTACGGTCATTGGGGACTAATATCCCAGATATTAGAGAACAAATATTGCTAGCAGTCTAGTGTCTAGATATGTAAATGCCTGATTTTTTATTTTAAAAAAATCTAAAACGGAAGTTTGTTTTTTGTTTTTTTTTTTCATCAATACTGAGGGCAATGTTAGAGAAACTAGAATTAGAAATTTTCAAAATTAGTGAGAGTTGATTGCAAGCATTAGTTCTACAGCACAATTATTAAAAATAGGTCTGTAACTAACAGGGGGAAAGGTGTTTTGTTAGTTTAGATGTGTTTTCTTTAAAAGAAAAGAAATGGAGTATATAGTCCTAGCCTTGATTCTGGTGGAGGTTTTATATTTATCTTTTGACCCTTTGATTGAAAAATAAAAGTATTAAAAAACTTTACTCCTAATCAGGAGGTAATATTAAGTGCATAGAAAAGTGAAATAAGACATGTAGTTTGGAAGCGAGTCTCCCTTGGCACACTCCCTGTCCGTCATGTGTGTGTGTGTCCCCTGTTTTCAGGTTGGAGGACCAGATCTCTGATTTCGGGGTTGGGGGGGGAATTAATTTTCCAATAGTTAGGGGTTTTAATTAACCGATCACTTTAGGGATGGTATCGTTACAAAAATAGAATAGCAAAGGAAGTATCTATACTTTAGAAAGTAGTTCCACCTTTCCCCACCTGCTACATTTCTTCAGCTTCAATAGGCTTCATAACACACTTTAGTGTGTTATGTCTATAACACACGTTAGTTGCATGATGAAGCAATTGGAAAAGGAAACAGAAAGTCACAAGGTTTTAGCCAAAGGTAGAGGGATGTTTTTCATTGATGACTGAATGCCAGGCATTTCTGTGGAGAAGATTCCTTCCAACACTAAGTCCTGTATCTAGTGCATGTTTTTTTAGAACCAAGAGTAAATTCAAATGAGGGTGGGAACAGGATGGAAGGTAAAGGAATAAAGACACATAACATGTCGTGCAGCTCTGCAGACATATATTTAAACACTACATTCATCAAGAGTGTTGGATGCAAAAGACGTAGGTAGAATTTCATGATTATTTCAACCATAAATGCATGTTTTCTGTTCTTTTATCTCGAATCTTAGATTTTGCAAACTGAAATTTACTATCTCTTTCAATGGATGCTTTTTCCCCCACTCTGTAAATAATGTTTGCCTTATTCTTTAGTTTAAATTTAAAAAATCAGATGTTTCTGAATAAAAGAAGAAAATTATATAGTGTGGGTTTTTTTAAGACTCCCCCCCTTCCCTTTTCTATTGAACAGTTCTATTGCTGAAATTTAGAAAGGGGTAAGTCTCATTCCAGATAATTTTTATTTCATTTATTAGAGTTTTGAAGTCTTGAGAGTATACAGCAGACTGTCCTCCTAGCATTGGTGAAGACCCAGTTGTCTATGCTGTAAAACTTCTTTAGTTCCTCTGAAGACAGTGGCCTTTAATGTGCACTTTGACAAAAACAGCTGGGGTTATGTATGTAATTAACTGTGGTGTCCTGCTCTGTGTGTAATGTAAGAAGGTAAGGATGTCAAAAAGAGTGAATCTTTGCTATCTCTTTGTGAACAGTGCTGCTTGTACAGACTGGTGGCTTCTTAGGACAAGGAAATGTTCCCAAATCAGACCATGAAAAGCTATTCAAGATATTTAAACTTATCTAATGCTGAAAGTCTTATTTACCTCTTCATTAAGATTAGGGTCATAGGGGAGGTAGATATTCACTTTGCTCAAGAGCAGAACATCGAACTCCTCAATTTCATTTATCTGCTGGATGACTCTGAACTATTTAGGGTCATTTATAAAATAATTTAGGAAATTAGAGGTTTGTTTGAAAACATGTCCTGGGTTCTTTGTTTCCCATCAAGAGCATGAGCAAGAGGCAGAGCACTAGGACTCCTACATGACATTTCTGTAAGTTCCAATGTTAAGAATTATCTGTTCTTAATACTCACTGTGGGAAAGAGATGCTGTGGTAGCTATTAGGCAGTCACATGCCATTAAATTTTGCTGAAGATGGGTGCATACTAAGGCAAAAGGGAACGGATTTTCTTGCCTGGCATGTTATCATATGTTTGTGGCAGAACTTTTTGAGAAAAAAATATTCTGATTTATATTTTTAGTCATAAAACTGTACCTATTTTCACAAAGCTTCATTGTGTGCTCTGACAAGGGCACTTAAATCCCTGATTCTATTATCAGTAAAATAAAATGTGAAATCTCATTATCTAGCATAATGGAGTGGTGCATGAAAATTACTTATAGTCTGTTTCTTTTTAAAATACACAGGTTTTACAGTAAATATTCTACAAGTTGGAATAACAGAAGATTGCTGGGGTAACTGGCATACCCAGCGTATCTTAAAAGCAGCGTATTGTGGAAACAGTATGGCCTTGTTTGCCCTGGATTGCATGTGACTTGATATGTCCTGTTGGACTGAAGACAGCTCCACACTGAACCATCTCTGATGACCCTGCACCCAGGGCACAGTTTACCTGCAAATGCATTAACCTGCCTGTGGATGACAGAAGTTGCCTTTAGGTCTGCAGTCACACAGAGCAGAAAGACCATGAGAAGGGAAAGGAAAATCCTGTCTTGTGAAAGATGTGACATGGCTCTATGACTCTGACCTGTTCTAGGAAGAGTATGCAAAAATAGAAAGTCTTGATAAGGAAACACGGATTTTCTTTGAGGCAAGACCTGCCAAAGCAAGACGATAGTGACTGCTATCATTAGCTCTGAGCAGTAATTTTCTGACCTCTGGTTTTCAATTGTAACTTTTCTTAAATTTTCACCTTATTGACTGAAACTTCATTCTTCAGCTCTGCCCAAACACAAGTACTTTGCTTCCAGTATTTTAGCAGAAAAATAGTCATTTCTTTGTAAGCTGGAGAAAACTGGGAAGGGAATACACTCTAATAAAAAGAGGATGCTGTAAATGAGAAAAATTACTGAATTTTGAAAGCTGACATTTCTTACCCTTACTGAAGCGAATAGGAAGGAGATTGTAGCGGTTATAAACTGATTTTTGAGAATGTGTAACAGATTTCTCTCTCCCATTCTCTTGTGAAGTGCACAAACCAACAAGGCTGATTTATAAGTATGCATGAGTACCACAAGTTTTAGGTTTGCCACTTAACTACCCAAGTAGTGGGGCCACAGCTGAAACAGGGGTTCCTTTGTCCATAGAAAACTGGAATAAACTAGTTTGCTTTGAGAATTCATACTCAGCTAATAAGATGCTATTATTCCTCGTGGAGAAGAATGGGCAACTGTTCACATCTCTTGTATAATCTGTGACATATTTTAATTTCTTACAGACAGAAGTACATGTGATGCTTGACAGGGGATGCTATCCCAATACTTGCATTCAAGTGAATGGATAAAGTCTTGTTAGAAATGTAACTTAAGTCCTCTTTTTTGCATCTTACCATACAAATGCCCTCCTTAAGACAATGAGAAGAGGTTGTTACTGAGTGACCCATGAGCAGTTCCCTTGGATACAGATATGATTCCAATCTCACTCCTTGTCCAAGCTGTGTACAAGTGGAGAAAAAGCTTTGGGAGTCCCCTCTCCTCATCTGAATGTCCCACACTGTGGCCTTCATGTTTGATTACAGCCCATTTATTTTTATATCATTTCTGTTATTGTTTTGGAAGCATTTCAATTAGAGCTAAATTTTGAACTGTACTTCCAGTATGAGCTCAGTTTTCATCCTACTGTCAAGCACTAACCAAATCTGCCTGAATTTTAACCTTTTTTATTTGATAATTAAAGACTTGCTGTAATGTTCATTCTTCTACCATGGCACCTGAATAGTGGCTGTATGATTTTACCACTTGGGCTATGGTGAAGTAAACTCTTACCAGCTGTAAGAATTTTACTTTTGATCATCAGGTTGGACTATCATTAGTCTATTTTACAGACTTTCTGGACACATTAGAGAGCCTTGTCCTAGTACAGCATCCATTCAGGTGGGGTATGGTGGGGAGGACATGGAGCTTACGCCATGCTTTAATCATCCGTGAGAGAAATCTAGTGAAACTGGATTAATCTTGAACATGTACTGACACATGCTATGTATAACAGAACTTTTTTCAAAAATTTTTTAAGCAGCATTACTAGACTTCTTGAAGAAATAAGGCTGTAATAGTACCTGCTTTTTTCTCGGAGATTCTCTGGATTCCTTTAAATTAGGAGATAATTTTACCTTCAGGCTTTGCAGTGCTAGTGGCCTATCAGTTAGCTATTGCTCAAACCAGATTTAATAGACCCTTCAAAACCCTGTAGAACAAAATAAGTCTAACTTGAAACCTGTTCTACTGAGATATTCCTATTGTACTTTTGCTTTGTCGCCTTTGTTGAAATAATCTTTGAGACAATTAGTGTCTTAGTCCAGCATGTGTTTTCCCTCCAACTCAAGAAAGAAGGGAGGATTTCTGAAGATAATAACAGAATGTAAAGTACGTGGTTAGAAAGATTGTTGTCCTGCTGTCTTGTTCCTACCTCTAATCAGTTTATTCCTGTAGATACTACTTAACACCTTGCAGCAGTTTGAGCAGAACATCTGCTGGTATGTGGCTGAGATTAAAATTTCCATGATCTTTATCTTGAAGTTTTCCAGTATTTGCAGCTTTTATACCTGTTTAATCTGTTCAATTTTTAATGTTTTTGATCAAGCTGGTAAAAAATCAGACTTAAAATATATTTGGATACAATACAGATTTAGATAAAGTACCTAGATAACATTTTCAAAATTCAATTAAGTGACTCTTGACAAGACTTCTTCAGCGACAGCTGGAAATTACTTCTGAAAATTGTAGTCATGTAACCTTGACACTTCATGTTGGTTGATTCTTCAGTTTGCCAGTGTAAGAGGCACAAAAGCTTTACATTTGCAAGGGCACCAAGATGCACCAAGTGTACCTCCTCACAGGTGGGCGCAGGCAGTGTGGGTTAGCTGAGGGACAGCGAGGTGGGCTGAGAACTGGCGGGATGGTGGAGCTCAGGGGGCTGTGCTCAGCAGCACAGAGCCTGGCTGGAGGCCTGCAGCTCGCGGTGCTCCGCAGGGGTCACTGCTGGGTCCGGTCCTGTCCAACTGACTCATCAGTGACCTGGACGAAGGGACAGAAGCGCCCTCAGCAAGTCGCTGACAATACAGAGCTGGGAGGAGCGGCTGATCCACCCGAAGGCTGCGCTGCCATTCAGCAAGGCCTGGGCAGGCCGGAGAGCTGGTGAGAGGGACCTCATGGGGTTCAGCAAAGGCCCGTGCAGGGTCCTGCCCTGGCGAGGGACAGCCCCGCGCACCAGCACGGGCTGGGGCTGAGGGCTGGGAGGCAGCTCTGCGGGGAAGGACCTGGCAGTGCTGGTGGGCAGCCAGTTGCCCGTGGGCCAGCAGTGTGCCCTGGTGGCCAAGACGGCCCACGGGACCCTGGGGTGCGTGAGGAGGAGCGTGGCCAGCAGGTCGAGGGAGGTGATCCTGCCCCTCTGCTCGGCCCTGCTGAGGCCGCACCTGGAGTGCTGGGTCCAGTGCTGGGCTCCCCAGTTCAGGGGAGACTGGGAACTGCTGGAGAGGGGCCAGCGGAGGGCCATGGCGATGGTGAGGGGGCTGGAGCACCTCCCTGGTGAGGAAAGGCTGGGAGAGCTGGGCCCGTTTAGCCTGTCTATGTCTACAATATTTTGTCAATCTCTACAAATATTTTAAGGGTAAGTGTCAAGAGGCTGGGGCCAGGCTCCTTTCAGTGGTGCCCAGTGACAAGACAAGGGGCAGCAGGCACAAACTGCAACACAGGAGGTTCCACATGAGGAAAAACTTATTTACTTTGAGAGTGACAGAGCAGTGGCACAGGCTGCTCAGAGAGGCTGTGGAGTCTTCTCTGGAGACATTCAAAACCTGCCTGGACACAACTCTGTGCAACCTGCTCTGGGAGCCTGCTTTAGCAGGGGGCTGGACCAGGTGATCTCCAGAGGTCCCTTCCAACCCTGACATTCCTGTGATCCTGTTTGAATCAGCTAGGTAACATACCACTAAGAAGAAAGAAATTGCACGTTTTACAGCATAGCTAGCTAAATGAGGAGTGAAAATGCCCCAATTAAAACACTGTTACTATTACCCACTTCATAACTTAGAATTGATCAGATGCCCAGTCATTTTTTATCAGCAAACTATCTGCAAAAAGATTATTTTTGCAGGCATTTCAGGGGCCACATTTCAGGTGAACCTCCCATGCCTGGTTCCAAGTTACTGATTTAGTTAGTGGATCAAGCCTGGAATATTTCACAGCCTGTCTCAGAAAAGCTTGACCATTTGCCTGTAGTCCAGAGCTTTCAGGCACAGGATCTACATCAGAGCATGCTTTGCAACACATGGTGTCTAATGAGATCTGAGTTTCCGTGGTTTTCTGTAGAGGAATGCAGGCAGTGGGTTGATTAGCACTGATAACATGCAGCTGTGGCCTTGCCGCAAAGGCAGTGGGTTGATTGACATGGATGATGTGCAGCTGTAGCTTGTTCCACTAAGTGGTTAAATAGCCCTGAGGATTGTGGGAGAGGGGGTGGATGATGTAGTAGTAGTAGTAGTAGTAGTAGTAGTAGTAGTAGTAGTAGTAGTAGTAGTAGTAGTAGTAGTAGTAGTAGTAGTAGTGTGGTCTGACCTTTGAAGGAAGGAGAAACAGTATGGGCAGTAGAATCTGACCAACGATAAAAGCCTTGTTGCAGCCTGTTAGTTTGTTTGTGCTGCGGCTATTGATGTCCTGTGTGTGCTGACTGAGTTGGGCTATGACTACAACTGGTGCCCAATGTAGCTGAAGCAAGCGAGAGAACCTGTGACCCGTAACAGACACTATGAGAGGTGAGCCGTTGACAACTAATCAGTATGGGTGTATTGCAGTATTTGTTGTCCACCTTAAGTCAAATTGCAGCTGTTTTCCAGAGAGGTCTACAAAAAGCCTTAAAAAGCAAAGGAAGTCTGCAGTCCCATTGCTTTTCCTTGCCCAGCAGTGTATCTGTGATGGCATGGTTTGGCATGTCTAGGGCAGTAAATATGTGTAATCTTCAATGTTTTGTCTTGATATTCTGACCCATCCTTCATACAAGACGGTATGACAAAACCTGATGCTTTATTGTGGTACCTCTCAGGGTGATATCTATACCTTTGCCCTTTTCTGAGATCTACCCACCCAGAGCTGACTTTGCACCACATTAGTCTACCACTAGAAATGCCACATTTTGAGTGAGTTAGGTAACTGATAGCAGTACCACCTTTCCTGAAGGATATTAAACATCTTACAGCACTTATAGGGAAGACTATTTACTAGCCCTGCTGCTGAGGCCAAGGCTGCTGCTTAAAAAAAAAAAAAAAAAATGTTAGTATTGAGAGCTCTGCATGCTCTGTCACCGTCCTGGGTGGGGCACATTTTCAGCAGGTGGATGGTGACAGGCAGGGGAGAGGGGAACTGGGAGCTGACTCAGGTGTCTGTGTGCATATATATGTGCATCTAGCTGAATTAAGAGATGAAAGCTTTCTCATTCCACTTTACAGTTTAAATGCACTGTCTTTATTTGTGTGTTGATTCAATCCCAACCTGTGTGGAGAGTGAAAGGCTGAGAGGTGTTCGCCATAATTTGTAATTACTGCATAGCTACACGGTTGCGGTTATCTAGTGCTTTTTCCAAAGTACGTCAAATGTTTTTGTATTGTGAAGTGAAATCTCAACATGGTTTCCAGCTTAGTCTCCAGTCTTTAACTCCATATTCTTTTGTCAACATTAAAACCCAGTAACACTGTGCTGGGTTTGGTTTTGAAGTGTTTTGTGTCTTTGTGTGTACAGCTGAGCCTGCCTTTTTACTGTGTAGTCACCACTATCATGTTCCCAAGGGAAGCCAGTGAAACTTGAAGTGATAGCGTGGTGTTTATTTTAGCTGATATTGTTGTGAAAGTATACTGTTAGTCAAGTATTCCACTAAAATGTTGGTAAGGAAGGTAATAGAAAATGTACGAGGGAGTTGGAAGTTTGTCTTGAGTTTTTGTGAGAATCCAGAAAAGGAGAGCATCTGCTGCCCTGGTCCAGGGACAGAGCAGAGATCCTCTGTCCAGCACAGTGCTCATGTGCTACCAAGAAGCTGGGTGGGGGCAGAAGTCCTTCATGTTCATAACCCACCTTGTCTTTTCCTCCATGATTAAAGTAATTAATGCGAGAAAATAAACCAAAAGAAACTAGGACACAACTACAACCATAGAAATTCTTCTCTGTACAAAGTCTACCATTAAGTTTAAGAAGTTACAGTGGATTTTAGCAAAGGAAAGGTGTCTGGGGAGAATGTATGTTTTGATGCAGATTTCCACAGGAAACTCTGGATAGGATTTTGCATTGATTTTAAAATGTAAATATCTGTAATAGATACGTATGATGGTTTTGGTGTACTTACAAAATACTTCTTACTTGGAACAAAAATGCATCTGAAACCTTGACACAAAACTGTTTCTCCAATAATGACAAAGCAGTTTCCTTGTTTCCAAGGGCTCTTGATCCAACCAGATTAGCAAATTAATGTTGTAGCATCCTCAGAGTGACCTTTTCCTGAGGAATTAGCCCATTCTGATGAATCACCAGTGCCCACATTTCACAGATGTCAGTAACTGGCAAGAACTTCACCACTCCAATGATAGAAAACTGATCACCTAGTGAGTGCACTCACCAACCTCTAAAAGCAACAACCTTCTCTGAGGGATGTAATTTCTTCTGGCTGCCTAGCAGTTGTGATGATTTTCCTTTAAAAACAATATAAGGGGGGCAGAGGGAAGGGGGGAGAAGCCTCGGAATGGAAGTATGTCTTTTTATTATTAACTATTTCACCAATGAAGCAATTATTCATTGAGATGTAAATGCGGTGAGGGTATTGGTTTTATGTGATGCTGAATGTACTGTTAAGCGGAGATGGGTGGTTGAAAAGGGTGGTGTTGTCTCTTGAGCCTTCTGAGATACCGGTTGTCTGATCTGCCACTGATCCATAGCCCTACATCTTGCCACCATATGTGGCTCCTGCTATGGATACAGTACCTTTCCCTCCCTCTTCCCCCCTCATCCACCCCCTCTTCTATTTCAGCTTTTGCCTCTGTCAGTAAGAAGAGATCTAATCTAACAACAACATAGGGAACAGTGTGAACAACCACCATGAGAGTCACTTAAACAAATGGATTTGTAAAACTCAATTGTTCTAAGCCTGTCCAAGCCAGGACTACAATTTGAATTAAACATAAGGTAACTCCTTTCACTAAATCAATAAGTGCAAATGACATAGCTTGCAACCATGTTTTATTTCCCAGACAAAAATGGTTCTTAACAGCTTTCTGAAGGCTATGCTTCAGCCACCTGCTGCTAAAGTTGTTTGCTTTTTCCTAAAAAAATTTGATCTTCTACAGCATAAAAACAGACAAGTATGCAGTCAGCATGCTTGTGTATACTTCAGGCTAGATGTTTCGTGGATATTTGAGAGTCACATTTTTTAATGAACATTATAACTTTCTACAAACTTCCTTCTAGAAAGTATAAATGACAGGGATGGAGGGTGGAGAGATGGAACTGTGGGAATTTTTCTCTTCATGCAACTTTAGCTGGGTTTTGGAGACAAAGGCGATCCTCGCTGTTATTGAAAAATGTCAGTTTGCTGCTTTGCCGCAAACCTTTTTGCTTTTCTAAAACTACTTTTAAATGCAAGATCCTATTCTCTTGCTATTCTTCTCTAGTACATGTGCCCTGGTATTTGAGTTGCTGCAGGGACCTTAAAGTATGTATTTTGCAGTACTTGTTTCCATTTTGCAAATACACTGAGGCGCACTGTAATGCCAGTTGATTTTTGCAGCTGGCATATGAATGTACTGTAGTCCCAACAGGAGAGTGATTGAAATGCAGACACTGAGAACAGCTGTTTACAGCAAAATCCTGTTTCCCGGTTGGTTTGCTCTGAGCACAGAGGAGTTCCCCTAGAAAAGCAGATAACCTCTGCTTTTACTTTTCTTTAGACTATTCTCCTACCTAGAGGTATAAATGCTCAAGAAATGTTCCACATTTACTACTTCCACAACATTCCTTGAGCAAAGCTGAATATTTCCTCTGCAAGGAGCTTTTCTGTTTTCTGCTATTGCTTTTATCCTCTCCAGGTCCCCATATAGTTTGTTACTTCATGCCTTCGCCTTGGTGTCCTACACCAGCAAAACTGATAGGCGCCAACCATGAGAAGTGATAACCTCCAGTATCAGATCATTAGAATTTTATGGGATATACTTTCTGTTCCAATACTCCCATATATTACAGATCACTACTGCTTTTCAGTCCATTTCTCTTCACACTTAATCTATACTTAAGTAACAGGTAAATGAGGGAAGAGCAGAATTTCAGCTCCTTCAGTTTGAAATGTTTTTTTCTGAATCTAACATTGCAGGATGAGAAATAGAAAATTTGTATGAATCGGCATAGTCTTTGGGCACTAGTTTACACCAGATAAGGATCTTGGGTGCTATATAGTTTCTGATTTTTAAGTTTGTGTCTTAAAGAACCTCTGCAGCTATGCATTAAAGCTGTTGTATGGACAGCAGGCAAACTGCATATATTAACATGTTGTTGCTGTGAAATCTAAACCTTTTTTTTTCAGAACTGCTTAAGGGGAAAGAAAACATCCAAAATCTAGTCCAAATTGAGTCTTTATGACACAACAAAAATAAAAAGTAAAAGCCAGACAAACTGAACATGTTTTTTATTGTTATTAAGAAGAATATGGATCTGGACTGACAGCTTGTAAACTAAGATGCAACTTGATCTGATTTCAAATGGCCAAAATGTTGTGGTATCCTCAAAACAACCCATGGAAATCATGGTGTTTTGTTAAGTGATTCAATACTCAGGGGGTTGATTTGTCTTCTTAGTAAAAGGAAATTGTCTCAGAAGAAAGTTTTGTATTTTCATGTGATTACCATTTGAATTAACTATTAAAAGCAAAAGAAAACAAACAAGGCTGTGTCTCACCAGCTGTGCAGACACATGCTCAGGTGATCTAACCATGTTTTGTCCCTCATCCTTGTCACTTGGAGTGACAGCCCAGTCACTCCAACCTTCCCCCACATTTGGTCTTCTACCCTATTTGCTCTTCTATCCCCATCTCACTTTCTCTACAACCTTTAATATGGTTAACTGGGGACTTACTTGGGTATTCTGGAGGAGGTGCAGTTTATCAGAGGTTCAACCGTTTTCCTTTTAAACAACAGCCTTTTCACAAACATCCCTTCCATCCTAGCTACTGGTGGTTTAATCGACAATAAGGGCAATAAAACTCCTCTCTTTATACTGGACTGATGCTTTCTTGAGTATAATGAGACAGACTTTGGCAGGCACAACTTTACAGATAATTTGTACAAGACCAATGGACGTTTATCACTCCCCTACCATTAATTATGCTTAGAATATATGTGTTAATAGAGGTGGATACATGTGATTTTAAAACTAAATGAACTAGAAATAAAACAAAACTGACATGATGCTTCAACAGGGAAAGAATAACCAAAGAAAAGAAGGCTGATTATTTATACATTAAAGCCCCACATCAATATGATATTTGGGTTGCCCTGGTAGTGAAGTGAGCCAGGAGCTCCTATTACTTCTCAGCAAATGATACCAGACATCTCTGCTAGTTCCCAAGCTTACAACTCTGTATACAGAGATTAGACAGGAGGTACTTAAGTAACAACTACCACCAAGTGAGTGAATAACTGTAGAGTATAACCAAGTGCTTAATTTTTGACAGAAAAGCAATGTCTCCTTAAACAGCATGTCTGTCATTCCACAGATATAAACACCGTATCTCATAAATACTATACTTTTGCTTCCTAAATGGTGTTTTGCAAGTATTCTTTAGCAGCCCCTAAACCAAATTGTTTATAAATGTGGCAGTGGAAAAGCTGCATCCATTAACTTTATCTGAAAAATAAAAAGAACCCTGCTGTTAGTTATGGAAGTAAAAAATAGCTGACAGTCATTTCTTGGCTCTTGGTGGTTTTAGTGAGCTATTCACTGTGATAGAGGGGACTATGCAATGACAAAACTTCTGGAAATTGGAAAAACTCCATAAATAGGTAATATAAAACTACCGATGTTCAACCAAATGAACATGGATGCATTTAGCTACAGCTACAATGTAACACTGATTCACTGAGCGAACACCTGGGGGCAGAATTCACAATCCTGTGTGCAAAATTGTAGATGTTGGCTCAACAGCTGCCCAGTTTGTTACTTTGGTGCCTTTTCCCTCAAGAAATGTCAATGTCTTTTAGCTAGGTCCAGGTGTAATAGATGTCATAGACTTAAATGTAAAACTGTTGAGTGAAAGTTACAATTTTCAATGTGATGCTGGTCCAATTTTAATACTTGTGTGTAAATGAACTTATAGAAACCACAGTAATTTAATCTGTGATTTGTTTGTCACGGACCCTTTCCTTCTCTTTGTCCCACTAGTCTTTTAAGATTTTTTTATTTTTTTTATTTCAGCAGGGGCAGGCCCAGACCCAGCTTCTGCTGCATTTCCAACTGCTTTGCTTGGGGAATTTGCAATACAATTTCAACTTAGTTCTTAGGTTTCACCCCAAGGCTTCAGCTGACATTCTTCCCATTCACGTAAATGTACCGCTCTTAGCTGGGGACAGGAAGGACAGAAGGACTGTAAAGTTTAAATGGCAAGAAAGTGCAAACTGTAGATACTACTGTAGAAAGTAAGGATGGAGTCAAAACCAACACCTAATATATGAGCACCCAGAACTGAAATTCAGACTGGGAGCCAAATGTGTTTGCTGTGTTTGGGTGGAGGGACTGAAGAGGAGGGAAGCACTATGCTGTGAAGCACATACTATATGATCTTATACTTATAAATCTATTAAAGATATAAAATAATAAATAACAATTTTCTATCCTTTAAGGAAGTTTGAAGCTGAACTTGAATACAGCATTTGGTAGATAATCATAATCTTCTTTACAGCACAGGTCATGTTAACCGAAAGTTAATTTTTCTGGTTTTTAACATTGTGCTGGCTTTGAAGCTATGAAGAATGGGTAATAGAGATAAGAGAGATGAAAATCTTTCTTTTATATCTAATTTAGAGTTAGAATTGGTTGATATTTTTTTATGTAAGACTTCATTATCGCTTCAAAATTTCCACAGATACCAAAGCAATCCTTCTAAAATAGAGTAGACATCCCAAAGTGGCACACGTTCGAGTCTGATTTTAAAATTGGTTCTGCTTTGCAATCCTAAATCGTGCTTTAAACAACAAAGCAAATGATGGGTGTTTTGAGCTGCCTTGTGTTGGTGACAGCAGTACAGATTTAACTTGCCTCATGGGGGAGAGGAGAGTATGTGTGAAACACTGTTCCTTTTTGGCATTCTGATGGCAAATGCCAAGGTAATGGGCTGTCTGATCTTTAACAATAACAGATAACCTGTTTTCAAGTTGTGTGATTGTGTGAATTCAGTGAGATGACTGTCCAGTGTTTGTGCTCAAAACTGTGTTCAGAGCTTGTTGTTCAAAGGAAGAGTTAAGACAAAACTATGACAAAAGGGACAGCTACTCACTGGAATATGTGGGCTACATGACCAAAGGACACTTTCTGGGAGGTACAAGACAGAAAACCAGATCTTCAGCATGAACAAGAGATTTTACTTTTCAGCTCCTGCATGTTGAAGTATTTCTAACGTAAAAAGTTCAGAGCAATTGAAGATCAGGAATATTGCTGCAGAGGCTGTTGCATTCCCAACCCCTTCCATCACCGAGACCATGATGAGCAGAAGGAGAAAGGGATTTAATGCAGAATGACCCGAACTGTGAACTGACTTTGTCTGGAAAAGGTAAAGGACTTGTCAGGAGTCCTCCCTTTGTCTTTTTTTTTTTTTTTTTAGACATTGTTTCAGATAGTTTTGGACACGAGTGCCTGACTGGTTTTGCCCAAATAATAAATTAGAGGCGTGAACTATTTCCTTCCTGCCATCCATCAGGGAACCTCTTGTTAGTTGTGTCCGCTGACCTAAGTTAAACAGCTTCCAGACCTGTGCTGGCTCACACTTTGCCAGTTTGAAGCCCATATGGCACTTGTGTGTGACTCCTTGTGCTGTTCACGGTGGACATACCCTCCAATCTGAATGATGCTTCAAATGTCAAAAACATGAAGCAAATTGCTGCTCATCAGAGCATGTAGGAATAGTGAGTAGCACCATCCCAAAAGCATGTAAATCATGGAGAGGCACTTAATGCCATATGGCAGAACTCCAGACGGGTGGGATCCTCCTAAATAAGGGAGAAAGACAAGATTTCAAACAACCTGTGCCTGGAATTTGGTTTTCCTTGCTTTCTTGGCATGTGTCTTTTTTGCTCTCCTCAGCCCTCTCCTCCCAAAGAGAATAAAAGCCCCAGTGCAGTTTCACTGTTGTCTGTTGGCTTTCTCCTGTTTTCCAGGAGCCTGTCTTGTCTTCGGTTTGTAGACAATCTAGTCAAAGAGCAAAAATGCCACCACATGGTTTTAATGACTGACAGAGGCACTTCAGTAGTGAATCCCAAATGCTCGGGTACATTAGCTGATAAAAAAAACTGCCTGGCTGAAATGTGTTCTCACCAAGCATCTATAGGGCAATATCTGAATGGCAGATCAGTTCATATATATCACATCATCCTCCTGTGGGCTATCCACAGTCAAGAGAAGGGGCTAAATTCAGGGAATAGTCTGCAGTACTTCACTTGCTCTTCTGTAGAAGCTTTTCTTCTCCATCCATTTTTCTACTACTTTCTGCTCAGCACTTCTGGGCAGGCTGTTTTCCCAGAGGACTTTGTCAGTTGCCATAGGCTGCTGTTGAGGAATAAAGTTCAGTCACATTCTCTAGTGTAATGTAGAAAGGGAAAGCATTAATTAAAAAAAGAAGCAACCTAATACTTACAGCCCCATGAACAGACCCTGGGCAGCACAGAGCTGATTATTCTAGTTCATTTCTCCATCATACTTGGGCATTTATGCTGAGTCAGATAAATGAAACTATGCCTACAGCAAGACTCTTTAACGGCTTTTTTTTTTTATGTTCTGAACACCTGTCCTCCACCTCTCCCATTGCATTTAAAACAGTACAAGTCTCATAACAGCATTTCTGTATCTTTTGCTGAAGAAATGGATTGAAATGTATTGATATTTAACAACAGCTTTTTTGTGAGAAACTATAATTGGTTAAATAGAGGTACCTCTAGGGTATTTGGTGGCTTTAAAGCACAAGATTTCAATCTGGTTATGCTTGCTCTTTTAATAACAGCTTTCAGGCATTAAACCAGTAGGACATGTTCTGACCCAGTATAGTGATCCTAATCATCCATATAACAAGAAAGTGCCCAGCAGTTTTTATTCCAAAAGGAAATGCAAGACCCAGAGTCATGGACAACTTAGGAACAACTTGTTCATCAGAAAATTGTCTTCTAACATTTGACATTTTAATGGTTCGTTTTGTGTTGCGGTATACATGCTTCTGTTTCCTCATTAGAGATAACGGTGTTGCAAAAAGGTCTCATTACCCATAGAATCATGTATAGATTAAAAAAAAAGTCACAATCAGTTCTTTGCCTCATTGATCTATTTTCAGCAATGAGTTCTCTACCAAAGAGATCAAATTGCTGCATTGTTTTCAGTTTCTCTGCCAGGTTCTTTTGTCTAAGAAAAGAAAGTTTACCTGATTTCATTTCTGTAAGCCATTAGTCGTCACATATTACTTTGTTACCATTGCTCTTTTTAAATACGCCACCTTTGTTCTTGTCCTACACAAGTTTTTTTGAGCCTTTGGTACCCATGTCCCCATTTCTGAAGTACTTTTTCTCCAGAATTTTCTTGACGTAGCAGGTCACCACTCTGCACAGAACAGTGGGGTTTCTATTCATCATTTATTTTTCATGATGTCTGGATCATCTTCCAGAATCACCACCATTCACTTAGAAGTCAACAATCTACATAAGTAGGTCAAATGCTTTGTCACAATTTGTGTTATCTTGCATTTTGTGTTGTGCTCTCGGTTCACCCAGCTTTATTGCATCCCACTGGAGTGCCATACAGCCTCTCTAGTCTTAATTATCCTGTATAACTCTGCGGCATCTGCAGTTTTTTGCCACCTTGCAACTCATTTTTAGATCTCTCATAGATAATATGAACAAACCTACATCACTGTGGGGCTTTGGGGCAGCCACTGACAGCTATGACACATTTTAATTTGACCATTATTCCTCCCTTTAATTTTTTTCTGGCAGCCAGTTTCCATCCAATGATGGGACTTTAGCTCTGGTTTTGTGTTTCCCACTGTACCTGTAAGCCATAGAGAGGTATTAATTCCTTTAATGCCTCCCTGTCTAGCAGCTAATTTTCTCTTGTCATATTGGCTATGGAAACCACCTCATCCGCATCTGTTCCTGACCCTTGCAAGGCAGTAGGCTTGGCCTCTTTCCCAAGGCAAAACTTTCCCCAAAATTCCTAGGTCTTTCTAGAAAGCTCATGAGCCTCAGAGAGTCATATAAAACAATAGCAATAAGCTGCCCTTCCTGGTAAGGGAAGAAGACTTCCCTCCAGAGCATCCCAAAATCCACTGAACAAAGCAATGCTGTCTGAGGCAGTCTCACCACTTAATAAGGGAGAGCAGTAACTGCAGTAACATCACCACACAAACAGAGATGCCTCACAGATCCAAACTCTCTCTAAATAAGAACCATTCATAATTCATTGCTGGCTGGTCTAACGGTAGTGGTCATTATGATGAAGCTGTTTGGGGAAAACTGGAATCATAGGAAGCTGTAGTGACTTGATAAATATTAAGAAGTTAGTATTACACAGGGCATAAATCTTACACAGTTCTATCAGCTGTAAAACACTGCCTCTGCCTGCCCTTGGATTTAGCAGCATGGGTGGCTGCACGGGTCTTGAAGTTTACTTCTAATTCGGGCTGGCAAGGGTGATGGAAAGCTCTCACCAGAGGGCAGAGTCTGGTTCTTGAACTGTAGTTATTACTTAGCATATACTTAATTAATATTTAGTGTTCCTTGAATGATAATGAGTTTTTAACACTTGCAAGCCCCCACTGCTCAGGAGCTCTCTGGATCAAGGTTGTGCTGTCTTACAGCCAGAGGATTCTTCTTCTCTGTAGAAATAATTTTTGACCAGTTTTGCTTTAACACTCCATCTCCAGCAGAGCACTAAGGCTGCAAAAAGAGCAGAAAACCAAGATCTCCAAGACTTTTAACAGGAAATACTGCTTCTCTTCCTTCACCTATCCCCACTAGGATTAGAAATATATTAAAAAAAAATAAAAAATATTTCTACTCACATAAGTATTTGCAAATCTGTATATTTGTGAAACTTTAATTTTAGGTCTAAGTTGACCTGACATGTCTTTTTAAGGAGTTTGCCCACGGCCATGCAGTGGCTCTGTGTCAGCCAGGATTAGACCTCAGGAATGGTTGCCTCTCAGTCCATTAGACCAAGCTGCCTCTCATGCTGCCTTTGAAGGTGTCTGGGCCAGATCAGTTTGAGTGACTTCTGCATGGGGTTGATCTTTAAAAACATGCCTATCCTAACTGACTGAGAAAACAAAATAATACTTTTCTGTACCAATAGAGGGCATAACCTTTTTTTGTCTTTTTTCTTTTAATTTGGTTTTGTGTGTGTGATGGAATTAAATCATACATGTGTCATACACCTTACAAAAAAAAAAAAAAAAAAAAACCAACAAAAAACTGAGGCACCTAAAGCTCCAGGGCTGCTGGACCACTGTGTGTACCCATCACTTCATCTTTCCATTTGGTCAGGATTGTTTTTTGCCATTTGGCCTATTCCAGAAGTTACACGGGTGGCATTCACAGTAGCAAGAAATACGCACAAACTCAGGATAAAAGATTGTGAAGTCAATTAAAGCTTTTACATTGTTTATTATCATTTTAGACATCCCTGGACCACAAAGCTTCTTATCCAGAGGGATTTGGGATGGCGATGGCATGGCAAACAGAAATATAGGAGGTTTTTTTCACAGTTGTTGTAGGAAAAAGAGTATTTGGAGTATGAGAAGAGGAGACTTACCAGAACAGAGGTTTCGAAGCCACTAGCTGAAAGTCTGACACTAAGGCAATTAACAAAGCAAGATAGACTACGTAGATTTCTCCTGATCTGCTGGGGAAACTGCTACTTATTGCAGTTTGTCAAGGCCCTTTAAAGTCCTCACTGTAAAGAGATGGCCTAAGTAGAAGACCATTGCAGCTCCTTTTATGATGTTGCAGGAACTTTTCCAGCCTTCAGATTTTCATGACACACACACAGCAGCTGTGGGAGAACTTCTTAATATCTTATAACAATTCTTGCACTGTTACAGTGCCTTTCATGCCTTTCATATGTGGATATCAAAAAGCTTTCTAAAAGCTAACTAGTTAATTGACACTGCTCCAGTGAGATATGTACTTCTAACTTGGTTGGTTTGGGTGGCTTTTATTAATCTAAGAGCTCTGAAAAGGTTGTCAGCCTCCTTGTGCTTTCAGGACAAAGATAAGGATAAACAAGAAGATGTGGTGGGTTCGGAGCCTGTGGATTAGGAGGGTTTAGGTAAGGAGGAATACTTAAGCTAGTGTCAATTTCATGTACTTTCACTGTATTCTTAAAAATCTTTCATTGGCCTAAAATCTGAGTAGCCATATAAAAGGAGATAAATATGCATCTAGGAATAGCTGAAAGCAATACTTTCTGTAGGGGAAGGTGTATTAAAAGTCTTGATGTTGATTCCAGGTAAACTAGTCCCACAGCAAGCACAAAAGTTTTGATGGCCTATCAAAGTTCCAGCAGTGGTGTTCCAGCAAGCCCCTGAAAGTTGAGATTACATTTCAAGATTTTATTATCCTGCTAATACATTTATTTTTTATTAAAAAAAAGGGGAGAAAAAATCCTTTCTGGCAGAAATGTTCTATTCTTAGGTGGGTTGATTATTTATATTTGTCTGTGAAACTTAGTGAAATTCCTTTGTCCGCTTTAAAGGGAATTACCATTTTTCCACATGGGGTATGAGTTTGGGTGCTGCTTGTACTCAGGAGGCTGAGTTGTATCCATCCTCTCTCATGGTTGAGGTGATGAACCCTCTCTTACTGCAATTCAGCCTTTGTTGAAAAGCTGACCTTTCCAGGAAAAGGAAGGAAAGCCATCACCTCCCAAGAGAGACAGGAAAGCTTGCAGAGCCCAGCCCAGGTAGCTCTAAAATCTGCAGTCTAAACAACCAGGAATGTAACAAGGGCTTAACTCCTATGGCAAAGCTTTTTCCTTTGATGTCATCTGATGAATTCTTGAGGCAAAGCCCACAAGGCTCCACCATCAGGAGTGTGGTATTAACTTGCCAAGGCAGATATTTGGAATTCTTTGCCCTTGTTTTGCAATGAGCTCTACACAAGCAAGAGCTATTCTACCCAAATAAAACTATCCTTGGCTCTTAGGCCAAGTGAGATGAATCTCATAGTGGGATTGCAACCCTGCTTTGTCTCCTCTATGCAGCTGCCAACCACACTGCCATGGAGGTACTGCCTGGTTCTGTGCTGAACTTTGTACAGGCCAGCACCTTTACAAAGGCAGCCCAGAAGAGAAGGCCAGCCAGAGTAACCATCTATGCAAGTGTAACTATCTGTCAAACTCCTTTGCACTCTTTGGTCTGAGTTTTGTGGGTATTTTTAAGGAAGCACAAGGCCAATAGTGGGCGTGGTTTAGGATGCTCTCATATTATTGTGTTTAGGGGGTAGTGTAGGATCTAGACGCAAAGAACGGTGGACATGCAGAGAGCAGTGTTAAAATTCAGTCATGCTCAACAGTGAAATAATGTGATGTAAAACCAGCTCACCTTAATTTGAATTCCTGTATTTTTAAGTGTGCAAATAGCATTGACTTCAGTGGGGAAGTTTGAATCCTAAATGTTAAAGATGTGTTAGAATCCATGGAAGCAGGGAGACCTCACCTCACTTTCCCCATACTAACACTGCTTTAATGTTGAAAGGCGACAGTGGATGCTACCTAGCCACTATGTGTCCTAAAGGAGGAGTTACAAGTGCCATCTTACAAAAAAAAAAAGTTAAAAATAATCCACTGTACATTTCTTGTGATAGCTTTACACAGTAACATCTTTAACACTGTAATAAACACCCAACACTGCCACTGAATAAACATACTTCTTAGCAGAAGCGAGTATACAATTACTTGTCCATTGTTTAATTGTTATGGTGGCCTAAGGACTCATACCATTTTAACGAAGACACAAGGGGTGCTCAAGGTAAATACAGGATAAAATGATTGTGTGCTGTGATTTTCTTCCACAAACTTTAAAATCAGTGTTAAATGTGTGTTCAATGAATAATGCATCTATCTTTCCTTAAAATACTCTCCACAGAATTGGTATTTGTTTCTCACTGATCCTGCTGGGGCTGGAAACTCTCTTGTGCCCTCTGATAGTTGTTCACCTCACAATTGTAGATTTTAGCATTGACCCACAGACCTCACTTGAGCCCCCATGCTAAATGGGGACTCTCCAGCAAGAGAGGGCTTATGCAGAGTCCTAGCATTGTTTTCCAGGAGCAAGGAAAGGGCTTTAAGGAGCACTCTTACCCTCTTGCTGTGCTCAGTTGGAGTTGTGCCGAGCTGCCCACCATTATTTTGATAAGCAAAGAGTGGAGAGGGTGAGCAACAATCTCAGAAGAGCAAAGCCAGGCAGCCAGTCTCAGCAGCTGGTGCCAGCTTCAGAAGAGCTCTAGCTAAATTTCTCTTGAACTCTTCCTTTAGTCTCCTTTCCCTCGCTTTTTATTCTTGTTTTCCTTTTTTTTTTATTAATTACAGTCCTCAATATCTTACTGATGATAGCAAGATTGGGGAAAGAAATGTTTTACATAAAGTCTGTTTGTTTATTGTTTGTGAATCCAGATACCTTTAACACACATACAGTGCACGTACAGTTCTTGCTATAACTGCAACATAGCTCACTTCTCATGAAAATTTATAGACTCTTTCAATCCTTGAAGACAATCCCAACAACAACTTTAAATATGCCAGAAACATCACACTCTTGAATGAGGAGAAAGAGAGTCACAACAGATTTCTTTAGTGCTACATTGTGCTTCATCCCAAGTGTTGGCTGGCTTTTATTTTTGAATTTAGAAATGAAAGGAAATGTTTATCATTTGAGCATCGTCTGATGAGTTACTGTGCTATAGGGCAAGCCAGTCCTATTTCAACACTATAAAGAGGTACTGATGCTCTTGAAAAATTACAAATATTGGTGGTTTATGAATATTCAGTTTACACATTTTCTTTTCTGTGAATTTATTTTAGAAAAAAAGGGAAGCCATAATGAGAATAAATCATGTATTTTCCTGCACAGAACCCTTCTGTAGCTCTCTTGTTGCACTCTGGATGCACAAAGGAGTTGAGAAAGGATTTTGATTTTTGTCCAAGAACAAGCCTCAGGTATTGTAACGCTCCTGAGCATCACCTGTCGCACAGCTTGTGTGACACACTGAGACCATTGCTGAGGCAAGCACTCGCAGGCAGGCAGTGCCTGCCCCATGCAGGGTACTGCTGTGGCAGGACTGGAGCAGCTGAGCACTGGCCCTGTTAGGAAATACCTCGTAGATGTAGGGGGGTAAGGATAAATGCTGACGAATCTTGGAGGATGGAGAACGCAGATGGATTGCTTTTTTTGCATGAGTGCATAAGCTGTGAGACTGGTAGGGGTGGGAGGATATGGGCAAAGCAGTGGGGTCCTAAGACATGTATATGAGGCTTTCAGGTGTGTGTGCAGTGGGTCCCAGAGCTGCAGTAGCTGTTAGAGGTGGTTTGCAGGCTGTGTGGGTGGCTGTCAAGTTGTTGCTATTTGAGGGTGGGAGGTTTAAAAATGTACTTTTAGAGGCAGTAGATTTGAGGTTGAAAAATGATATGCCAGTGACCTTTCAGGGGATCTGCAAGTTTTCCACAGTGGTATCTGTTCTGAGCTATTCTCCCTATAGATATTTAAACAAAAAACAAAAAACCACACCTGCCATACATACAAGCACTGATTTTGCTTAATGAGAGCGCTATTTGCAGTAGAAACTCACTCTCAGGCACCCTTCTAAGTGCTGCCGTCATTTAGCGTAAATGGTTTCATAACAGCTCGAAGCAAAAATTATTTCAAGTCAGAAATGTGTCATTCAGAGCAAACCCAGAGAGAAGTCAAGTGACTATCATATGTGAATCACTTTTAATTTAGCTGACTACAGGATACAATTACCTCCATTTATTGTGTTTATGAATGCTTCCTTGTGTGAAAGGTGTTTTTGCAGTTTTTAAAATACTTTTGGTGGACATAGATTGAGATAAATTCCAACAGAGCAGAAGAAACACAACATATCTCCACAACTAATGCCATTAATCACATTAAGTAGCTTGGTACAATTATGCTTTGTATTCCTACAGTTTGTGTTTTAAAGCAAGTGCCAAACACAGGATGAAGGGACAATATTAAGACAGATAAATTACAGAGAATGCCTTTCTCTGAGTGGTTTCAGCCATCACATTTTCATCCTGTGTCATGTCTAACTGTTAAACAAGGAGCACAGTTTTAGATTAGTGACTGAGTAGCCTTCTCTAGCTAGTGGTTTACCTTAGGAAAGAGAGGAAAACGTGTCTTCTCACTGCCTCTTTGCTGGAAGCCCTTCTGCCTTCACATCCTTGATGCCTAAAGGCTCTATTTCCAGATGGAGGAAAACTTTGTGTTCCTTGCTTTTCAAAAGTGATGTTATTTCAAAGGTTAGAGGAAGGGAAAAGATCTGCATAAAACAACCCTTAAAGAAGAAATGTAGAAAAGTGACTCACTCCCTTCCTCCAGAGTCTCTCACTATATTTGAATGTGAGGAGAACTCACAATGCGTTTTTCTGGCAGTGCAGCACAACACTTTGAGGAGAGGGAAATACTCAGTCTGTTGCATGCAGAAGTTGAGACAATAAAGCATAGGAGCACATGGCTGTTTCATACAGTTGGTTTCAGGGAACTTTTTCTTTCATCAGTCGTAGCATCTGCAGCTATACAACCCAGGGGTTACCCATAGCACATTAAAAGTGGACAACACTTGCCCTTAGATACATGTCTGATGTTTGAAAACTAGAAATGTTTCCATTTTTCAAAAGGCTGATGTGCTGACTTGGTTTGGGATTGCTCCAGAGGCTCCACATCTACAAAAGAAGCTTTTCTTTTTGGGAATACAAAGACGAGCTGCCATGGGGTGTAGCAATTAAAGGTTTTTGTTCTTCTGATAGGAGGAGTCTCAGGTTAGGACATCATGTCAGATGCACCAAAGCTGTCTGAAAGTGTCTTCAGCTGTACTGTTCAGAAGCTATAAGTAAACCAACTCTTTCCAATGAACTTTGCTCTTCGTCAAGGGCAGCAGTTGTTGGACTCCATGCTTATTTAATCACACAGACAGTCATTAACATTTTAAACATATCTGTTAACCAGGAACAGGCAGGAAACCCTGAATTCCAGATTGCCTGTGGGTAGCAGAGAAGCAAGCATATTGGTGATTGCCATGTTTCTGGACACATTTCTCTTGCTTTATATTGGAGGAAACATGACCAGAAATCTCTTCTGCCAAAATGTGTCCTTACACCTGCCTCTATCCAGAATATGTCTCACTTCATGCACAGAGATTACAAATGAACCAGCACTGTGAGGCTTGGTATTTCAGTAAATGAGGGTGAAGAGAAGCACTGGCATGCTGTGGTGTCCACAGGCTCTGATTTCTGAGTTCCCGTTTCTATCAGTCAGTGTGAAGGATATCATCCAGCTCCTGGGGTCCTCATTAATGCCTTCTGCACTGGGCAGCAGGAGGCAGTGAGGAAGTTAAAAAGTAAATGTTAGGGTTTACATTTCTGATACAGACAGTTTCTTAGATGAGCACCAACCACTCAGAGATGAACGCAGACCAGCACACAAATACAGCCATCCTATTTTTCACTTTTTTTTTTTTTTTTAATACCATCCATCCCCCTGAAAAGCCCTTCCTTAGTGCACTGTGTCTACCTAGATGTATTCTGCAGACAAGCACAGTTTTTTGCAAGAAAACAAAACAGCACCAGCTTATTGCTGCCTTGAAGGTCTGGCTTCCCAGATTCATAGTAGAGAGAAGATATAGTGTTAAGGAGAAGGGAGGAGAGGGAATAAAGAGGACAACAGCCTCTGCCCCACCTGCATAAAAAGGTTTGACTGGGATGGCCTTGCCGTGACTCCCACAGGTTCAGCTGCTGTACCACTCTTACCCACGTGAGCCCTCCTCTTCAGTCAAATGTGGTCAGGATCAAGGCTGCGCAGGCATCTGCTTACTCCTGGCAGTTTTCTGGGTGTCTCCGTGCTGTGTCTAGATGTCTAGCCATCATAAGACAAGAAGCATGGGCATTTGGACTGCCAGCTGGACTTCAAGCCCATGTGCTCCATCCCAGCTGAAGGTTGCCCCTTGTCTGGTGGGGTCTGGTGTGGTGCCCCTGCTCCTTCTGAGTGGTCATCACCTCCTTGCCAAGTAGGGAAGACCCTGTGACAGAGCACACCAAAATTCCACACTGAACTGAGTTCACATCAAACTTGTACTTAAGATTTCTGCATTCAGTTAGTTCTCAAGAAGTTATGATTATCACATGGGCTTTTTCTGATAAATGGCATTAATTCCCAGGAATATGTTAATTAAACAATTTCCATTTTCCCTCATTTGGAGAAAGGGGCCTGAGCTGTGATTGTCATAGCCCAGACAGAGAAACCTTTTGCATGCTGGTTTCATAAAATACCTCCCACGGGAGATGGAATTGGGCCTCACAGGTCTGCTGCAGGGTGCAGGGGACTACCCTGCCCAGGAAAGCTCCAAACTTCTGTAAGAAAACATAAAGGTTAGCCTTTTTCTTCTCACTCGCATCTCCTCTACTGTCCATTTTGTTAAGTTTTTGCATTTATATTCCTAATTAAGAAGTGAATTGTGCCATTTAATTCAGCACACTGTATCTCTTTGTGGTGCACACTCTTCCATAATAAAGTGACATTATATAATGATTCTATTTTTCGAGATTTGAGTCTAGATCAAATAACATATGATATCTTTGAAGACATTTTTATTGCTGTTCTTAAAACATATGAATATGATAGTAGTTTTCGTCACACACTGGAAACCAACCCCACTTATTTGCTTTGCTTTGATTTAATTTGATGGGAAGTGTATACATATAATTATGTCTCTCCCTTTTGTCTGTCATTTTTCCTGGAGCCCAATTGGAGCATGCTTCTTCACAAAGCAGGCAATGAAAAGAATGGCACCTTTTGAAAGAGATTTTGCTTGTTGCTTAAAAGCAATGTCTCTTTCCATACAGAAATATTTTAAGGCAGATTGACTGCTCTGAATAGGTTGGAAACAGGCTTCCATAACCTCAATTATAATACCTTGATAACAAAGTTTGTGAGATTAGATATTGAATTAGCTAGGTTGAGATGTATTTGAAAATAAGCAGGAAACATACAATTCATTCTGGAACTGCGAACTCCAAAGTTGTTCTATTCATTAAAAAAGCCTACCTGTTGCTGCGTGATGTATTATACATTGTGTAAATAAATGACATTGACATGAGAGGAGAGAGGGAGGGCTGTGTGTAACATCTGAAGCCAACTCAAAGCTCTTACAAAAAGAGTCTTTCACAACTTCCATTGCAAACCATGTAACATAATATGAAATATAGATGATTTGAAATCTCCTTGCTCAAGACACCCGAGGCTGTAGGGTTTTCTGTTAGAAAAGTAAAGAGGGAAGAGCAGTATATACAACTTTGCAAAGGATAGTAGCAGGCTCTTGTGCAGACTATACATGGAAGGTGTTGTTCAGGTTTTTTCTCCAGCCTGTATGATGGGATTAGGAGAGTTTTATTTCCATTATCCATGCTGTGCTTGGCACTTTACAAATGAAAGTTTGTTTCTACCACCAAAGGATTTACATCTAGGTCAAGACTGCTAGCCATTAAGTGAGCTTCTGTGAGTTAGAGCTGGATTTGCTGATGGTAGCTGCCGGTACAGCTAGGTTGTAACAAGGCTGCACTTGGAAATTTGTAAAAGCCGCAGAATTACAAAGCATCAGATGGGAACAGAATTTCTAACACCAGCATTTGACATCAGTTTCTGGTCCAAATTGGGACTGGATGGAAGAAAGCACAACTGCACCGATGTCAGTGGTTTTGACTATGTGCCCAGCTGCTTTGCTCTGTTGGAAAAGCCTACAGCAACTAGAACAAGCTTGTGAATCTGGCCCATTACTTTTAAGTGCTTTGCTTAACACTCTCACTTTAGGGTTTTGTGCTTTGCTTAACACTCTCACTTTGGGGTTTTGTTTGTTCTTTCTCCTTCCCTTTTTCCTTTTTTTTTTTTTTTTTTTTTTTTTAAATTGTGAATAAATCCCATCTGGCTTGCCAGTTTTCATAACATGTTTCGGCTTTGTAATATTTGGCATAGACATGAGCAAGTGTGAACATTAAAGCGTCTCTCTTATCCAAACCTCTCTTTTCTTTTGGTTTTTAATGATAAATACTACATGGCAGAGCTAGTAATTTTTTGTGGCTCCATTCTGATCAACAGAATAACTGCATTTCTGAATGGGCTGTCCTTCAATTTGAAACACTGTTTTCTTATTGGTAATATTAGAAATTGACCTGCAATAAATGAAAAGTTACATTGGATCATTATTCTCATCAGACTTACCTCTAGTGTCTAAGCATCGATTTTACTGCAAAGAGTAAACCTCAGTGCCTTCAGCTGATTAATATCCTGTTCCCAATCTGCATGCATGGATAGCATCTACTCAAAGGTCAGAACAGAGGAGTGAGGTGAGCTATGTGAGTAGCTCTTCCTCAACCGCTGGTTTGGCAGCAGAGAGAAAGAGATGAAGAAAGAAAGCATGTGAAGACTCATGCCCAGGAGAAGGGATCAAAAAGGTCATTTTCAGCTCCATGTCTATGTTTCTATTAATCAGTTATGATAACAATCAAATATATATAGGAGCAAAAATAAAAGCTTGTCTACTTCTGCTTATTTAGCATGTACCTAATTTAGCTATCTCAAAAGATTGTTTTTTAATTTGTGATAGGGCTTTCTGATGCTGTTGCTTTCTGAGGCAGAGAAAGCATGCGTACAACAAGGGCAACCACAGGGAGTGACTGTCAGAAGGGTGTTGTGATGTCAGTAGGAATGAGAAAGAAAGGTGGGCAAGAAGTGGAAAAACTGAGGTAAATTGACCTTAAGAGTTTGATATTTCCAGTCACTAATTAGTGATGGAGGTAATTGCATAGCTGAAACTTAATTTAATATAATTAAGTAAGTCTGTTTCTTGGAAATGATGCATGTAGAAATGGCCACCAGGTTTCCAAATGACTTTATAAGAATGAACCATGGAGCAATTTCTACAGTAACAATCTCCTCCTTGAAAAGAAAAGGGGGAAAAAAATCATTAAGAATATGTCCCATGGATGCTGCTTCTCCACTTCCAATGTGGAGGACAGCCATGTCCACAGTACAATGGTCTCTCTTGCTCTGCAAGGTTTCCCACACTGCCTGTCCCCTCATTTCTCAGTGATGCTATGACGATGCTTGGACACACTGGAGGAACATGAAGGCACATTGACCAGGCATCCTGCCTCTGCACCAGTTCCTTCAGACCACCTGAGAATGAGGCATCATGAGCGAGCAGAAACCTGCTTCCAGGTAGAAGCTTATAGCTGAATGCAATCAATGTATGCCTTGTATTGCTTGATTTTAGGAAGTGGTTTAGGCAATTTAAAACTTAGGTTTAAGTCCTGCAAGCACTTGCATGTGGTGGGAACCACATCAATTGGATCACAGGGTCAAGTTCACTGAGGTGTTTAAAATGCCTGAGCAGCATGTTTCCTTTCAGAGGATTTGTACCTAAGGACTGTGGAGAAAAGAGGGTCTTATACAGTGTTTAAACTAATGGGAGGTCTGTCTGAAGGCTGAATATATTCCATCTTGTGGGTAATAGGGCATTAAGGCAGCTTGAGAGACCACTTCTCTGTGTCCTACAAAAAAAAAAAACTGGATGGAAGATTGTGAAACTGTCATTTGTCCTCAAACGCCATTCAGGATTCTCCTGTCTTTCAAAACACTAACCCAGTCCATCTGTTGCTGGAAATGTTACGTATTTGGTCTGTGTTTCACACTGGGACCAGTCCAGGGCCCCAGTTAGCTCATGTTGCCCCTGCCTTGCTGCCCCCTGGGCAGATGAGACTCAAAGGCAGCCAGGGACAGCAGCACTGGGGTTCCTGCGGCAGCAGGGAGGGCATTGAGGGGCAATGCAGGTGTGGGAGGAGAGCAACCCTCCCAAAATGTCAGCTGTTGTCTTCACATTGCTCCTCCGGCAGTGGCTGGCATGACAGATCCAGCTTTTTGGGTACCTTAACACCCCAGATGCAGCTTTTTACCCTCTTCTCTCCCTTCCATTAGCAGGGGAAGCCAGTTTTCAATCTGGTCCCATCTCCACTTCATTCTTTTGGCAGCAAAGCTGCATTTGCTTACATTTCTGAGGGGCTTTGAGCCAGCCCTGTCTTATATACGTGTGTTTTGCATATTTACAGTATCTTGTTACATTCCTTATGAGCAGTGACATCTCCAGGTATAATGTATCCAGGATCAATAAAAGCTATTAAAATCTTTATGCATGTTTTAGCTAAGACATTGGGAGTGTTTGAATAAGTCTCAAGTTAAGTGAGCATATAAAGTTGACAAGCACTTATTTTAAACTATGGTTGTGAAGGCCAGATCTCAAAAATGGTTTAGCTAGTTGTTCTTCTGAAACACCTGTACTTTTATTCTCTGATTTATTTTTCATTTATTAAAATAGAAAAGAGAAATTTATTGAAAACAAGACATATTGACTTTTTTTGCTTTAGGCTATAAAAAATTGATCCTTTTATGTTTGTTTAAAAATCTTGAGGGTGTCTTAGATCACTTTCAATATGTTTTAATCAGCATTTTTTAAAAAAAATTAATCCCACTTTATTTGATTTTGTTTTCTATTTACCCTGAAATAAACTTCAGCTTTTGATAAATGGTGTCTCAATGACCATTTAGATAGTGTGAAATCAAAAGCTAATCTTAAGGACATTTTTTAAATGGAGGATTATGACAATATTTTAACCTGAAATTTCATTTTGGAATAAAAATAACTACTGCATCCAGAACGTTTCAAAATTGTGTGGGAGGAAATTGTGAAGGAGAATTTGAAATAATCACTGTCTGCATATAGCTCATATCCTTGATAACAAACATGGTAGGGAAGTTTCTAGCTTACCTTGGTCTGTTTTCCATTTACCTGTTTCAGATGTATTCTACCTCTCCCTTCAGCATGTGAAATTGTTACTTTTCAACCCAAAAACATTTTCATCTGCAGTACTGATATTTTTTCCACTGTAAAGGTCTCTACCACCATTCCTTCCAGACTTGGAAAATATCTTATATTGTGTGACTTTTTCCATGTGCATCCCTATCCCTCTGCATCCCCCCACTCTGCAAGGAATGACACAGGGTGTTTTGCAGTAAGTACCACTCCTTTTTCCACACAAGCAATCCTAGCATAGAAACTGGAGCATGTTGGTGCTCATTCCCAACCCAGCTACATCTCAGGATGTGAGACACTGTCTTGCTCTCCTCACAGATCGTCTACTGTCTGTGAGCATCTAGTGAAAGGAACTGGTAAGCTCTACCTTGTCCAGAGTCCCACATGATGTTGCACATGTTAGTACCTGATCATTCCCAAATGTAGGGGAAACAGTGAAAATATTTTGAGATACAGATTTCAGTAGAAATGCACATTAGTGAAGTCTCAAACATATGCCTCTCCACCTCAACCCTTGCCCTCCAGTTTGACATCCATACCACTTGCACACAGCCTCACATACCTCCAGTGCCTGTTGCAGGAAAAGAAGCTATTCCACTTTGTTAAAGACACAGCCCACAGTATGACTCATTAATTTATCATTATAGCAATACTTGAAGCCACATCGGCTTTACGGCCACCATAAAGTGTCCCACCTAACACAGACCAAGAGCACCTTGCAGTACCTACCTAATACTGACGTGATAATTGCACCATTGCACTGTTTTACGAGGCAGTAATCCAGTTCCTGAGCAGATAAACTACAAGGCTGAAAGCTGAGTACTTTATCTTCATGAGGGAACTATATTATTGCTGAGTAAAACAGCATGATGGTACTATTGCCATTTGTCTGTGCTTGGGGTGGGGATTTTTTGTTTTATGGTGAGGTTTGTGGGGCTTTTAAGTCTTAGAATATGCTTTTATACAGCTACCAAAACTAAATTAAAACCTCGGTGGATTTGGGTTTAATCTCGTGTTTTAAAATAGTTCACAAGGAAAATATATTTGCAGTCAATACAAGCAATGGAAATGTGTTTGCTGTGCGTAGGTAGGCCGCGTTAAAGAATATGGGTTGAGAAGCAATGCAGTGCTGGGCTGAACTCCTGGTTTAGTTTGCCTAATGGTGGGTTTATGCCATGTTCTCATCTTAATATTAAAAAGTGAAACAGTACCAGCTAAAGCTTGGCATGGGATCAGCCAGTGCCAACAGGCACACAGTGACCAGAATGGTTACTCGCCACTCTCTGCACGGTGTGATGAATACCCGAGGCTGGCACGGCTCGGGGTGGGGGCTGCGTATCAACTGCAGGAGGCAACACTGACTGTGCTTATTTGGGGATGGATATCCATAATTTCTGCCACTGCTGAGGCCTGGGCAAAGCCCCCACAGGCTGCCTAGCTGCCTGTCACATCACAGGGGTAAATTTCAGCTTCCCAAGGGTTTCTCACCCCTTTCACAGAACTGTATGTGTGTGTACGAGGGTGTTTGTGTGCATATTCCTCTCAAAGGAACCTTGTGCATTTTTTTGTTTTTGTGGTTGTGTACCTAAGTGGTTCTTGATGACTTGGTCATCTTTCTTCAGCTGCTGTTTTTGTTATGTGAAGCTTCCATGCTGAGCTGTACAAAATCAATAAATAACAACAAGAGGGTATTTCATCTGCTTTTCCTGCAAGCTTCTATTCCTCTTGACATACACAGGGAATGTTGAAAGGCACAATTATTTCCAAATCAAATGATAAACAGTGCCCTTTGATAAGTTTTGGTTATATAGGAGATTCTGAAGAGAAACCAAAAACGTCTCTCTCTCTTCCTCATAACTTCTTTCCTCAGGCTTAATAGAAAAAGATAAAATGAGAACCATTACAATGGCGTTTGCCAATTTGCAGACAGAATATATTGCAGGTGAGTAGGCATTCACCTTCAAAGATAAAACTGAGTCAGAGAGAGAGTCCACATTGCCCTTAGAAGGAATGATCGTTCACGTCACAGTGAATGTTTTTTATGCCAGCCGTTTGTCAGTCAAACAGCAGACATCTTTTTGCTACACTCTGGTCCCACAGTTCAAACAAAATGATGCCATAATAGAAAAGGCTGTCCAAGTCACGAGAGTTATTAAATGTCTTTTCTTTGCACCTACACCTTTCTTTTTTCCACACAAGATAAATGATACGGTCCCTGTAATGTTATTTTATATTATTTTTAAGTTACTATTGTGTATTGCTGTGGAAAAATAGGAAATCACAAGAAGAAGGGCTCAAAGCAAGGGTCACTCTGTGACGTGGTGTGCAAAGGGGTACAAGAGACCAAAATGCTAGACCTGCCTCTTATTTCTGTGTCACCTGCACAAATGCTGGGTGGCAGCCTGAGGGAGGATAGAAGCCTCCATCCCTGTGTCTCCTGCCCTTCCAGAGAGATGAACAAGGCTGGAGGTGGGTCTCTGTCTGCTTTATGGTCAGCTCTGGCAGCAGAGCAGGCATATGCTGCCTCTCATTCAGGCATCGTTGTAAGGTCTGCAGTCAGGTCCATATTTTCCTGTGGTCCTAAAGTCTCAGAAGTGCCTGTTGCATCAGGATGCCCAGCTGGCTTTTCAGAAGGTTCTGAACTCATCTTTCCTTTTGCCCTCTTTCCCTGCCTCCCCCTGAACAGAGCCCTTTCAAGGCTCTGAAGTCGGGGACCTCCAATCGCTAATGTTTTTAAAGACTGTGGTTGGTCTGTAGGTATTTCTGAAACACCATCCCTCTTATCTCTGGTCTGCAGCTGGAAATGTAATGCAGCCCATAATTGCACAAGTGTCTCAGTAATGGTGCAAATTCAAATTAAATCGTGGGATATTTCACACTGTGCATGTAACTCCTCATGTCTGTTTTACAGGCTGCACGATTTAGCAGCATGCTTTTTAAGATGTAGCACAGTAGACATTAAATACAAGAAAAATAAATGTATGGTCTTTGCCACAGTATGAGATATTTTTCCTTCCAGGGATGACACAAATGTAAACCAAAACAATCTATTTAATTCAATTTAATTCTTCCTGGATATATCATCTAAAAAAATAGTACAAGCCAGCTAAGTGGCCAGCTAAGTTAGATTCAGATTTTTAGAATAAGTATTTACTCTCTTGGACTCAAGAAGAGTATTCACCATTCCCTAAGCCCTCTGCCCCGCTGGGCTGCCAGAGCTCATATGCTTATTTTTCCTGTGGGTCACACTGGAAAGCACTTTCATCACAGGTCCACTAGTACCTCCTGTTTTAAGGTTGAAGACTGCCCCGCAGCCACTGAGCCTTTAAGGATGCGATGCTCTGCAGCGTCTGCAGCACGAATACCGTGCTGCCTGTGTTCTAGCCCTGTTGTTGTTGGGAACAATGACCCAAAACCAGATAATGACCAGCTGGCTCCTGGCATCTAACCACATAGCTCTGCTGTACTAGCCCCTCACAACTATGGATCATGCTACATTCATGTGGCCAAAGAAGTAATGATAACGAGCAAAACCCCTGATGTTTATCCTCCATTATCTTTTGCTTTCACTTTTCTCTAGCTATCCACACATGAAGGTGGGGAATAAAAGAAGGAATCTCTACTGCACCAACTTACTCTACAAAACTGCTTTGGCTCAGAGGTAGAATTGTTCTTGATTCAGCCCAAACTGATTTGGGCGATGACAGGTTTGTGTTTCAGAGCACAGGAATGTGTAGACATCAGCAGATGGGCTATTTGTTTAAGTTTATTTTTTCATATGACAAAATTGCCTTCCAAATAGTTCCTTCCATCATCTCTGATAATACCATTCCTATATGTGCTGTTCACAGTAGCACTTCCAGCACTAACTTTTCAATGTTAAGGAAGGCAAAAGGTAGGGGGTTCATTACAGAATCCCCCTTCAGGCTTTTGGCAAGATGTAGTGAGATGCCAGTTTTTCCTGGTCATTGTCTGTGAAAGAGGATACACTGGAGCATTCAACCAAGTAGAGTATATGCAACATTATTTCCTTATGGTACATACACCATATTCTGTCACAAGTGCAACTAAAGAGTTCCATTATTCGTGCGATCTCTTATGAGTTTCTCTTCTAGCATCTTCAAAATCAGTAGTTATTCAAAATGCAAGAAACTTTTGAAGGCTGCCTGCTGCATATGGGACTCTTGCTTTCTTTCCCCCACCTCCCCATTAACAAATAGAATAAGAACAAAACATGAAAGGCATTCAAACCTGTGTTACCCATCAGAAAATGCAGGTGATATGAAACTTTTTTTCTTTTCTAAATCTCCCAGCTATATTATTACTTCTAGCATTTCATCTACCAGTCTTGTTATATGTTGCGACGGTAATGTATTACTATTTTCCAGGCACTTCTTCAATGTCATCCAAGTATTTGGAGGGATGATAAAAAACTGGGTTTAAGCACTTATGTCTCAACTACTGCAGCCCTGTGTTACCTTAGTCATATTTGGTTTTATCATGAGAAACCTACACGGCTGTTTACACACAGTTTTCTTCCTGCATTCCCTGACCAGAGCTGGGCACTCAGTCAAAGGACGGTATAGTCTGCCATGACCTCCTGAGCTAATGAGTGGCACTAAGCCTTGCCTGTTGCTTCTTCAGAAAGGGACAGCAAGGTCAGGAGAAGTTGGATAAAGGTGGGAAAAGTTGTATCCCCACACACTTGCTGTACCAAGACATCCTAGTTTTTCCTGTTGTCAATGCTGGCAGCCCCATTCTGCCTTCCTCTGCACTTCTAGCACTGCTAGGTTTTGACTTCTTCTGGGTGGGCTCAAACCTGCTTGCAGCCCATCACTGAGCCACAGCACTCATGAAAGGCAGTGATGGTCCATCTATACTGTAACTGAAGATATGAGGGCCTCATATTCCAGCACAGCTGAGAAAGATGTAGTCCAGCTGGCTCCAGCACAAGTAGAATAAAGCCAGGGCAATCCAACCCTGTCTTAAGCTGACCACTGGAGTATATATCATGGTTTTCACTGCTGCTCTCAATAGCCAGTGCTTGGGTCTCTGCTGCCTTAAGTGTGCTGTCACTGACACTCAAACCAAAGGAATTGACAGTAATTTCAACATGACTGCACATGCTGCAATATATGCTACCACACCTCTAATGACTTACACAAAGGAATGAGAGAGGCTAGTACTGCAGAGTCTAATTTTAGGCACCCAACTCAAGTAATAAAGATAATTTAGTCACCCAGTTGAGGCTAATTTCCCTGGGTCCCCTATGTAGCCCACAAAGAGAAGTTCCCCTTGAAGGGTGCTTCTGAGCAGGAAGATTGCACAGCCATCAGGCTGGTCTTGCAGCAGATGCACAGCATTCTCTCATACCAAGGCAGTATGAATATCTTCCAGAGGCAACAGGTTTCAGAAAAGGAAGGTATCTCCTTTTCCAGCAGCAGGAGCATCTTTGGAGGCCAGCTGGGCACCCAGCACCACTGGCACATCAGAAATACGGTAGGTGATGATTGACCTCCAATGTCTTTACATAGTAGGTAGAAGCAAGAGTCCTTCCACTGCTCCCCTGTCTGTCATTACTGTTCCTGTCCTAAATAAGCCAGTTCGTTTTCCAACAGTTGTTTTTTTAGCCAAGGTATCTTTTTTCTGTTCCACACAAAGATGGTGCAGGTCAGTAAACACAGTGCTCAGAGGACAGGCCTAGTTTTGTGATTTCTGTTTTGTTTGTTTTTTTTTCTCTGGAAACTGCATCACTTGTTTTCTGCTGGTGGTAGTGCTTATTTTGTCATGCTCTGATGGACGTTGAGATTGCATCTTTTTATATATTAGTAAGTGAAGACGTTTCAGAGGGGTCATCTTGCCCACCTTCTTTCTGCCGACACCCCGTTTGTCTGGAACTGCATTAAAGGTTTTCCATTTTAGGGGCCCACAGGCATGTATGAAGTCTGAATCATGGCTGGGTGGTGATTTGAACTAGGTGAAAGAAGAAAATAATACCTGCAGCCTTTGTCCTGCTGCCTCTCCATTAGCGAGCACAAAATTCATGCTCTGGGTTCTGTAAACCTCATTTAAGTGTGTCAGCAAGAGCCAGAACTGGAAAAATAATTAAGAAGGTGAATGCCAATTACTTTTCATCTTCAAACTGCTGCTTACAGTTCATTCTCAACAAATACTTAAAGGTCATCAGCATTTTTTTATTTTTTTTTCTTATGAACAGGTTATTCAGATTTCGTCTTGGTGTTCTCAGCACGCCATGGTGTGGTACAGAAAAAGAGCTCAATATACTAAAAGCCAAACAGCTCATCTCTCATATTAAATGGAAAGCAGACCAGAACAGTCCATTTTTCTTTTTAATCACAGGCAGTATTCATAGCAATTCTTCTATTTTCTGTTTTCTTTCTTATTATCAAGGATAATGCAATGGAAATGTAATCATTTTTAATCAGGTTTAATTATATACTTTATTCTCATTCTTTATCTCTCCCATTTGCCAAAAAGGTGAGTTTCTGTTTCATTCTGCTTCCTTTGTTGGAGCACTATAAAGCCATCAAATAACACTATGTGGCTTCCAAGCTAATGTGCCTGCACCGACGCAGGCGCCTGCCCTGGAAGCCTGTCCTGCCTTTGGCGTCCTCCTTTGGACTTCTCTTGCCGTGAGGATTAATGTCAGGTGTGTCTTGAACCACAGCGAGTCGGTACATTCCCATGTGCCCGCATGCCCTTGGCGTGACACCACATAACAAATTCTGAAGCATCTCTCACACTGGTAATAGGTATGCCTTGTACCCACCGTATTCGTCTCAGGGGTCTGGTGTTTCAAAGAAGATTCCAGGCTAATACTCATAAATATTCCTTCAGTTTATTAATGCTGAAAGGTGTCCCTCTCATCTTTTGCAATTTAAAGTACTGTTCTGAGGAAAAAGAATTATAGCCTTTGGTCTAAAAAAATCACATTGTTAAAAATAAAATGTTCTTACTTATGTTATTATGAAAACCTTAAATTGCTCAGATAATTATAATAAACAAGGTAAATTAATTTATGGGTTTTCAGGTTACTTATTTTTCTTTGCTTTATGCTGGTCAATCAAGGTTGATGAATTTACTATGTATTATTCTCTATCATTCCTGCTCCAGGTTTCATATCCTGGCAGGGTTTGAATTTTAAGTGCTACAGGCAAGGGTGCAGCGTATTTGTTTGTTCACTTTAATCACCACTGAAAAAATAATAATAAAAAGAAATCTGCACTGAGGTATTTATTTTTCAACAAGTCTGGTATTTAAGTTACAAAAAAAATACCAAATAATTTGAAAAGGGAGGAGAGATTTGTTCTTTCTTTAAACTGTCCTACCTGGGCATTCCTCAGTCAAGGTTCAAGGATTTGCAGTGCAGGTACAGTCTCAGATAAATTCCTCATTCCCTTTTACATCCTTTTCTGGCTGCTGGTATGCAGTGCATCACACTGCTTCCCTCTTTGTGTAACCTATTGCCACTCTGTTGACCTTTCATTTTCTTCTCCAGCTTTCTCAGAAGTGAGCCACAGACCAAAAAAAACATGGGGGAGGATGAAAATGGAAACAGAACTGGCACTCACAGTATCACCCAGCACAATTTTTCTGTTCATAGGGAAAATCTTTATAACCTTGTCCAAAATGACGACATATTTTTAAACAAATGTTGACAGGGGTGGGCAAACTTCAGCAAGAGTGTTTACTCTAGAGCTCATTTCCTTACTCACTAAGACATCTACAGTTATGATATATGCTAAGAAGGCATTTTCTGGGTTGCAGTAAGATTTTAGACAGTCTGGTAACTCGGCCATCATTCTCCAGTCAAATCTGAGGGAAATGTGGGTTTGCTCCTAAGGTTGGTTTCTAATAACCCAGTAGAGACTAGCTGTGGGCAAGGTCATTTAACAGCTGAACGGCCATCACTGCTTTACGAGAGAGCAAAGTTATAATAGACAGGGTGGACTGAGTCATAGCTATCAAAGGCATAAAGTAAAATAAGAGCCTTCAGACAGCTGTAGTACCAAAGCAGGATAAAAACATACATCTTGAACTGCACAGATCTATGAGACCTGTTATTCACAGATACAAGGTCCCCAGCACGCTGTGCCAGGTTATTTTCATTAAGACTGGAGAAATCTAATGAATGCAGAGGAAGCAGAGCTTGTTTGTCAGTGACAGAGATGCTCTCTGTTCAAAGTAGGGGTTTCAACAATAAGCCAGTGGTGAAATCCTGGCTGTGTTCAGGATTGGAAGTATATGGGATTTTTGCCTTTGACTTCAACGAAGCCAGGATTTTATGTCAGAAATCTAGCGCATCTACTGTTGTAAAATATATCAGTCACATAGCCAAAGAATAGATTTAGCTGACGCAGAATTTGTCATATAGCAATGCTGCAGCATCTGTCACAGTGCCTGAAGATGAGAAAGTACTAGCAACAACAACAGAAATTGAATCTGTGTCCCTTTCATGACAAATGTCACCTGAGTTAGCTATATGTGTGATTTTGACTGAAAATCTGAAACTGGAAATGGATAATGGAGTTGTTTATTCTTTGGCACTTGGTGAAAAGTGCAGAGGTAACTGCTGTACTTTAAATCAACTGTTGGTATTTTTTATATGATTAACAAGGATTTTAAGGTTCATGAGGAATGGTTGAGGCTGTTATCCCTGCGTGGCACTATAAAAAGGATTTTATTTTTAATCCTGTGAAGGGCACTCTGAATTGCTTTGGTGGCTTTGACAAAATAACAGCTGTGGTGACTGACGGTTCTCCATCTGTGTATGGTGGCGGGGGGGGGGGGCATCAACAGTTTTACTGGTTTACTTAAAAAGAAATACGGAGCGAACTTCCTACCTTTTCAACGAATGAGGTACCAAAAAGCCTCATCCAGGAAAGTACTAGCACTGGCAAATGTCATGGAAGTTGTTAAAGTGATTAACCTTGTTAGAGTGAGGAACAGAGCTTTCAACGGCTATCACTCTGCCTCTGACACAAAAGTTGCTGAGAACAGAGTTTGGGGATTGGATTCTTCCAGTTAAAGTGTGAAAGGATGTATTTTGAGAAATGGGAAATATTTTGTCCTGTGAGAATTAAATGTTAATTTTCATGATGAAGACTCCTGGAGTCAATAAACTACCGCCAGACTTTACCAGCACAAATTGTGCAGTATTGTTGGTTTGTGTGACTTGGCATTTGCTTGTAAAGTAATTCTTACCTCAGGTTTCTCTTTAATAGAAATATTAAAGTTATTAGAATATAACTTGGGCAGAAAAGATTGTCTTCTTCCAAGTTATCAGATGTGTTTCTGCTAGAACAACAGATGAAAAATGAATTATCCATAGAAATTATTAATGTAATTTGGTTTTTTGCTGCAGCTGGGGTACAATACTAGATGTCACATTTTTTAATATATCCACACTAATTGGTGCATATGAGTCTGAGACAGGAATACTGTAGACCTTACACAGACAAAATTTTTACTGGATTCAGCAATTCCTGCAGTCAAGTCCTCGAAGAGTAAAACATGGTGTGATAGCCAACAACTTACATGTTTCCACAATCTGGCTTACACGATGAAGCCTGAGTAAGGAACCACCGTGGGATATGGAGTTGCACGTTCCAGCTTGGATATGGCTGAGATAAGGCAGCGCTTTTGCTGTGGGGATGGAGTAACAGCACAGAGAGTTGCATAATCAACCCCTTATCATTCACCCCTAAAAATTATTTACATCCTGAAGGTAGAAGGAAAATAATGGTAGCAAACCTGGTTAATGGGAACTACCTCCCAAATATTCCCCCAAAATTAGAGGAGGTTGCTTCAAAAAAACTGTTCACTTGCAAGAAAATCTGTAGGTAGAAGAACTTCCTGTGAATTTTAAACTCAATAAGTGAAGTAAAAAAGCAAAAATAGACTGATTTGTATCCTTTTCCTTCCTAGGTCCCAGGCAACAACTGTCAATGCAGATGTAGATAACAATAAAGCAGAAAATTACTGAAGTGATCTTGTCACTGGAGTCATTCTTACCTTGTTGGAAATAAATGTTTCTATATTTTATTTGTTGCATGTTTTTTCTGTTAGCAATTTGGAATGCTACCCATCCTTTTAAATTATTAATTATAATGAGCCATTGTGGGAAGCAATGGGGGAATGACACCAAGCCAATATTCTTTCATTGTTTATCCAATTTTATGTCAGTGGTCTTGATCTTTTGTCATCTTTTTGGTTATATTTTGTCATATTTTGGTTGCAGGCTATCGCAGTATTACAAAAAGATCATTTGGCTTTTCAGTATAGGTGATTTCTGTTCTAAAGGAATTCCCTCTACCTGAAGGAAATATTGGTATAAATAAGACTAGACAAGTGATTGTGCCTTTCTTGAGAATTACCGGTGCTATAAATTTTAGCTAATCTGAGACCCAAGGAATCAGCACTCTAAAGCTCCAGGACTTTAGAATAGCTCTATTGAAAGCAGTGGCACTTTGTCTGTGCTTAAAACCAAGTACCTGCGTAAGACTTCACAAGATCAGGATCTAAGGCAGAAATGTATCACCCTGGTAGCTCAAACACCTAATTTGTGATCTATAATGCTGATATTGTTTGTCCCTGTTGTCACACTTGGGTTGTGCTATCTGTTCACTGTAAGACCCCTGAGAAGCACAACACAATTTTCCTGTCCTGTCTCTTGTTGCTATGGAGGAGGGTATGTGCACCATGTTTAAGTCAACTCTTGGCTTCTGCACATAAAAGGAACACCATATTCCTCTCCTCCTTATTCCCAAAACAGCTAGATTTGTGCTTATCAATGCAAACCATACACTGAAGTGTTTTAGTTGCTCCTCTAATTCAAGAAAGCTGGTACTTTGCCACAGCTCTCTGCTAGCGGCAGCTGTCTATAATCACAATCAAACCACTCACCTGCTTCTGTGCTGTGTTATCCCTGATGCAGATGGTAAGGAAGAATGACGGAGAGGTACTGCACACCTACCGTGAGTGTCAAGGAGTAGCAGTACTTATGAAGAATGCAGCAAAACTCAGTGGATGTGTTTGTGGTAAGTGTTTCAAATTACTTTGGCTTTTGCTTTCATAACTGACCATCTCTTTCTTACATGGGTATGTTTTCTGCTTAGTGGGATAGCACTCTGGAGGGTTTTTTTCATGAGTAATATGTCCTGTCTTTTAACTAAAAGTATGTGTGGAAGATGTTTAAAGGAGGTAACAAGTAGGTGAAGAGGACTAAGACTACTGAAGTCTTCCAGTCTTGAATAAGAGATGAGAGGGCAGAAAGAACACTTTTCTCAGAATAGGGTGTATGTAACGCTAACTCTGCAGCTGTTTCATGGAAGGATACTGCATTTTAGGTTCTGTCTGGGTATGTGATGGGAGAGCCCTCAATACTGCTCTTTCAAAGAGATCGTAACATGTGCCTAAGTCTGGGATACTCTTTGTGTTAGTGATTCATCCACGAAACCCTCTGGTGTTTCCATATGAATGAGGGACAGGTAGAGGCATGTTTGTTACCTGCAGCATGTGGATATATTAGACTTGCTCCACATAATATCCTCTACGGTGCCTAGCAAAGCACTGAACGTAGAACAGCCTCCGTGAGCTACTACAGCCTGGCAGAGATAGCTGAAGCTGAAACTGATAACCTGTTCTGCTCGGTCTTTTGAGAGTATGAACTGGAGAAGCAGCTGGTTGTCTGTCAAGTGCCATGTGGAATCGCTCCCTGTTTCTCCCTGGTTTCCCCCCCCCCCCCCCCCCCCCCCCCCGTTTTTTTTATGACTCTGAATGCTTAATTCCATAAAATTATGATTGATATAACCTAAAGAATGTGGTGCTGTAATATTTCTGCAGTTGGTGGTGTTACCTCTCTGTAAGTTACCAGGGCAATTCACAGATTATCTCCAAGACCTTGGCAGGAGTATCTGGATTTTTGCAATGAGCATGAGACTGGCATTCAGAGCGCTCTAATCCTTTCAAAATCCTCCCATTTAGGAGCAAGCAGAAAAAAGAAAAAAAAGAAAAAGAAATACAAACCAAACCAAACTGTTGGGAAATCTGGGTGCAGACTGCTATGTCTGAATGGATTTGATGGGTGAACTGTTTGGTGGATGAGGAATTGGCTGAATGGTTGCATCCAGAGTGTAGTGGTCAATTGCTCAATGTCCAGATGGAGATCAGTGATGAGTGTTGTCCCGCAGGAAGCCATACTGGGACCAGTACTGTTTAATATTTTCATCAATGACACAGACAGTGGGATTGAGTGCACCCTCAGCAAGTTTGCAGATGACACAAAGCTGAGTGGTGCAATTGACACATGTGAGGGATGACATGCCATCCAGAGGGACCTGGACAAGCTCAAGAAGTGGGCCCATGTGAACCTCATGAGGTTCAACAAGGCTAAGTGCAAGGTCTTGCGTCTGGGACAGGGCAGCCGCCAATAGCAATACAGACTGGGGAATGAAGGGATTCAGAGCAGCCCCACTGAAAAGGACTTGGGGTACTGGTGGAGAAAGCTTGGCATGAGCCAGAAATGTGTGCTTGCAGCCCAGAAAGCAAATTGTACCTTGGGCTGCATAAAAAGAAGCATGTCCAGCAGGTTGAGGGAGGTGATTCTGCCCCTCTACTTGGCTTTGGTAAAACCCCACCTGGAGGACTGCATCCAGCTCTGGGGTCCTCAGTACCAGAAGGACATGGACCTGATGGAGCAGGTCGAGAGGAGGGCCACAAAAACAATCAAAGGAACGGAACACCTCTCCTGTGAGTAAACACTGAGAGAGCTGGGGTTGTTCTGGAGCCTGGAGAAGAGAAGGCTCCAGGAGACCTTATTGCATCCTTTCAATACTTAAAGGGGGCTTATAAGAAAGACTGGGACAGACTTTTTAGTAGGGCCTGTTGCGATAGGAGAAGGGGTAATAGTTTTAAACTAAAAAGGGGTAGATTTTGGCTGGATATAAGGAAGAAATTTGTTACGATGAGCGTGGTGAAACACTGGAAGATGTTGTCTAGAGAGGTGGTAGATGCCCCATCCCTGGAAACATTCAGGGTTAGGTTGGATGGGGCTCTGAGCAGCCTGATCTAGTTGAAGACGTCCCTGCTTATTGCAGGGGTTGGACCAGATGACTTTTCAAGGTCCCTTCCAACCCAAACTATTCTATGATTGCGGGGGGAAAATCTTTCTGCAAAGATGAACACAGTCATTGTAGGACTGAGGAGGGGGTCAGGGTAGCAGGCAGGGGGCTTTTGGATAGCAGGGTTTCTTGGAAGCAGTGGCTTGGGATAGGGGGCCCTGAGGACAAGCTGTAATGGACAGTTCAAGAACCAGCTATGGCTTCAATTGATGCTTTGGCCTGACCAGACTGAGGAGTCTGGCACAGCTGTGTTGATTGCAGCATCTCAGCAGGAAAATTAAAAAATAACTAGTGACATTGGCTGCTTCAAGACACCTGCCTTGAGTGTCACAAGTGGGATGAATCTCCAAAAGCATTCAGTCTCTGAAAACTCGGATGAAATTTTTAGTGTATCAATTTGACTTACAGTTTGTGGGGTGGTTTTATTTCCCTTTTTTTTTTTAAAAAAAAAAAAAAAAAAAAAAAAGAAAAGTGAAAGCTTTTGAAACCTTACCTTTAATCTTAGTAACTTTTGAGCCATCTTCTATGTGAAGAGAGGAGATAAATTATTATGGACTCATTTGAGGATTTACAGTACTTTAACTGCTTCCTGGCTGACCCACAAAGTTTGCTTGGAAATAGAGGGGTTGGTGCAGAGCTTTCTCACAGAGCCAGTACTGCATTCCTGTCTGGGGTGAGCAAACAGTGTGTGCAGGGGGGGATATTCTTTGTCGGTGCATTAGAATATCTGGATTTATGACTGCTGATGCCTTTAATCATTTTGCATGTCCATTTTGTACAAACACTTGAATTTGTTTTACTAGTAGTGTTGTACATAAGAAGTGAATTGCAGAACTGTAAGTGCTTCTTTAGCATGCCTTAAATCGGTATATAACAAAACAATTTGTGGCCTTGCCTGTTAGATATTGGTTTTCCTTAATTTTCATCCTGGCCTTCCTTTGCTTCCCTCCGTCCAGTGCCACCCTGTGCTCACTCAGACTAAGAGGTCTATTCAAGTACTGTATTTTAATATTTCTCTCTTCTCTGGGAAAAAATCAATGATGGGGAAAAGCAGCAGGGAACTGACCTGGTTGTACTTCAAACCAGTGATGTCCATGATAAGAATCTGTTGAACAGTGGTTTAATCTAGCTTAAGAACATAACTGCAAAAATGATAGATTTGTTTAATTATAATGTGTCCCACTAGACTCAATCTTACCCAGAGTGCTTAGGCAGCATGAAAGCGCCTTATGAGGGATGCATGCTACAGTATCCAAGTGTGTAAATTTTCATATTAATCATTTCTGTAATGTGACAGCAACACCTACATGCAAATATTTGGTTAGAATTTAAAATTGTTACAGTAAAACTCAGTCCTGTGAGCAGAATTCCTAAAATCCTAAAGCCTAAACAGGGATGATGGACACAGACAAGTGCATGTGGCAGAATTTTAGTGTATGGGTTGTGCTAATAATTTGGGATTTATAAATTCATCTGTGGTCACAGTCCTGCAACTCAGATAGAGGTGGAACTGCTTAACTGCTGCACTTGTCTCTCTATAAATTTCCGTGCAAACAACGAGATACTGCTGGTAAAGTATGCAGTAGGTTTGTGGGATGATCAGCTTCAGCCCCTTGCTTGGAGTCAGGCAAGGGAATAAAGCTGGTTGTTTTACCTCTATAGCTTTGCTGTAAAAATCCATCTGCAGAGTGAGGAACCTTTCTGAGCCCATCATGGTCCCTTCAGTGGTATGTTCCTCCTTGTTGCAAGCCTGATCCAAAGGAACTGTCATCTTCATCCCCCTCCCTCTTCAGAAAATCAGTATTTTTCTAATGATGGACGAATTCAGGTGCCATCAAGCACCTCTTTGGTGCTGAATCAAAAGCAGCAGCATTAAAATAGACACTGAAGGTAAACTCTAGCACAGTATGTCATACCTGGAATGGCTAAGACAGATATCAGTGACCTGAATTTCCTGCCATCATTTATCCGGAAACATAGAGATTGTCTTAATGCATAAGGTTGTTGAAAGATGTAAATTCATGTTATTTCGGGGGTTTCATAATTTCAGAGGCTATATAAGAAAACAAGTGTTTTCCTATGCAGATTTAGGACATTCAAACAAACCATTCTATACAATTCTCACAGCTACAATGGAGCTCAAGGGATATGGCACAACAGTCTGGTCTCCATGTCTCTAAGCAAAGCTGCCAAATCTCTAGAAATCCTAAATCTGATAGCTGTGCGGGCAGGCACCAAATTGATGGCTGGTCCATGCAGTCACAGTGAAGTTGCTGTCTTCAGAAATCCTGCGACCTTTGAGATGGAAACCTCCATGTTACACTCTGTGGAAGATATTTTGCTACCCCTTCTGGAAAGAAGCCATATAGTTTTTCACTGAATTGTTGATAGGCAAAACTAAACCTTGAAGCTGCAACTTGGCATCACTCTTTTGGCTGACAGATAGGAATGCTGCACTGTCAAGTTTATAGTTGTAAATGACACTTCAGTGTTGAGGAAGGCAAAATTTATATTTCACTTCCACAGTTATCTGCTGTTTCTTTGTGAATGACATAAACATGATCTTCTGAAGATGGAAAAACTGTTAACAGTTACTGCAATGAATTGGGGCTTGTCTGCTTTCTGTACACCCTGCATCACATCCCTGTGTTTCACTTTGTGTGGTAGGCTTTTCTTTTTATTTTTTTTTCCAGCATAAAACCTGGGTTAGGTCAATTTAAATTATTGGGATTCTAGTTCTGTGGATTCTATTCACATTCTGCATTAAGAACACAAAAAGAAAAAGAAAAAAATCAATCTTCTTACAAAAGTACTGTTTGCTGGATGCTGTCTTTGCTTCACCCACTTTCTAGCTCTGTGAAAAGAATTAATGAGTCACAGATCACAAGCTGATGTTTGTAGTTGTTCAAGGGCTTCTTTTCTTTTGCCTAACTCAACTAAATAAGGACTGTTAAATCTCTGTTAATTTCTTAATATTAAAACTGCACTTAAAATTATTTTCTCATTAATCTGTGACAAACCATAAAATGTAATATTTTCACCATGACTATGGTGAAAATGGCCATGAAACTTGTCAGCTTTGTCTCAGGCATGTACAATGTTGTAATAATGGATATTATCCTCCTAAAATACTTCTGGTTTCTATTTAATTTGCATGCATGAACTATTACACCAGTTTTGGTTATCAGTAAATTAGTAGGTTTTTATGGGAGCAATGCACACTGGAGCTGAGGCCCTCTGTATCCCATGACCTAAGAGTCCCTCTGCCATGAGATGCTTAACCGTTTTCTAACTGCCTCATTTTTAAGTGCTAATGACCTTTATAAAAGGTGCTGGAATGACAGTGGTGAAGAATGGAGCCCTATTAATCTTTTGAGGCAGCTTTAACATAGGCAAGGTACAGCAAACTCGCGTAGCACTGCAATGGCAGAACGTGCAAATGTGTCACTGGCAGAATGTGCAAAAGGCAAATATCAGTTGGGCAGGAGGTTCAGCTGCAGGTTTAGCCAAAACTGATGTTCCATGTGAAGTCAAAACACATAAAACATTTTCAAGACTAGCAGCAGACAGACGTAACTGGGGGTGGAAGGTTTTGAGTGCTATTCCCAATGTAGTGATGCATCTGGTCCTTAAACCCTTTCTCTTTTTGAGCTCCTGAAATGGTCTTAATTCACTGGTTTCAGGATAGAAATTTAGATCTACCCACAGATGCCACATTAGCTTGAGTTTTTGGCAGGTGGAGTGTTGCATCTCCTTTTCAGGTCTTTCTGGCTCGGATACTGCCAACATGCCAGAAACATTGCTGTTCTAAGGGGCCAAGGCTAGCTGGTATCTCCAGTTTGAACTCTGTGTCTCTCAGGGAGAAAATATGTGGTGTAGGCATCACCAGGCCTGGGCTTTGAAGCGATCAGTGGGAAACTGAAAGTGCTAAAAGCAATTGCCCTTCATCATGAAGATCTCTGATCACTGGAAAACACAGATGTCAGCAAAGAAGTTCACGGTGCTGGGCACACTGTTCTCTCATCCTGTCTCTTCCAACTGTTTAAATGTTTTTTGCACTAAAGTTTGGTGTTTCATGCTATTATTTTTCTACCCCTTGAGTCAGCTCACTAGGCTTAGATGGGCTGTAGGAAGCTGCCTGTTTTCTACCTGAACAATGGAGGTTTGGGAGGATGAAGGTCAGCCTTGACAGGCAAAGGTTTCTATTTGATATCTGACATAGAGATATCGTGCAAAAAGGGTGGAGAGAATAAGTACTGAGATAAATCATAACTTTAAAAGGTTCTAGCAGTGTAGGATTATAAAGGACATGTTGACTGAACTGGAAATTTGAGAAGAAAATGTTTTTCTTCCTTCACCTAGTTCTTGCGTCTTCACAATGCAGGTAGAAACAAAGTAATTTGGTGATAATGCTTTTAGTTCAAAACCTCTGGCCAATGAAGTTGTATGGATTTAGAGTAACCGTAGGGCTCACTAGGGAAAGTGGTCTGTTCCTGCTGCCACGGACTTGCACCCAGGCAGGTTTAGCCAGGGCTGACACTACGTAGGACCTGGGTGCCTTTGAAGCACTCTCTTCCAGGAGTTCCTCACTGCTGGCACTTTATACACAGAAATACGCTTATTTTTATACAGATATCTATTTAGATCAGCTTCTATACAACATTGAGAAGATCATGTGTAGTCTTTTGTACCTACATCCTCCCCATTTTAAAATACAATTATAATACCATTGCAATGTTATTTATCTAGTTCTTTTTTCATTCCACAAAAGGAGTTTTGTTACGTAGGGTACGCTTTGTCTGCTTCCAACTGTTTTTCTGCTGAATACTAGCATTGACACACCTCTGCTTCATGGGTTAACAGACCCGCTTTCATTCCTGAAAAGGCTATGTGTTCTGGTTTCATATGTGTGTGTGTGTAGGTGGATATGCAATGGAGAACTCTGATGTATGGGGAAAGCCTGGACCATTTTGGTGAAAGAGCTGTAAGAGGAGCTCTCATGTTTAGCCTTGTTGTGCTTCCTCCTGTGTTCATTTGCTTGTTTAAATATTTTATTCCACTTCTAGTTGAAACAGCAGGATAGGAAGTACCTTGAGGGAGAAGAAAAGGTATTACTTTGTTTTATGTTTCATTGTTCTGCAGGGAACTTGGAAATACAAAGTAGTACACAACCCATGAACTGAAAGACTGTGTTAGAGTTTTTGTTGCTTGTTTTCGTCTAGAAAGGGAGGCTGAAAATGATTCATTAAACAGAAAACAGAAAAGGACTATGACAAATGTATGATGTCTCAAGTACAGATCAGAAATAGATTTGGCATTCTCTGCTGAAAAAGATATTATGTGATTGGACAAGACTAATAAATTTGTCTTAAGATTTTTTGACAGTCTTCAGCTCTCTGACAGTATACATGCAACGCTTAACCTGCAAAAGTCCTATCTACTAATGTTTTAGCTGTTCCTTAAACCCTAAAGGAAAAGAACTGGTGCAAGTCCAGACCAGAAGACATTTTGACATTTTGATGCATCATCTGTAGTAAGGTGCCCATCTCCTCAAAACAAAATAAAACATGCAAAAAAAAAAAAAAAAAGTTTGGAAGGTTCTGGTGCTTTAAACAGATCTCTGGCTGACATGCTTCCCAAATGCTGTGCATTAAATGTAATGCAAGACTTAATTTATGATTAAATATTTCTCTATGATAGGTACTTTTACTATGGTTCTGACAGTTTTTCTTCATTTGCTCCATTGTCTTTTTTCTTTACCTAATCGAAGACAACCACTGCTCCATTTCTAATATATGTTGAAATGTGCTAAAAAACTATTCTTCCTTTTTTTTTTTTTTTGCATAATTCTGAGCAAAAATCCGTCATTATAAAACTTCCACTAGAAAGCTAAATATCAGGTCTTCTAAATTTCCCAGAGGAAAATATATTTAACCTGAACAAATCCTTATTTTTCACATAGCTCTTGAATATATTACACAAATTGAAGATGTACACACAGACTCAAAGTAGTCCATAAAAAAAAAAAAAAAATCCTATAGGCCAATTATTTCTAAATTTTCTTTGGCTGTGAAGTAAAATGTCTGATGTGTTTCCTTGGTTGCAGTGAGATTAAACAACAAATGTTGAACTGAGCTGTAGACTAGCGCTGGAAGCAGTGTCACTGTCCTGGGAAACCTTTCCACAATTTTCAAAAATGTTTCCTTAAATTCCTGAGAGGAGAGGAGGAATGTTGTTTGCATCTTCTCATCCTGAGCCTTGCCCCCAGCTGTACCAATAGCAGGGTAATCAAAGCATCTACCTGGAGTGCAGGGAACAAGAAGCCATTTAAACAAAGCAGATCATCTTGGTTTAATCAAGCCCCCTGCTGCCAGTCTCGCCCCACCCCTTCCTTTTGCCATATCTCTCTCCCTGATAGCTCTGTTATTCAAGATAGAAAACTTTGCTGTTTTGTCTTAGCAAAAAAACCATAGAACAACTCAGGCTGAAAGGGACCCATAACGATCGTTGACTCCAACTCCCTGCTCCCCACAGGACTGCCTAAACCTAAACCAAACGACTAAAATCATTGTCCAGATGCTCCTTGCACTCGGACAGGATTGGTGCTGTGACCACTTCCCTGGGGAGCCTGTTCCAGTGACCCACCACCTTCTCAGTGAAGAACCTTCTCCTAATGTCCCATAGGAACTTCCCCTGACACAGCTTCATTCCATTTCCTGCTGTCCTGTCACTGGTGGGCCAGAGAGAGCAGATCAGCACCTCCCCCTCCACAGCCCCCTGCCCTGAGGAAGTTGTAGGCTGCCATGAGGTCACCCCTCAGCCTTCTCTTCTCCCAGCTGAACCAGCCAAGTGACCTCAGCTGCTTCTCGTAAGTCTTGTCCTTGAGGCCTTTCACCATCTTGGTTGCCTTCCTCTTCACACACTCTCATAATCTCATGTCCTTCATACATTGAGGTGCCCAAAACTGCACACAGCGCTCAGCATGGAGCCTCACCAGTGCAGTGCAGAGTGGGACATCACCTCCCTCGACTGGCTAGCTGTGCTGTGGCTTATGCACCCCAGGGCACAGTTGGACCTTTTGGCTGCCAAGGCATGCTGTTGACTCACACGCACCTTGCCATCAACCCAGACCCCCAGATCTCATTCTGCAGGGCTGCTTTCCAGCCTCTCATCCCCCTGTTTGTACATATAACCTGATTTACCCCATCTCAGGTGGAGAATCCAGCACTTGCTCTTGTTAAATTTCAAATGGCTGGTGATTGCCCAGCTTTCTAGTCTATCCAGATCTCTCTGCCTTTGAGGGAATCCACAGCTCCTCCTAATATAGTATCATTGGCAAACTTATTTAATGTACATTTGATTTCTGTGTCCAGATCATTTATAAAAACACTAAAGAGCACTGGCCTTAGAATTGAGCCCTTGGGAGCCCCACTGATGGCTGGCTACCAGCCTGATGTAACTCCATTTACTATAATTCTTTGAGTGCAATCTGTCAACCGGTTGCTCACCCAGCATATTACGGACTTGTCTGGCTGTATGCTGGACATTTTGTCCAGAAACATACTGTGAGAAATAGTATCAAAAGCTTTACTCATATCAAAAACCACCTACATCTACTGGCTTCCCTTGGTCAACTAGATGGGTGACCTTGTCATAAAAGGAAATTAAGTTAGTTAAGGAAGACTTGCCCTTTGTGAACCTGTGCTGGCTATGACCAACAAAGTTCCTTTTTTTTTGTATAAAGAGAACCCAGTGTTTCACTGAATGGGTTCTGCCTGAAGGTTTTAGCCCTGGTGCTTGTGCTTAGTTTTGCAGGACAGAGGTAAGGTCACATAAAATGTACCTTCAGGGGCATGGAGAAAGGTGCTTATCACAGATGTTTATCTTTGAAGCCCCTTTGTTTCCTTTTCTTTCCTATTCAATTGATTAGGCATTCGATAAAGAGTTTGGAAGAAATATTTCATCCTGATTTGCAGGTGGGTGCAAGGAGTTAGTATCTGGCATGGATGTTCAGCACTTCTGTGGGATTTCAAAATCAAAAGCTGAATATTTTTTTGTTTAGTTGGGTTATGTAGTCACTATTGTGCAGTAATCAAGAAAAACCTTTTCTGTCAACAAAGTGCTTATATAAGGGGGGTTAGTCTGTTTCTTTATAACATTCCTTAGTCAATGGAAGACTTAGATAACTTAATTTTTCACTTTCATTCACATAATATATACGTACGTCTCTCTTCCATCTTCTATAAAGTATCTCACACTAGAAAAAAAAAATTCCAAGTAGTGTTTATTATTAGATAACAGATCTGTGCTCAGTAGGCACACCCAAGAGCATCATAACCTCAGCTGAGGTTTTGTGGCTCATGACAACCTGAGGCATGATGTTTCATTATGGCCAAACCTCAAAGTTATGGTTTACTTTAAGACCTTTGTTACTGAGGTCAGTGACTGAATTTGTTCAAAATTAGTCTTTATCACAGTATTTTCCCCAAAACTATTTAGCCATTTGAACTGGTACCTACACTGAAGGTATAACAATTGCTATCACTTTTGCAAAGTGTCCCTTAAAGGCATGTCAGACTGTTTCTGTGGCCTGGTTTTAGGGACTTACTCTGCATGTGTGTGCATTGAAATAAAACAGACTAAAGCAAAAAATATGTTTTGTTTTGTTTTGTTTTTTTGACAGTGCCTTGGTTGAAGTAGGCAAGAAATTGGAAGTTTTCCAGACAGTCATCAATCAATGACCTAGTAAAATTGATTTAAGGGTAGAGAGGCTAGAAGAATGTTATTTACTATACTATGTTGTAACGACATGAAGATCTCCCACTTGGATACCTGACTTCTCAAGCTTTTTTTTTGCAGAGGAGTCCTAGACAAATAATCTGTTTTATTTTGCATTGAGTAAGTCTGTGGGATCCTCCTAACGTATCCGCCAATCCCTAGTTCCAGTCTCATATTGGACATTAAGTTTTCTTACCGTCTACATTTCACATTCATTTGGGGGGAAGAAAACCCACCCGCACACACAAAACAACAACAAAATAAAACACAAATCAACTTTCTATCAAGGTCACCTAATAAGCCTCCTTAGGCTATTATTTCAATGACGTAAGGACTACCTTTTCGTTCTGCAGTTCTTCAGCTGTGTAGGATCAGGCCTGAGACTTGCCTGAGCATCTGTAACATGAAGTTCAGACAATACAGGTTTTCTACTCCACAACAGTTTTCTTTCTTTCTAATGAGAAAACACACACCGCTTTTCTTTTTTACCTTCAAACTAAGCATTCCTGTGCCACTGCTTTCCCTGTGCTCTATTACTGAAGAGTTGCTCTGATTCATACTTGCAGAGTGCCTGGGTAAATGGAGAGTTTTAGGTTGCAAGCTTTTTTAAGGGCTATACTACTTGCAAGTTAATTTACAAGTTGCAAAGATAATGCAATATCCAGAAGTATTAGATTTTCTAATATAGAAACTCCAAAAAAATAGAGCATGTCCATTAAGTCTTTGATGTTTATGCTGCAAAGCTAGTTTTTAAGTATAACAAAATAAATGTAACTTAGTCATGCTTTTAATCCAGGCACCCTTCATCCTGTTGAGTGAGAAAGGCTTTAGCAGAAAAAGAGCTGATACGTTCAGTCCTCAGTTGAGTCATTTAATGCATGTTCTCAAAAGTTTGTCAGTATTGATTTACTTGCACTAAAAGCCCCATACAAAAACAATCAGATACAAAATATTAGATGGATGGCCAAAAAAAAAAAAAAAAAGGCAGTATGCAGCTTGCAGTTTATTTTTTGCTACAAGAGTTGTCTGGGAAAGATCTGGAACATCAGTCAGGTACAATAGCTGCTCTAGGTGGTATGTAAAAGGACAAATCAGACAGCTTTATTGTTTAAATACCTTTTACCCCAGGCATAACAGACTCAATTATAAAATCTTCTGTCCTAAACAGTCACCATTTTGAAATGAACTGGACTGGGGAGAGGCTGCAAGCAGCCACATGTTTTAAGCAACTCTTGACAGCATACGCAAAATATGTAGATTTGTGGACATCCTGTCATACAAAAGCATACTTTCCTCACTCCTCACCCCACAATTTGTCCTTTCCCATCTCCTTGCAGTTTTCTTCTGCAAAACACAGGAGTTAGAAATCTCTGCCCATACTCTTTCTGTGCCCTTAAGGGAGGAGCCCGTTTCGTTCAGTTATCAGTCACTTTTCAAGATACAGCAGCATTAACTCAGAGAAAATCGAAGTTACAGAAGGTGACTTTCACAGGAAGATGGGCAAAAGGTGTTCTTTGGTTACAGAGCTTGCACTCGGGGCTCATACCAAGTGATAGCAGGAGGCATGTTGTTCACCAGACTCACATATGTGCACACTAACTTAGGAGGAAACATAATTAAAGAAGTCATCTCAGTGGTACAGCAGAAGTTAAAATATCCACTACCCTGCATATTTAACTTCAGGCTTTCACTTTACAGATGAACAAAGCTGGTTCTGCTGGTAAGGCATCTGACAACTCTAGGATGGACGCAAACCTCTTGGTGACCAATAAATCTTAAACTCATCGTGAGCAATTATGCATCTGCTATTGCAAAGAAAGTGATGCTGTTTTCAATTTCTCTTATGAATTCCTACAAATAGCAGTGTTTTTCATGTTTTTACAAATGAACAGATTCTTGTTTGATGTACTGTATGTTCTGGTCTGTGTAAGCACATGTGAAAATTGGTGAGCTTGGATTATCAGGTGAGTTACACTGGTTTTCCTTATATAGAATTACAACTTAGTGAATCTTTTACTTCCTCAAGAGAAACTAAAAATAGGTCATCTGAATTCTCCAATACTATACTGTATGTGCCCCTTGGATATTGGAAAAATTGAAACATGTCACTTAAATACAGCAGACAAAATAATATGCACATCAATCAGTGACTGGAAAAAGTGTCCAAAATGTTATTTATTGCAAGTTTTCATCAAATATGCATTATTCTAATGATTGACACATTACAAAAGTAGACACTTGGGAGAAAAATTATATGGAAGAAGACTAAAAAAGATTTCAGTCTACTTGGTTTGGAAATGTGGTTTAATTTAAAAATCATATAATTGTTATGTAAAGAGCCATATAAATCAAATGTGTCAATGTTGACAAGAATTTTATCAGGCATTCTAGTGCTATATAGTCTCCCACTTATCAACCTATGGGTACGTATAATAAAGTAAATTTCCAAGCTGTTGCAATAAGAATAAGTTTTCCTTTCTCTTTCATTATTGGGGAAGTTTTGCCCTATTTATTTCAACGGCATTGGTATGACTAGGAAAAAGTGCATAAATAGAAAGGAACCATCCACTGTGCCTGTAAAGTTACATACAGTACATTGCCCCTGGCATAGCCACAGTTCTTACAAAATTGATACAAAAATTCAGTGCAGGTTCTTTTCCTCCCTAGTTCAATGACTCACTGAGCGGAAGAGTCCCTGATATTTTTTTATTTTATTTTATTTTTTCTGATACTGGCATGAACAGGTGAAAAACAGTTTTCATGGAAAATGGCCACAGGTAATGGAGCAAGAAAACCCTCTCAGCATGCTTTCCCACCTCACCTCCCCATCTCTCACAGGCAGGCGAACACACATATGCACACACTACCCATTGATTCTGGTTTTCTCCCTTATTTTTCAGTAAGTTCTATGTCTTAATTAGGAATTGTGCATGTGGCTAGCTCTTGGTCAATTTTTCATAAATGAAGCTGTATGTACACTGCAGTTCCTTTTAAACCATCACAAATCAATGAGGTTGTAGAAGGAGGAGGCTGTATTTTAAGACTGAGTGTCTCTGTGGGCCAGTTAAGGGTCAGTGTCAGTAAGTTTTGAAAGAGAAGGCAGCAACTTAAGGAAGATTCAAGTACTGCCTAAAGACTTAGCTGAAGAGGAAGGAAACCTGAGGACTTCATTATCAGCAGCTGCTGATAACAGGGTGACTTAATTTTACAGAGCAACTTGACAATAAAATGGGGGGGTGTGTGTGAGTGTTTTGTCTTGGTTTTTTTTTACCAGGAATTGTGTTCTAGTGGCCTAAAGACTACCTTGTAGACAGCTTTTTCCAATAACTGTCACAAAACAAAGCAGAGCTATTGGGGGGGAAGGTGGAGAAGAAGAGAAACTTGTGGCAAATAGGGCTTGCATCAGTGCAACAACCAACTCTTCTTGGAGTTTAACTTTTAAATAAAAGGCTTGTGTGCCAGTTCCCTAAAATTAAAAATGGATCCAGAGGAAATGACTTCCCAGAGAACAAGCTGGCCACTTTGGGCAGACTGGACACAAGCCATCCACACAGCTGCCTGTGGCTCCAGCCAGTTGCTGGTCTGCGTGCTGCTGGGGGAGTTCTGTGCCTTCCGTAGAGCAGCGAGCATATGGGCCATTCCACAGCGGATTCAAACAAAGGAGGGAAAAGTGTCAGCAAAACACTGGGGTTTGCTTTGTTTAATTATGGTGGACAAGAGCTTTAAATGCCAAGTAAATATGTTGAAGATGAGTATATAAAAAAAAAAAAGCATGAAGAGATTTCCTCAGGAAGGTGGAGGATCCTTCTTAGCCCTGTAGCATGGAAACATATTTTGCACAAGCCTGGCTGATTGAATGAGCATTTCAGAATGGCTTCTATTTCTGTCCTCTGAGTAAACTCTAAGCCACATAAGGAAGCTGCAGCAACATGTGCAGGGCCAGCAGGAAAAGGTAGCATTCAGTTTAGTTCTACTCTTACCTTTCCTGAAGCCGTTCAGAACTGGGAAAACAAAAGCCCACTGGTATTTTCATTGCTGGTCAAAAATAAAGTTTGCTGTCATGAACAAAGAAGGAAGAGGAGCCTTACAAGCCTGGCATGGAGACTATAATGTGCAGCTGTTTCTGGCACAAGTTATAAATAGAACTGCTCACCATAAATCGGTCTAATATTGGTTGAAATTAGTGTGAGATTTTTCCTTTCTCTCCTGTGGTCTGGAGAGAAAGACTATCGTAAGATCTAGTCCAGAAAGCTATGCTTTGTACTGCTATACATGCAGAAAGAGGAAGAACTACACAAAGGGCAAGAGTATTTGTGTCACCTGCCATTCTTCCAAAGGAAACCGTTTGAATAGATGACATAACTGCAAAATGCTGCATTATGGGTGTATTTTGAGACATCCATTGCAGCCTGATTAAAACTACGTTGGCAATATTTACCCTTCAAAGAGGAAAAAAAAAAAAAAAAAAGTAAATGTGGATGTGTCTTATTATAATGAAAACTAGTTCCAGATGGGGCTAAGACCCATTTTTCAAATTCTTTTATTACTGTTTCATTTTAATACTAAGATTTCTTTGAAAATATGCAGTCATCTCTATTGAACACTAAAACATAAGAGAACGTGTTCCCTATTTTTCTCACAGTAATGCCAAACAACAAAGGTGACTTGCACAGTAGTGCTTAAATATAGGCTCTTCCAGAGCAGAAGAGACACTAACTGAATTTTCAGCTGTTTATATTATACCTAGTTCAGGTAGAAACTTGAACATTCAGGCCAACCCTTTTTTGTTTGGAATGATGCCATGAACCCCCACCATCTACTTATATTATATATAATTGGGGGGGGGGGTATGTTTGGGGTTTTTTTTTCTATACTTGTTCTTTTTCTTTCTTGTTTTATAAATTGCATTTGTATGGAAAGAATGCAAATACTGGAGCATTTTTTGTCTTTTTTTTGTCAACAAACTGTTTTCAAACTGTTCTCATAAAGCCCACGTCTTAAGCAAGTATAAAGCCTACTCTGCATTTCTAGAGATGCAAGCACAGAAGAGTTAAGAAGTTAGTAGAGGTACAATAAGCAAAAGTTAGATCCATAAATATGATCACAACATTGCAGTCTTGCTATAAATTTATTTTTGTAATATGGAAGCTCTGCATTGGCGTATGGCATCTACATATTTCTTTAAAATGCCTTATTTCTGCCTCCAAAGCACAGAAATTGGGAAACAGTTCTTCATAATAGTCCGGAGTTGGATTATGATATTTTTGTTCAAGTGAGCTTTTCATCTTAAAGTGGAATTAAGGTATGATCCACTTACAGGATTTTACTCAATGTAAAGGAATTGTAACACATGTGATTCCTTAGGTATATGACTAATGAGTTAGGTTTTGCAATCTAGAAATGAGGTTTGATGCAAGAATCAGTTCTCACTTCACACTTTTTTTGCCTGTCTCTGCACAGTAATTCCAAATTTCTGACACCAGCCTCCTTTCTAGCTCTCTTCATGTGGTTGTTTACAAATAGCAAGCCACTGTGCCAGCCAGTATTTTCCATCAGTGGCATGGACTGTTGACTCCAATAAGTATGGCATTAGCTATATTTCTCCCTGGACAGGGCACACAACAAAAGATAGGGTGGAAAATGGCTTTGGGGCCATCTTGGCATGCACATAGAGGACAGGAGCTTGCAAGGCTGATGAACTCCATGTTTCCAGCCTGGCACATGGAGTTGGAGTAAGACTGTTGAGTGGGGGTTTTTAGGAGCAGCTGCAAGGTAGCAAAGTGGAATAGAGCCAAAGGCTTGAATTTTACATCTACAAGAGCTACTAGAGCTGAGGGCAAAGTCAGACTGAGGCTTTGTCTTCAGTGCCAGAAAAAAGAGGGGAAGAAATGGTATGTACTTTTCCCAAAATATCAAGTTGTATTAGCTCTCCGGCTGTAAAATCCTACACAAACAAGGCCTTCATATTTTCTACCACAGTTTCAACACAAAATTATATACCTTTCCATTCTAGGTTCATCTTTCTTAGATTACGTCACGGGGAAAAAACTCCTGCCATTATGTTATTTTGACTGGGACTTCTATTGCCAGAAATGCCTTATATACATCAACTGTATTTCTGGTTAAAAAACCAAACAAACAAACAAACAACAACAACAACGCCAAAAAAAATCCCCAGGTTTTTTTTTGGTCAGGTGTTTTCTCCTTGAAGGAGGGACACAGTTTCACTACCCCTGAAAGAAGCACCACAGGTAGTTTCCATCTCTTTTTAGGCTGCCAGTGTAATGACAATATCAATTAAGGAGGCATCTGTATCCTCCTGCTTCACTTCTGTTTTTCTGCTTTCTACTGTTTTTCCTACCCATAGCTGCTAGCAAAATCTTCCTGAATTCCTTTCAACTGGATGAGTGATTAAATGTTTTCATTACTCCTTGCAGGCCTAATTTTCAGTCCTCCCTTTACTTCAAAAAATCTGTGAATAGTGGCCTGTTCAACAAGAAGTCTCTGTCTTCTTTTTGGGGAAAAATATGTGAGATGCACTGTTGCTTAGTCTAGTGGTAAAACAAACATTCACATACAGACATTATAGCTGTAGACAAAAAAGGCCTTAAGATTGTATGTATACACTGCAACTCTCAGTACAATGGAAGATGGCCTTTGTAGGGCCTTTTCTAAAACTTTACTTATTCTAAATTTTTACTTTCTCAAGCCATGGAATTTCCACCCTTTCCTCTGGGAAATAACTCCTTTCTTAAGGGATCCTGCTCCTTTTCCTACTTAAATGTAGCTTTTTTGAATGCATCTCAGTACTATTAATTTATTTCCTCTTCCCATTTTAATCGTTTCTGTTCACTTCCTATTATTGCAATCCTGGAAACACGGAGGTTAAGGAGCTATGAGATCATTGCAGCATCTTAGTTAATTTAAATTATGCCCAGTTTTTAAATCTTATCTTCTAATTACTGGTGGTTGACTTGAGAAACAGAAGCTCTGATTTTCTGGAGTAGATGGCACAGGATGGGATAGGTCTGGGAAGGCTAAAACTTTTGAAAAAATCCTGCTGTAAGCTTCAGTGAAGTGCCCTAAATCCAAACCCACATTAGCAAATTTGGGTCAAAACTACTCTAAGCATAGTTTATTCATGTTGAGAAATAGATATTAAAATCCTCTGCATTATCCTAGCTGCTTTCTACAAAGGCCTTGAATTCAAAACGCTATTACAGGAGCATGTACCAATTCTGTCCTTAATTAACACATTAAGCCTCATCCTGCCATCAATGGATTATATAAATATAACCAAGAGCAAACCTAGCCTGCTGACAAGAGAAGTCTTGCTACTATTACTCCACTCCTGTTCTGGTTTGGCGTTTCCACAGCCATTGTTCTCCTCTGGAAGACGGTGAGCACTTCCTATGTTTGAGCTGGATCCTAAAGTAGTTTAAATTGTCATGAAGTCTGCTGATTCCAGTTGAATTACAGCCTTGATTTATAGGCAACCCTGATTTGTAGGCTATTGACCTTTTAGACTGGGAAATTTGGTCCCAAGTGTATGAGTTGAGAAACAGTATTAACAGTTCAGTGAAATCAAGACCTGAAATAAAACTCTATCTTCCCAATCTTTTACAGAGAGCAGCATAATTCCAATTAAATGCCTCTGAAGAACTAAGAAAAACCATTTAAGGTTGCAAATGTCTTTTAATTGTGCTTTCTGTTCCTCTGGGAGAATTCCAGCTGAACAAGAGCCTTGTGAGAAAGCTCAAGTAACTGATCACTTTAACCACATTATAACTAAATTGAGCATCTGAAGATCTCATTTTGTTACGTTGCTCCCCTTGCAAATGCTTGTGTTTAAGATGTCAAAGCTGCGTCTAGACTATAAAAGGAGAAAGTTCCGAGATAAAACAAGTGTTTTGGGAAAGCAAAACAAAGGAGTCATTTATCTCTCAGATTGGGGTCATTTGCCATGCTCCTGCTGCTATGAGAAACATTCTTCACACCAGGTCTTCTCAGGAGATTATCCACAGGGAGAGGAAAGTGGTTCCCACGGTGCAAAAAGTCAAAACATCCATCAAGCATCAAAACAACCCTCTCTGAGGCAGGTTAGGATGCATTTCTTGGGAATCCCATGACGTTAAGAATGATGTTTAGTTGGGAGGAGAAGGAGAATTAGAAAAGAAATTCCTCTTTTTTTTTTTTTTTTTAACAGAAAATGCCCTTTCTTGGGAGCATACATATAGGATGCATAATGGCACTCATGCTAATGCTTACCTTTTTAATCACAAAAGAAGCCTGCTGCTTGAAGCCAGGAATTTTCAAAAATAAACACTATAGGCAAGCTGCTGAAGCAGCACTGTGTGAACAGCTTGCTGCCAGGGCTGCTGCTGGAACTGTTGCTCAGAGAGCTCTTGAGTGTGTGGCACCATCTTTCTGTGCTTCCCAGTGTGCCCATTCTGCTTTGTGACAGCCAGCTAACTCGAACATCAGAAACCTGCTTGTGGGTGCATCACCTCAGTCATAGCTTTGACTGCTATTTCATGTTGCCTCAGAAATGTTTAACTTCTGAAAATGTTATAGGCATGTTTCAGCAGGCAAGGTGGATTCCAGTACCTTGGGATACATTTGACCTACCTCACCAATTTTCCATTTGCGCTGCTCTTGTAAAGAGGTTGTTGGTAGGATTGCATTTACTATTCAGGTACCCTCAATTGTACTGAGATTTTTACAGTAGTGCAAATGAATGAAGATTGAAATTCTTTTTCTTGGTCATCCCCTCTGTGAGCTCACAAGAGCAGAGATACCTTACTTGTTTGCCATAACTCAAAAGTCATGGAGCTAAACTCATAGTCTGTATAAATAAGATGTACTGTACAGAAAGGGCTAATAAGGCCTAAGGGCTTGCTGCTCAGCATGGAGTTCAGCCATCTGGGAAGGTTTGCAACACTGAGATTAAGATACAAGCTCTATATCCTGTACTGCAGTGTGATTGCTTGAATATCTCTTTCATTTTCTTGTGAACTGCTTCTTGTTGCAAACATGCTCTGATAGCTGGGAGCATTTAACCTTTATTTACTCAGTAACCGACATCACTACTTTGATTTGCATGTATGAATCATTATAGGATGACCATTGCTCTGCTTCCCACAAAGATTACTTAAACCAGGCCTCCAGCTGTAGCTAGTGCCAGCTGACTTAACTCCAGCATGAAGATTACCTGAATCCCATTCACTGGGGAGCTGGCCCCACCTGCTTTCTGCCAGAGGAGGTTATGGTTATGACCGTGACATCTTGATGAGTGGGAATAGCTGCAACTCTTTCCTATTTCTAAATCATGCTTCCATGTTGTAAAAAAAGACATATGTCCAAGAGCACATTTTTGTTCAGGGATGTTCCACAGAACAGTTATCATCTGTACATTAAGGGAAAAAAGTGATTTCTGCAAACAGTGCTGGGATAACTGTTATCTCTGTGTGGTTAGAGAAAGCATTACTAGTGACAGGATGCACCAATGACCCGTCTTAAATGTGTGTCTATGAACAGGAGGTTCCTTTGCTTTGTGTAACTCATTCAAGAAACAGAAATGGGATTACCCAAATGGGACTTGCTGTGGCAATGGCTCTATAAAAGCCCTCCTCTCACCTTATAGCTTCCTGGAAATGATATGCCAAAGATTTTTACAATCTGAGTGCTCCACTACAATTTCCTTTGAAGCACTGCACATTTCAACCCTGCCCTATAATTGAGATCTTATTGCACTTACCATTGTACATTTGCATTGTCTTCTTGCAGCAATGCTGTGTTCGACCCTGGGAATCTCGCCTGAGCCCTGAGTGAGCTGAGTGGACTTTGTAATATGACTGTGAATGTCAATAGTGTTAGTATTCATGCAGATGCTGGCTTGGTCTCAGGCAATGCAGGGACGTGCCCACCACCTGCTTTGTGGAATAATGTTTGCTTGTTGATGCCGATTCTCGTCTGTGAGACTGCTGTTTTGTGGTGCCAGCTGTAAAGCTGATGCTAATACTGTTCTTCTGTTTAAAGAAATGATCATTAACAATACTTAAGATTCATAGTGCTGATAGGTCTAGAGGTAATTTTCACTTCCTATTAATGTCAGGCATAAACCTGATGAGTTCATCAATTGTATTTGTGCAGTTTGCTGCTGCTGACAACAAAAATATAAAAGCTTTAGTTAACACCTTTCTTCATGGGTACAGAACAGGCTGAGCTTTTGATCTGCTTATTTGAACTTCCAAGTCACCACACATACATAAAGTTTGCCTGTGTGTGGATTACATGCTTTTAATGAATATTAACAATGTCATTCTCTGTATATTTGGATTGACTTTGACTGTGAAAGGCAACGAAGGCCTCGTTCCAAGTTTTGGCACTAGATGCCAGAAGAATCATGAGAAGCTTCAGGTCCCAGTGCTGGTACTTCAAGATATTCAAAAGAACCAAAAGCCAAGTGCTGCACAGAGGGCAGAAGGATCTTCAGCAATGCAGGCTGGGTACAGCCTGGTAATGAGCGGCTTTGCACTTTGAGAGCCCAGGCCTACAGAGCACCCTGGCAGCTAATGGCATCCTGGGCAGCCCCTGCAAGCACGCAACCGGCAGGTCCAGCAAGGGGTCATTCCCCTTTACTAGGCACTTGTAAGGCCACAACTGGAGCACTGAGCCCAGTTTTGGGCCCCTTGATGGAATGTGCTACCCTTAAACAGAAAACCACTGAGGAATTTAATTTCAATCTTCTACTACCAGAAGGGACATCACAGAGAAGGCCAAGCCATACTTTCCTCTGAGGGACACAGCAAAAGGACAAGAAGCAATGCTCAAAAGCTACAGCATTAGAAACTCCAACTAGATAAAGCTGGTGGGGGAGGTGGAGGGGAATCCTGTTGAAGCTGGTTAAGCATTAAATCAGGTGTCCAGAGAAGTCGTGGGATGTCCATCCTTGGAGATCTTTATAAGTCAGCTGCCAAAGGCCAGGGGAAACCTGTTTTAGAGTTTTGAAATTAACCTTACTTTGAGTAGAGGATTGACTAGAGACTTCCAGGTGTCCCCTCCAATCCCAATTTTTTTATGACTTCGTAAGTGTCCAATTTTTAAACAAGTTCTTGGCATTTTTAAGTTTCCCTTTTCTGTACCTGTACAGAGTAATGTACATGGCACTAGGATAAGACCCCTGGATGATGTTACAATTTCATCTTTCACTAGCAGCTGTAGTGTTGCACCAGCAACACTAAACTGAAGAAAGATCATAGGAACAATCTCAGCCCATGGTAGTCAAGGATTTCTAATAAAGGGTCTTGCCTTTCAACTACAGGTTTTCTTCTTCTTGCAATGCTGTATTATCTGGGCCTGACTTTGAACTTGCAATTCCCAAGGCAACCGACCAGCCTTTTGAGTTGTCCTCGTTGTGTATGCCCAGTGTGGAAAGATAAAGGACAATTGCTTGAAATTAAATTTACTGATTTATATTAGCTTGAGGCCTTTTTCTCTGCAAACCTAATGCTGTTAGTAGGGCAAGGAACAACAAGCAGTTGAAACTAAAGACCATTTTATGTGGCCTAATCAGAGGATTATATTAGGAGAATGTGTACTTGGCATGAAAATAAAACTACAACTGAAGAATTTTGTCCCTGGAAAATTCCAAGCCTTCCATCTCTACCAATGCATTTTTGCATATGTGATTTTCAGTATTGGAAGAGGCTGTCGAGTCTCCTTCTCTGGAAACATTCAAAACCCACTTGGACATGACTCTGTGCAACTTGCTCTGGGTGAACCTGCCTTTAGCAGAAGGCTGAACTAGATGATTTTCAGAAGTCTCTTCCAACCCTGTCAGCTCTGTGATTCTGTGGTCACAAACATCTGACAAACTGAGATTTGCTTAGAATTCATCTGTATGGAAAATCCAAATACTATTGCTGGTTTATTGAAAAAGAAAAATCAATTAATAAATTCTAGAGTGAACTTTCATCTGAAGGACTTAGCTGGGAGAAAATGCTCAGTAAATTTTTTCTAACCCATTATGGAAAAGGAAAGGTTTGGGTATTTTTTTAACTTAAAAATGTATTTTTCACTAAAAAATTGCTAACATTGATAGTTTTTCCCAAAATTATTTGGTTTTTAAAATATTTGCTAAAATAAATTTTCAATCACATACTATCTGCAAGCTCTCTCAAGATTACAAATCTTGTGCCATTTAATAAAGTACTAATACAGCAATTTATTTAAATAAAATGTTTATTTACCTATAGCATCTGACAACAGAATTCACTTGGGTAAAATTTCAGTGCAATTTATCCCCTGAGCTTCAATAAATATTGCTGCAACTGCCTGCTTTAGGCCACTGAACAGAAAAGAAGAGAAAGACATTAATTGTATCTTTCAACGTGGCCAAGACACACATTTACTAGATTACAGTAATCAAATAGCATACATTTCTTTTTTTAAGTCTGTCTACCAAAAATGCTTGTATAGGACATTGTGCACCAGATATTTTTCTTCTCAAAGACCTTGTCATCCTTTATACAAGGTGTCACACCGTCAGTTCTAAGATTTGATTAACGTGCAAGAAAACAGAGGGAAAATAAGTAGTAGAAAGAAATTTTGCACCCAGGTAATGGCTTTCAGGGGCTTTTTTGGCCACAGATATAGTGAGTGAGGATTTCAGAAAGGGATGAATACTAATATGACTATGCATGCTTGTTTACATCCAGAATGTGTAGTTAAAGCAAGACTGATCAGACCTATTTTTCAGGAGCTAGATGACGCAAAATAGTGGATTCAATATAGCTGTGGCCATTTAATCTGAGAACATGATATCTCAAAACCTTTTACCTCTCTGAGCTCTGCTTTGCTTCTAGTCATTTTTATTTTTTTTTTTTTGCCTTTAGTCACTTATGACAGTAGTGGCTGGAAGTCAGAGGAACAGATTAAATCACTTGACACATTGATCAGTGTTCGGCATCTTTAAATGCACAAGCATTGTCTGTTCTAATAGACCTGGATTTGCCATAGTGCAGTCCTAGTTTTTATCATTTGCTAGGCCTTTCCCCTGATTTTGTTTAAAAGTCACTTACCAAGCAATGCAAAAGTTTAAATAAGAGGTCTGACTAATTATCTTTGCTTCTTGACTGGCAACTGATGGTTAAATCTTCACCAGGGAAGGAATCGTTTGGCTGATGGGACTGTACGTATGCATCATGCAGTCCTATCTGCTGGAGGGATAGAGTTAGGGAGATCAAACACTTTTCACAGCATGCTTTCTAGAAATGTTTATAGCGTCGGGACTTGTGTGCATGTTCTTGCAAAGTTATAAAATATAAACTTTATAAGCATGATTCTTCTGTCATTGATGGCACTGCACCGCTGCTGACATCTTGGGGAAAAAAACAGATGCATGCTGGCATGAATAAGAATAGAATCAGTTCCCACGTGTGTTCCCAAAGCTCTTCCATTGTATATCTTAATACTTTCTCAATGAATTAAGCCTCATGTTGTCTATTTGTATATGCCTTGTGCACTTAAAGCTCAAATTGTCAAGAACTCTCGCTTTGTAATGCAGTGAGGCGTTCACCTGGGCTGGAAACTGCACATGAAAGATGGTATTCCGCTCTCCTAACTTTTGCCATCTAAAAGCTAGATGACAAGCCATTGAGGTTTTCTCTGTGAGGAAGAAGTTTAAACTAGATCTGAAGGAGGAAAGGAATAAAACCAGGCTCATTGGAGATAAGCATGGGGGCAGCACACCAATGTTTGAGGGACAGTATGCTAGACAGGTCATTTGGTCTGCCATCCCAGTGGAGACAGGGGATGGAAGTCCATGCAGCAGGAAAGACACAAAGGTTATTGGTGTGTTAGAAACCACAGAAGTGCCTGAGAATAGTCACGTAGGAATTAAAGACTTCTCCCCACAGAAAGCTGGCAGGATCAATAGCCCAACTGAAGTGCATTTACACCAATGCACCCAGCATGGGCAACAAACAAGAGGAGCTGGAAGTCAGCGCAGCTGGAAAACTATGATATGGTTGCCATCACAGAAACATGGTGGGGTGACTCATGCAACTGGAGTGCTGCAATGGATGGCTATATATTCTTCAGAAGGGATAGGTAAGGAAGGAGAGGCGGTGGGGTAGCTCTGTATGTCAGGGAGTATTTTGACTGTCTGAAGCTTGATGATGGTGACAGTAGGTGAGGTAAGAATCAGGGGGAAGGCCAACAAGGCAGATATCATGGTGGGAGTCTGTTACAGACCACCCAACCAGGATAAAGAGGCAGATGAGAAATTTTATAAGCAGCTTGGAGAAGTCTCGCTATTGCTAGCCCTTGTTGTCATGGGGGACTTACCAGGTGGCTGCAGGAAATAGTAAACAGCAGAAAGGAAACAGCCTAGATAGTTTCTGGAGTGTGTGGAAAATTAACTTACTGACACAGCTGGTGAATGAACCAACTCAGGAAGGTACCCCGCTGGACCTGTTATTTGCAAACAGAGGACTTGTGGGTGATGTGACTGTTGGAGGCCATCTTGGCCATAGCAATCACAAAACAATAGTGTTCTATTCTTGGAGAAGTAAGGAGAGTAGTCAGCAGAACTGCTACCTTGGATTTCCAGAGGGCAGGCTTTGGTCTGTTTAGGAGCCTAGTTGGCAGAGTCCCTTGGGTGACAGTCCTGAAGGGCAAAGGAGTCCAGGAACACTGGACATTCTTCAAGAAGGAAATCTTAAAGGCACAGGAGCAGGCCATCCCCATATGCCAAAAGACAAGCCAGCAGGGAAGAAGCCCAGCCTGGCTGAACAGAGAGCTTTGGCTGGAACTCAGTTAAAAAAAAAAAAAAAAAAAAAAAAAGAGTTTATGACCTCTGGAAGAAGGGCCAGGCAAGTCAGGAGGACTACAAGGTTGTCATGAGGTTATGCAAGGAGAAAATTGGAAGGGATAAAGTCATACTAGAACTTAATCTGGTTACTGCCATAAAAGACAATGAAATTTGCTTCTATAAATACATCAGCGACAACAGGAGGACTAAGGAAAATCTCCATCCTTTGTTGGATGTGGGAGCAAACACATTGACAAGGGATGTGGGAAAGTTTGAGTTATTTAATGCCTGCTTTGCCTCAGTCTTTAAGAGTAAGACCAGTTCTCCAGTTGCCCAGCCCCCTGAGCTGGAAACAGGGACTGGGAAGTGGAATGAAGCCCACATAATCCAAGTGGAAATGGTTAGCAACCTGCTACACACTTAGACAAACACAAGTCTATGTGGCAGGATGGGATGCACCCAGCGGTACTGAGGGAGCTGGCAGAACTGCTCACCAAGCCACTTTCAACCATCTATTAGCAGTCCTGCTAACAGGGGAGGTCCCAATTGACTGGAGGTTAGCAAACATGACACTGATCTACAAGAAGGTCCAGAAGGAGAATCCAGGGAACTACAGGCCTGTCAGTCTGACCTCAGTGCCATGGAAGGTTATGGAGCAGATCATCTTGTGTGCCACCAAGCAGCATGTACAGGACAACCGGGTGATCAGGCCCAGTCAGCATGTGTTTATGCAAGGCAGGTCCTGCTTTACTAACCCAATCTCCTTCTGTGACAAGAGGACCTGCCTAATGGATGAGGGAAAGGTTGTCAAAGTTGTATACCTAGACTTTAGTAAAGTCTTTGACACCATTTCCTGCAGCATTCTCCTGGAGAAACTGGCTGCTCATGGCTTGGACATGTGTACTCTTCACTGAGTAAAAAAACCCAGCTGGATGCCTGAGCCCAAAGAGTGGTGATGAAAGCAGCTAAATCCAATTGGTGGCTGGTCACAAGTGGTGTCACCCAGGGCTCAGTACTGGGGCCAGTCCTGTTTAATGTCTTTATCAAAGATCTGGATGAGGGGATCGAGTGCACCCTCAGTAAGTTTGCAGATGACACCTGGTTAGGTGGGAGTGTTGAGCTGCTTGAGGGTAGGAAGGTTTTACAGAGGGATTTGGAGAGGCTAGATTGATAGACTGAGGCCAATTGTATGAGTTTCAACAAGGTTAAGTGCTTGTTCCTGCACCTGGGTCACAACAACCCCATGCATCACTATAGGCTTGGGGAAGAGTGGCTGGAAAGCTGCCTGGTGGGAAAGGACCTGAGGGGTGTTGGTTGACAGCCAACAGAATCACAGAATGGTCAGGGTTGGAAGGGACTTCTGGAGATTATCTAGTCCAACCCCCTGCTAAAGCAGGTTCACCTAAAGCAGGCTGCACAGAGTCATGTCCAGATGGATTTTGAATGTCTTCAGAAAAGGAGACTCCACAGCCTCTCTGGGCAACCTGTTCCACTGCTCTGTCACCTTCAGGGTAAAGAAGTTTTTTTTCATATTCAGAAGGAACTTCTTGTGTTGTAGTTTGTGCCTGCTGCCCCTTGTCCTGTAGCTGGGCACCACTGAAAAGTGCTTGGCCCCAGCATCTTGATATTTACCCTTAAAATATTTGTAGACATTGATAAGATCCCCTCACCACCTTCTCTTCTCCAGGCTAAAAGGGCCCAGCTCTCCCAGCCTTTCCTCACCAGGGAGGTGCTCCAGGCCCCTCACCATCGCCATGGCCCTCCGCTGGCCCCTCTCCAGCAGTTCCCAGTCTCCCCTGAACTGGGGAGCCCAGCACTGGACCCAGCACTCCAGGTGCAGCCTCAGCAGGGCCGAGCAGAGGGGCAGGATCACCTCCCTCGACCTGCTGGCCACGCTCCTCCTCACGCACCCCAGGGTCCCGTGGGCCTTCTTGGCCACCAGGGCACACTGCTGGCCCACGGGCAACTTGCAGTCCCACCAGCACTGCCAGGTCCTTCTCTGCAGAGCTGCCTTCCAACAGGCCAACCCCTAGCCTGTACTGGTGCACTGGGTTGCTCCTCCCCACATGTGGGACCTTAGATTTGCCTTTGTTGAGCTTGATCAGGATCCTTTTCACCCAGCTCTCTAGCCTGTCCAGGTCATATGGGCCAGCAGTGTACCCAGGTGGCCAAGAAGGCCAATAGCACCCTGGTTTATATCAGGAATAGTGTGGCCAGAAAGGCAAGAGATGTTATCCCTTTGTGCTTGGCACTGGTGAGGCTGCACCTCGAATACTGTGTCCAGTTTTGGGCCCCTCACTAGAAGACATTAAAGTGCTGGAGCATGTCCAAAGATGGGCAACAGAGCTGCTGAAGGGTCTAGAGCACAAGTCCTATGAGGAGCAACTGAGGTTCTTTAGCTCAGAGAAAAGGAGACTCAGGGGAGACCTTTTCCCTTTCTATCAACTACCTGAAAGGACGTGGTAGCAAGGTGGGTGTTGGTCTCTTCTCCCACGTAAAAAGCAATAGGACAAGAGGAAATGGCCTCAAGTCGTGCCAGGGAGATTTACATTGGATATTAGGAAACATTTTGTCACTGAAAGGGTGTTCAAACATTGGAACAGGCTGCGCAGGGAAGTGGTGGAGTCACCATCCCTGAAGGTATTTGAAAAACATGTAGACGTGGTGCTTAGGGACATAGTTCAGTGGTGGACTTGGCCGTCCTGGGTTAACAGTTGGACTCAATGATCTTAAACAATTCTATGGTTCCATGAAGAGCATCGAGTGACTTCCATATGAGGAACTTGGTAGCTTAGGATTCTTCATCCTGGAAAATAGGACAGCTGTTTCAGCCTGAGACAGCTGTTAGATGTGACAATAAATGTCTATACAGTCACAGAGTGGGTGAGTATGGTTGAGTCTCAGTATCTTCCAACATATGAGCTAGGGGGCATCAAATGAAAACACTAAGTAGCTGGTTCAAAACAAGCAGAAGGTGGTTTTTCTCAGCATGTGAGGTTAGTTGGGAAATTCTTTGCCACAGCAGTCCTAGCTAAAAGTCAGCATGGGTGCAAGAAGAGGATAATTTTATGGAAAAAGAATTTTTACATATGTATAAAACTACATTTTTCTCAGGTTATTTGGAGCTGCAAGTTGCTGAAGTCTGAAACAATATTTCAGAAAGTAGTATGTATAGGTTCCTTATTTTTATAGTCCGAGGTTGGTTTTTTTGCCAGTGTGGCAAATACAGTGACTGGGTGGACCATTGGTCTGATGTTGCATGCCTGTGCTTATGTTCTTGGCAGGATTGTGGCCCATTGTATGTATTACCAGTCAGATGGGTATGTTATAGTAGTCTTGTTACAAGGACACTGAGTCAGGTCTATCATACTCTTTTTCTCCTCAGATAAAGTAGATGGCATGTGAGCAAATATGCAATTGAATTTTTCTCTCCAGTCCTACTGTGATTTAACCTATTTACTTATTAAAAAGATTCATTCATCCTTTATATACATGCCTATATGTTATAGTAAAGAACAAAAATATATTTCCTAAGGACTTGATGAGATCTGATGACAGGAAGTTGATATAAGTGAAATTTGGATCATAAAAGAGGAATAGACTTTATTGTGGGGAGTAACTAAACTATGAAATGACTGATTTATCAACATATTGGATCCTCTCTTCAATAAATTTTAAAATCAAGACTGGACAATTTTTTAAGACATGCAATTCTACTCAACTGGAAGTTAAGTATTTGATGTAGGGTTTTTTAATGCAGACTTCCTTGTGTGACAGCAAAGACATTCTTTGACTTCTTTCAGACCTTTTTTGGCTTTAAAAATCAATGAAACATGTACTAAGAGGTAAAATTAGTTCCAGTTCTCAGGAAGGAAATGGAGGTACAAGAAGATCAAGTGATACATCCAAGTTGGCATTGGGATGGAGACCAGCTTTTCTGACAGTCAACTTAGTGCTTTGATGGCTAGACTAGGTATCCTTTTGTGAAGAGCTTTGTATTTTTATAAGTACCTCTACAATGAAGACTTGACTAAAAAAAATTATACTCAGCTTCTCAGAGAGTGCAAGTGTAACATCGTCAGTGCAGATGCACAGATTTATACCAGCCAAAGAGTCAGTTTACAAAATCTGTCAAAGACAGTGTGGAAGAAAGAAGGCATACTTCTAAATCTTGTAATTGTTTCCTTTGTTAATTTGTAAGAAGGGGATGCACACAAGTTATCTAGCACCAAGCTGAGACAGCATTATCTCAGATTTTGTTAGCTAATCTCTCATCTGTAAAACATGCTTTGTTTGGATCATCTACAGGGTGCATATTTCTGAGTGATTTGTTTTCTTTGGGTAATGGGAATATATTTAAGGAAATTAATTTGCAAACAGCTACAGATGCTGCCAAAAGAATGGATTCTCTCTTTGCACTTGAGTTGTAGCACTGTTGGTATCTGGACTGCTAGCATGCACAGGAGTCTTTGAATTGCTTGCCAGAAATCTTCCTATAATGTTGTCAGCAAATGTATGTGACAACTTTGCAGTCTGGAGAGTAGACAGGAAACTTCTGCTGCCACCTCAAAGCTTAACTACTTTGCATTAGAGGAGGGAGGGAGAAAAATCACACAATAGCATGTTTCTTTTAATGCAACTGCAGACAGTAACATATATGTGACTGCCAGCAATGATTTGTCCCCATCATGCTTTTCCCATTTCAAGTCTTTGATGGTTCTGCTGTGGAAATGCACAGTAGACCTGGTTATGACCCAAGTGGTTTTATTTGACAGCATTGTATGCAGTAGGTTTTTGGTTCATTTTTATACTCTAGGCAAACTGGAGACTATGCATCCCTCACAGTCTGGGGCTGAACACAAATAGTTGCCAGATATTTTATTGCCTGAAGGAAGGAGTAAAAAGCCACCTCAGGATCCCAGAGATTCACAAAGCTGTGACTTGTCTACAACAACAAAATACAAATCAGAAGTGAAATGGAAAAGAGGGAAAAGGGACAGTCCATTAAAATTGTAGCAAGTAGGGAAGTAATACAAAGAATCAGGTTAAAAAAATCTCAGAAAAATGAAGGGTCGGATACATTTATTAGCAGAAAATTAACTCTTTAAAATGGCTTCCTGAAGATCCTATGTCTTTTTTTTCAAGCTCTAGCTGTTCTTTTTACTGACCTGTCTTTGGTTGTAATCTTTTTGGACCTATTTATGATAGAGAGGAAGAGACTGGGAAGTAGTATTCCTGATCCAAAATGAACAGCATCAAGGAACTGGCTTCTGTCAGAAGGCTCTTGTTCTTATTTAAGGCTCAGATTTTAATGGATGTAGGACTGAGAAAAGTTTGTTTCGGAGTAAGGGCCTGGCAGCAGACTTGAGGGCAGGATTCTTCTTGCCAAGCTAAGGTGCCTTAAAAAGTGCATCTAGTATAAACCCATTATCCAAGCTCCCTCTGTGGTTGCTTCAGAGAGAAAGGCATCTTGAAAAGGCATTTCTTCCCACCTTAAGATAAATGTTTCGGTTAGCAAGATGACTAATTTCCAGAAAGTGCCTATATCTGTCCTCTGGCAAAAACAGGAAGCCTGACAACTAGTTTAAGCTAAATGTCTAGTTACTAGATGGCTAAGGTTAGGTGAGACGAATCCCATCGTTAGCCAGAAGCATAGAGCATAACTTGATTTATAGCTCCCTGGATTATTTTTTTTTTATTTTCTGTTGGGTTGACAGTGGCAAAAATGTTCTTAGGAAAGAGTGAAGACTTCTAAAATAGACTTTTTTTGTTCCCGTATTTTTTGTACAAGAGAAAAATAAAGATCTTGGAGTCCTCTTCTCAGCTGGGTCAGATGCTGAGGTGGTGCATGCCATGGAGAAGGCCTGGGTGGTGTTTGTGTTGAGGTTCAGAAGCACCAGGAAGAACTGTCAGGTAAGACAGATTCCACTATGCTAGAGAGTGGAAGCCTGAGGTGAAAAGACCAGCTGGAGATACTATGGGAATCTGAAATAAAAACCATATTAAAACAGATTCCTTAGAGTCCAAAGACAACAAATCCTCTCTACTAGGAACTAACAGAGCTAAGATATAGCCTAAGTCAAATATTTTGTGTTTGTATATATATATATATACATATATAAACGTGTTTGTTTCTGTAGTTGTCTGAAGGTAAAGAACAAACATTAATCTTAAGAAAAATTATTTTACCAAAAAACATTGTATTCTGTTTGGTTGGATAAAATGACCTTACCATCTAGGCTGGGGTCAATTTTTCAGCTTGTATCAATTAACATACTTCTATGAAAATCATTCTTGTGCCTTTCCCCTTTATTTCTCACAATTCTTTAGTCTCATACCAGTACTGAAAAAAGATAGAACGACATCTCATGTCCTTGAGAGATTTAAGGCCTTACATTCAGCTATATCTAAAGAAAATATATTCCAGGGGACCCAATTACAGTATCTTTATCCCTGCAATACAATTAAAGCATGACTCCATTTCTGCAGTGTGGAAGGACCTAAATTCTGCCTTCAACCATGCTAAAGCCTCTTTATTCAAGGTTATAGCATGGTTTAGGAATATGATTGAGGCATTTTACACAGTAGAAAGGATTGTCCTTTAACTATTCAGGTCGTGTTTGAAGCTGCCCACACAACAGTCTATGACCTTCAGGGGAGCACAGTGGTGGAGTAGAGATCCCCTTTGACAAAACTGTTTTGTAATGTCATGGTTAATTGCAAGGGTCACTTCGTTTGCCAATAAACTTGAAGGCCAATGGGCAGCCAGTCATGTTGTATTGTATGTGAGGTGACAATGAGTGTAGCTCCTTGAACTGAGCCTGTTATAAAGGTCTTGTAGTGTAATGTGCGTGAAGAGATTCAGGGACAAGGAAAAAGTTGGTAAATGTGTATCTAATTAACTAGCAGTTAAAACAAGAAAATGTTTGCACAGTCTGAGCCTCTCTACAGAGGAAATGGATGTGGATTAGACCGTCAGGAGAGAACTGAAGTCTTCTATCAAGTAAAAGGCAGACCGTGCAAGTATGTCCATACTAGAGTTTGAGGGCAAAACAAGACAGATTTTGTGATGTTAAAACCATTCATGAAGCTATACAAGTTGTTTGGTTTTTTTTTTTAATTGTTCAATAGACTAAAGAATACTTTAAATCATGACAGAAAAGGAAGGAACACTGTTCTGACACTTTCTGAACAGTTTCATATTTTAAAAAGATTTTTCATATCTTCCTTCAGTTCCATTACATTCCAAGTGTGTTTTAAATGGTAATATACAAGACTGAGAGCAAAGTATGGCCTCAAAATGAAAACTTCCATTTCATCTGCATACTGTTGAGCTCTTCTGTTCACCCAAAAAAGAATTTAAATTGTAACATTCCCAACCACATGCCTAAGCAAATTTTTCAAATTAAAGAAACATTATTTCAACAAACCAAAAATGTATTTACTACAATTATTGCAGTAGCCAGTAGGTACAGCTTTTACTTGAAGCATTCCTAGCATCATGACTAATCTGTCAGATTGCATGTTTAATGCTATGGGAAGTTTCCCAGTTTCTGCTTCTGAAAAAGGTAAGCCCTGCAGAGGTAGAGTTACTTTCCTGTAACACCAGTGTCACAGAAAATCAATTGGTTTATTTGAAACTGTGACCTCTCTAGCTTGGTAGCAGATTTCTTAGGACTTTCCTAGCACAAGCAGCCAAAGATTCAGAGGATTCTCTGGGTCTTTCCACCATGATGCTGGCACATATATTCATGCACATTTGAGCATCATGGGTACACACACAAAAATATAATTTAATTGAACAGAGAAGAAAAGGCTAATGCTCTCAGCCCCTTCCACATGCAACTTACATCCTGCTGCAACTTTATTCTTAAGCAAAGAATAAACAAAACTAAATGTACAATGCTACATCACTAAGATCATCTTAATGGTATCTGACAACCTGCCAAAAGGCAAGGAAGAGGGACAGGACAACAGACTGCAAAACTGCACAATAACTAGTGCTGATCTGCCAAAAAATATGTGCAGCCCTTCTGGGAAAAGGTTTGGATTAGCACAAAAGTGATGCTGTTTTGCTTTCCATGAGTTGTCTCCAGAGAGTTGGTGGGATTTGCATGTGATGAGAAATAGCCTCTGATTATCCTGCCAGAGAAGGAAAAAGGGATAGAAGGCTTGGATGAAGTATTGAAAATTAATAAGGCCCCTGCAAAAATTAATCAGTCCTGCCTCTTCATTCTGTCCCCTAATATGAGGAATAAAGCACATTTTACTGAACTGTAGTACTGCAAATAGAGGAAGGCAAACAGAGCTAAATAGTACTTAGCTGCATGTGTCAGTCACCAAATATCATGACCAGGAAAGCTTCTCATATTAAATAATAGGGAAGAGTTTTAGTGGAATAACTTCATGGATTTTACAGTAAATATTTATATTGCCAGTGCAAACAGAATTGTACGAAAGGTAACCCAGAGTGCCAAGCTGAGCAAAGGTCAGGACCACTGAACAAAGAAGCCCTCAGCCTGGTAGGTCTCACCCATGTGTGTGCAGTCAGTAGCCCCTGGTTATGGTGGTCACACGAGCCCACTGCTCTGCCTTGGTTTTCCACATGCTCTGCACTCACTGCCAGCAGCCAAGAAAACCTGTAAAGCTGCCTTTGTGGTCTCAGAGATCTCTCCTTTCCCCAGCTCCCACCTTCCCATGCTGAAACATGAAGCAGATAAGAGACTTGTATAGTGGCAGAGCTTTCACCCCAACAGATGCGTATACTCCTGCTCCCAAGAAGGAGAACACCAAGCAGGTCACTCACTCCTGTCAGAAGTGAACATGCAACATTTCTAGAAAACATTTTTCCAGTATCACTCTCCCTCAAGAAACGTACAGTGAGTCTCACATGCTAAATGTTAAACTAGATCTTAAAAACAAACAAAAAAAATTCTACAAACCCAAAACCCCAACAGACACAAAAAAAACATTAAAGTTATTTATTTCCTCCTTAGGATGAGACAGGAGGAGAGAGAGGGGGAAGGGATTAAGGGTTGGTGTGTTTATTCCCTTTTATTTTTTTAAGTACTGGGAACAGCAAGGAACGGAGCTATTTACAATCTTAAATAAATGTGCAGCTGTGTATAGTAATAACTGGTAATAGACAAAAGACTATAAAGGGTGATGGGCTGGAGAAGGTGATAGTGCAAGAGAGACTGGAGTATTGTGAATGGAGATGTTTTGGGACTCCTGACAGAAACATTGGAATGAGGAAAAGGAATCATAGTGGAAAGAAGAGAGATGGAAAGTTAATGAGAATTCGGAAAGCAAGGAGGTCATTAAACTTACTCAGGGCAGCAAGAAGTAGAACAGAAAGTGAGAAGAGGAAATGAGAATGAAAAGCTCTCACTGATGCATGGCAGGGAGAGCACGCAAGAAACTGAAAGGATAAAAATGAGGAAAACAAGGGATTACATTTCTGATACAGCTGAATGGCAAATATAAATCATTTTTCTTATGCCTGTGTGTATGTGCGTGCATGTGTTAAGTAAAATAAGGCATTCCTTGTCTTTGAAATATTTCCTTAATGGTCAGAGTTCCACTTTTAGGACTATAGATTGTGATAAGGAAAACTATATGGAATAGACGCTTCATGTCTGACTCCATCCCTTTACCTTTCCCTGCTCTTCAACATCTTTCACTTCTGATGATAGTTTTGGCAGATTTGCATGACTATTTGAGCTTCTGGATTTTCCATGTACATGCCAGTGAAAACCACTCCACATTATATAGGGATAACTGGCTGATAGCTTCCAGGGCAGGTTTCTTCTCTCTCCATATCCCCAGTATGTAAATTAGACCACTGCTAGATGTCTACAGATGATGTGCAATTGAGGTAGCTTAGTTATGGACAAATAGCTCCTGTTTGGAACTATCACCATCTTTGAGCCCCTTTATAGAAAACAGGGAGTTTGGAGAGAAAAAAATACTATCCAAATTCAGGTCACCTTTCATTTTGGCTCTACCAAGGGAAAAAAAAAAAAACAAAAAACAAACCAGACAAGAAAATTGTACTGACAAAACCAGTGCTGGTTTGCTCAGTCTGTTTATTGGGTTCTGAAAATCAATGAAGCATTCAGAGCTCTCCCATGCACTAGCAGGAGACAAAGTTCACTCACATCAGATTTTTCCCTCCTCTTTCTCCCCTTTGGGCAGCATAATGTAAAAGTCATGTAAATAGAAATAATACTTTTAAAAGCCTTGGAAAATCCCCAGCGATATTTTTGCAAACTTCATATACCTCTAAAATCTTAAAAATTCTTTCTAAGCACTAAACTTCTGAGTGTTACAACCAACTTCCAATAGAAAAGCAACAACTATTACGTCCCAGTAAATGCTGTGACAAAGATTCAGAATCCTCATAGGAAGTCAGTGATATTTTGGTCTATATGATGAACTCTGCTTTTCAGAGTTCAAACGTGAAGTGCATGCTACCATTACATTAGAAATCTAGTTGAGATATCCCTTCTCCAGTAATCTTTGAATCATTAGCAATCTGCTCCACTGTGTGTTCAGACAATATCCCAGCTTGATAACCTGGTTTCCCCTACCTTACTTTTAGTCTTATTCTTTTTTCTTTTTTTTTTTTTTTATATATAGCCTTATATATTTATATTTTATATACTTTACTGTGTTTAGAACCTTTGGCTTCATAGTTTATTCATAAGTAGTCACATATTCTTAACAGAAGAAATCTGCACTGGTATGCCAAATGCTTCTTACACAGTCACACTCCAATGCAAATTCTTTTACAGGCATAAAATTATGCTAAAGGAATGTTAGCGCTGCAGAGTCACTCAGAATTGAAAAGGCAACAAAAACTATGTTACCTTCAACTTTATTTAGTCTTGTGAATTAACTGCCATGTGTAGTGATATACTTTCACAACATTATTACCAGGTGGAGTTTCCATAAGACTTCTTTTATGTGTGTGTGTGTGCCCTGCAAATGAATTGGAATTCCATAATGGAATTTCCTCTTTTCTCCCAGCATCCTTGCTCATTTGTTGTGGGAAATCAAAGGTATGAGCTGAATGAAATAGGGAGCTAAAGAAATATGAGATAGTTTTGTGATTTTTGTGATTAAGGAAGCTCAAGGGCATTTAGGGATTTTAATGTAGTCCCACTTCTACCCAGGGTCCCAGAATGATATTTGGCAAGTCACCAGAAATATTTGTCTCTCTTGGCATGCTTCTAATTTTTGGGGGATGGTGCTGTTTTAAATTTTGCTCCTGGAATCTTATCAGTAGAAGAGCTGCTATCTGGCTAAGTAGGAGTTAGCCTGCACAATACTGCATGCTTCTTACTTTGATCTCATTGAAACTCATTCTCCCACTTACGAAATACTACTTGTACTCACAGAGCTGTTGAGAATAATTATTTATGAAACACTAAAAAAAAAAATATATATACAGCAAAGCTGACATAAAAAAGGTCTAAAGAATTCATTGTTCAATTAAAATTTGCGTCTCGTTAAGTACAAGTTGCTCATTCATGATTTTCAAAGCAAAAGTGCAGTATCTGCAGAATCAGTGTTCTCTATGAGAAAATATCCATTACTTCAACATTTTCCAATTGTTTCTCAGGGAGAATCTAAAAAATACACCCCTTCAGCTTTAAACTGCATAATGTGGGATGCTGTCTTTAAGGAATTGTAATTTTGGGCTGCATATGGTCCTATGCTAATAAATTAAACAGCTGCCAGGAATGTACCCAGACACTAAAATGCTATTGTCTGTATCATAAAATTGTAAAAATGTTTTTTGGCATAACTTTGGCCTGAGCCAGTTAGCACTTTTCCCGAACAATTGCATGGGCCAGGGACCATCCCTAGCAGGCAGGCAGTGTGTGGCTATCCCATCTTGAAGGACGAGTTCAACAGCACGCTTGTATGCCATTCTGTCTGCTGGTCTCAGAAACAGACAGTGTCCTTGCCCCAGTTAGTTTACAGGTATAAAGGCAGACACGAGAACCGGGGTGCCAGGCCAGATTACCTATTCAAAAATGTTCATTTTTCCTTCTACCTAAGCACATTATTGTGTTATGAGATTCAGTGGAACATGGATATATGGACTATACCATGGTAAATATCACTTATTCAAGGGGTGTAGGACTTGAATATGACTCTTATGATATAGCAAATCACTGCAAGCTAGTATGTTTTAATGTACGTAATTTTTTTCTGAGAAGTAAGAGAAAAAGGAGGCAGGACCAACTTCTGTAAACAAGTCCCACTGAAACATTTTGCTTCAAAGACACTGAAATGATTCATGAGCTGAAAATATTTGAAACTTCTGATTTACAAAGAATTATGACATTTAAATATTTAGTTATGATGTAGGATGGAGAATATTTTTGAAATATCAGCATTTCCTCTTTGTTCTTATTCTCCTGTAAAGACAGATTTTCTGCACATAAGAGTGAATGAATCAGGCCCTATCCAGTGTGATCTGGACTCCATAAAGACTTTCCACCTTGCTTTTGTTTCATTTTACAGTTGCAAGGTAAACATTACCCAGAAGAGAATAAGGGATGTGCAGCTACTTCTCTGCACACAACAAAGGGCAGTGATATTCAAGGGCATCGATATGTTCTTCTGCACATAGCCCTTGGATTAGTGTGTGTAAAATAAATTTTACTCGTGGAGGAAAGAGGTTAGGTTCGTAAAATCTAGCATGAGGGTTGCCCGTGAAACCACAGCTGAAACAGGAAGTTTTCTGTGTCATTTCTCTTAAGAGCAGCACAGCAGAGAAGCCTACTCACTAGTGCAAAGTAACGCCCCAGGCTATCAAGGGAAAAGCACAGGCAGTGCCCCTGGCTCCCACACAGAGATGTGGTCATTACTCCCACGAGCTGTGACATCCATACAAGGAATAATCTTTCATCTTCTTTCTTCCCATGAAGTCCAACAGACTTCATCTGATCACAAAGTGGGAGAAAACCACATGTGCCTCTTAGGAAGGCCTGTTCAACAACTGTAGTCATTTGTTTGGAAATCTTGCCTTATCTTCAACATTTCTGAGTACCTAATTATTCTCACCCCTTGATGAGGGATGAGTCATTCTCATCCTTGCTTTTATCTTCTTTCTTGTGATGTCATGTTCTTCCTTAGTTTGTCCTCCAAGCGGAAACCTTCCCTTGAAGCAACCCTTCAAGTTAACTTCTCTTGTTTGTGTCTACCATAACAGCCACCCTCTTCCTCTCTTTAGTATTTCTCTCAGCATTGCTCCCAGCAGCTGTCCTTTCAAGACTGTCTTCCTTTCATATCTTCACTTTGCCAGAATCTTTTCACAGCTGCCACCCATTCCTCAGGCTCAAAGTCCCCTTCACCCATGCATTGTGCTGGTCCTCTCTGTTGTCATTTCTGGTGGCTATCCTTGGCAGCTGTCCTTCCTATCTTCCTCAGCACTGACCCCTCAAAGTGCCCATTACACCTGTAGTTCCCCATGGTCCCCTCCTCCATTGTCAAGTTCATATTGCTCAGCAGACCTTTCCCTGCAAATTGATGCAGTTTTGGAACAGGCTTGTGCAAGCTCTCATCAAGTTCACTTGCCCTTTCTGGTATTTGATACCATAATGGCAAGATGATGCTGGGCTGCAGCTGGTACATGTAGCTGCTATCAAAGCACTGTGGGGTCATCTGCCATGACAAAATATGTTGCAGGGAAAACTTGTTCCCCTCCAGACAGGCACCAGCAGCCTCTTCCCTGGTTCTATTTTCTCACCTGGTGCAAGCAACAGATGGGACTTATTGAGTGAGGCAACCATTAGATGCCCTTTTCTGTCCTAATCTTTCAGAAGACATGGACAGAAACAAAAGAGATTATAAGGTATGACTCGGGCTTTGTTTACTCTATGCTGTCCAGCCCAGTCCTAGAAGTTTGCAAGTGCTGTAAAGCATAGTAAACTTTCCTTCTTTCTTTTGCTTTCACTATCCAGCTAAGGGAAAGGCTGTGGGCACTGAGACATTTGCTTGAGGCATTCATGAGTTATTTTTACTCTCAGTTATGTCTTCTATAGGAGATGTACCATGGACATATATAGAAATGAGAACCTTCGCCAAAAGAATTTCATTCTTGAGAAAAAGATACATCTTCCCTCCTGTGTGAATAGGCTTATTAATACTTCAGTTGCTGTTTCTAAGTACAAGAAATTTAGAATATTTTTTAAATGCCTGTTATTTGAAATCGGAGTTTATCCTGCTGTTCTGACCAAAAACCCTGTAAATGTCACACACTTTTCTGAAACCTGCACAGCGCTCTGACATCTTATGCTCATTTCTCAGCTTAGGTTGGTACCTTGTGCATTGCAGTGCAGCATCAGAGCCTGCTCCCAGCTGTGCATCCCAGTGCACCCACTGTAATGGACCAGTCCAACTTCATCTGACCCATCATCCAGCTGTGCTTGGCATATGTGGCCACACAGCAGGAGGGAGACCTCAGCTGAGGAGGGGTGCCACTGAGGGAGGCCTTATGCTCAAAGGCTCCCTCACTGAAATCAAAGTCTCTGGCTGAAGTTGGCTGCTGTCCTGCCAGAGAACTGGATTTGCCAGGCACGTCCATGGCACACAATACTGTCTCGCAGGTGGAGTATGAAGAACTTCAGAGGTCTGAAGTTAATCATCTCCAGACTGGAGACTGTAAGGTGCTACTGTCTCAGGCCTGAACTACAAAACAGACTTCTCCATTAGCATCAAAAAAACACTCCGCTCAGCAGTGTCCCACTGTGACCACAGGCCACCAGCAGCCAAGTGGCATGAGCTGAAATCACAGTTGGCAAGTCTCCATTAGTAATTCACCATAAAACATTACTGTTTATTAAAATGATCCCTTTTGTCCCCAGAGAAATAAAAGATACATTCTCCCCTGGAGTTCCTTGGGGGAAATGTATCCCTGTGTTAACTAATGTAAGGGAATTCATGTCTTTGCCAAGGCTAGCCTGAGGTTTTCTCAAGACACTGAGCCACAGTTGAAAATTGCCTGGTCTACATGGTGCAAAGTCCTTGGTTTTGGGACAAAGGACAGTCCTGCACATTAGCAGAAGATCTGATAAGAGTGTCTGGTATTTATTTATGATAAAGAAAAGGAACAGTCTTATGAATGTGTGTAGGATTATAGGTATCAGCAACTTACGTTTGTTTATGAATATTGAAATATTAATAGTTGTGCTGCTTTTTTCTAGTCTATATCCTGGGGTGTTCATGAGTAAGGCTGGGGAAAGGAAAGACACCTTGTGATCCTAACTGGTATGCTTTGACAGGTTCTCAGGTATCAAAGCCTTCTTGTGTTACTCTCTCTTCACCTTCAGGTAACAAAGTACATGAGAAGACAGCTGCTGTGTTAAGCCACCAGCCACCATCAAAACTGAGGTTGCTCGGCCATACACTCAAATGAAGAAGTTTCACAACGAAGTAAAATATGCCTGTGCCCCCTTACTTCAGCTCAGCTGTGAGCAGGGACTTTGAGATGATCTTTCATCACAGGATCATCTGCTGTTCTTACTGCAGAACGCTGCTTATCCAAATCAGACAAGGAAAATCCTCCCCCTGCCCCAGATTCAGCAGCTGGTGATCTTATTTCTGGCATACTAAATCTGTTTTTAGCATTTCACTTTTCCATTTTGCATTATTTAATGTAATGCTCTTGCACGTTAGGAAGATCCCTCACTTCTTACATGGCACCATCACTCCAAGTTTGAGGAACAGCAAGGCCCCCACCCCTGAAAGCTCTTTAAAATGTAACCTTAAGTCTAATGTGCTGTTTCTGTCCAAGATCCTGGAAAACTGCACTTTGGCTGCAGTCACACCTCAGTGGGAATGCCAGTTTCATTCCATTTCAGAGAGGCCTTTGGAAACCTTTCCCCGCCCCAAAACTGCTTCGCCAGCTGTTTCCTCCCTGCTGGAAAGCCAGGACCATCTCTCACTTGTAATTCTCTTGGACTCCTCCGCTGCTCTTGACATGGGGGTTGGGCAACTTTGCTCTGATCATTTGGTGACTAGCAGTTCTGGTGCTGGTCTTTGCGTATCTGTTGCTGCTCATGAAGGGGTTTGAATGTCAGCCTTCTCAGTCATGTTTTTGTCTAAGGGTTTGTGCATTTTGGAGCATTGTCGCTGTAGTTATCTAAACTCTTTGGGGTGAGCATCCATTCTTTGGCCCTATGCTGTTTAATAGCTTTAAATATGCTGCTTTGGGGTGGTGTTTTCAATTGCTGCACTTTCTTGTGTCAGTGCTATGTAGCTGCAGCTCAGTTATTCTGCCTCTTACTGACAATGCAACCTCAGTGAGAGACTGGCCTTGGATCTCTCTCAGCGAAGACCTTGCAGAGGTCACACATGAATTACAGCTGAGCATCAACAAAACCCAGGTTGCCATTCTGAGTCCCTGTAAATACTCATTGTGATCATATATTATCACCCACTCTATCCTTTCAAAGGGCGTGAATGTATTTTCAAGCATTTATCAATTAAGCTTCAAAATATCTCATTGAGGTACTGAAAATTAGGTGATAAAGGGATCAATTTACCTAACACTGATACGCACCTACTTCAGAAATCAAACAGCACATCACAGCTATTCAACAATGCTCATTTAAATCCCTGAATGATGGACTAGAGCCACAAATGAGGAAATAAACTCCTGCACTGCAGCACTGTCTGGTTCATTTAGCAACAGCTTCAGCGAAGAGTTTTTGTAAGTAAACTCTTGGGGGGAGAAACGACCCACTGAATACAGGACCCCCCTGTGCAGGTATGTGAAATGGGTGAGAGACAAAGCAGGGATGTGAAATATATGGGAGAAATAGCTTTATCTCTGCCAGTCTTACCTTTGGTGTATGACTAGACCCCAGATCTACCCATAAAGTTGTTACCTAGTCTCCTTTCTGAAAATTGCCACCCTCTTTCAATATTAAGACTGCAGTGATGGAAAAATTGTGCTACCTTAGATTGATTGCATTGTTCTGTCTTTGATTACTTGCTCTAAATCCAGCAGAAATGTAAATTTTAACTGGAAACTTACAAATAGAAGTATATACAAGATACTGGGAGGTATGTGTATATAGTGTATGGAGATATGCACACATATACGTAATACAAATATAGCCATATATATGTGTAAATATGCATTATATATATATATATATGTATGAATTATTTGGTATTTATTTTACTCCACAAGGGGGGTACATTTGCATACTGTACAAGGGGTGCAGTACTCAAATGTTTGAATCTGTCATTGTTGATCCATTTTCTTGAGGTTGCCAGAAATCAAAGGAAAGTGTGGCAAGGAGGGGGAAATGGTTTTGTTTATGGAGCAAGAAGTAAAACTTTCTGTCTTTAAACTTTAAACTGTCATCAGAAAGGGGAGCAGAAAGTACTCTTCCTTCAGAAAATATCAAAATTTAAGAGTCTGGGAGTCAGAGCTACTAGGATCTTTTCTTTGGCTGCAGTAAACAAGGTATTCTAGGGTTCCAGTTTCCCATTGTTTCAAGAAAAAATGTGTACCAACACACCTACAGAAGCTGTGAGCTTCAAGAGAAGCTAGACATAGACTTATCAGAACTTTCAAGTTCTGTGCAGAAAGAACAACGGCCATACTTTTATGATGCTGCACAGAAAGGTCATCCTACATTTGTAAACCCAAGAAACCCAGGCCTCCCAGCAACTGTGTAGATGAACTGGCAAAAAGTCAGGCAAATTTCTGACAGAAATCCTTTTTGTGGCTCATTGGCATCTCATTAAATGGTATTTCTGAGAGATATTTCTGTTTCAAAGAATTGGCAACTTCTGACTCAAGCACATCTCATTGGAAAATTCCCAACTGCTTTCCCATTTTCTTCTTGACAGTTATGATAACGTGACAGTTTCCTTTTTTAGAGCCATGATCATCTTTGCAGCAGGGTAAATCTGAAGTAATATTATTGAAGTAACTAGTTTTACATTGGCAGGAAATTCTTATAGACGGAAGCTGGGGCTCTACTCTCACTTTAGACTCCTGGGTGAATGTCTAGAGGGTATTCTTTCTATCATTTAGAAACATTGGTAAATATGGTCTTTAAAAAAAAGGATAATTTAGAGATTAGATTTCATATTCTGTGGACCTTGGAGTCTGATTACAACAATTCTTCCTTGATTCACTGCTAATTGATCAGCAGGTTCTTGTTTATGCACAGTACGACGGCTACCATAGACTTTTGGCTAGCTCTTGGCCAGCATACTGCTTTATAAATGCATCTTGGTGACACTGCTGCTTCAAAAGTCATTTCAATTGCATGTGTTGCTAGCCACCTTCCTAAGCATCTTCGCACTTCACTGCATTTATCCTAATAGCCTGAATACACGGAAAAGAAGTTCTATTATTTCTATTTCTCAGATGGGAGAAGAAAAATATACTCTTTCTTAGGTGATCCATCACTCACTGCTGTTGCTAGCAATCAGGCTATTGGCCTCTGAGCAGTGAAGAGCTCTTGCTTGTCACTGTCAAGGCTCCTTTGTTTTGTTATTACTGAAATGCTCAGTGAAGCAGAGACTCAGCCCAGTGCTTATGCTGCGCACGTGGGGTGTGGAAAGCCAAGGTGTTAGGCTTCTGTGCAGTAGAATGTGGGGTAGCTCTCCCATCAGAAGTTCAGATGCAGGCATCTGGCACAGAGGACCAGAGCATCATAATCCAGTGACTTGGGCGTTCATCTTTGAGGTCAGTGACTTCAGATCACACCTCTGGCCTGAATCAGAAAGAATAATGATTTGTTCTGGCTTATGGGCTGGTTTTTTGGGGGAAAAATAATTAAGTTCTACGTTCAGTCTGGAAAATCAGTCCTCTCAACACTTAAAAAAATCAATAACTTTTTTTATAAGGATTTTAAAAACTATAACATTTAAAAAGAATACATTTGCAGCTTTTTTTCCTTTTAATCAGAAATTTCCCACTGGTTCTGCTGCACTTAAACTACACACATCCAGAAGGAGTAAGGTCTCAACAATCCCCTCCCAAAACCAAAGGTAGAATTGCAGAATCATAGAACTGTTTAGGTTGGGAAAGGACTTTATGATCATCAAGTGCATTTCTCAGGCTTTGTTCTGTTTTCTTCTGGAGTAGAAGTTTTTTAATTTCTTTCAGCTGTGGGTTAATTTTTTTACACCAAACACCAATCTTAAATGTATAGGCCTATAACTTTGTGACCACTGTGCAGAACATCCTGGTGGAAAAACTGATGCAGTAAATCCTCCCAGAGATTTTGAAACAAATTGATTTGAAAGCCCCCTAGTTCTCTTGCAGGGTTTAGGTCCAATATACTGCATTATGGAAGAGCATGGTAAAAGAAATACATTGCTTTGGTCCTGTGTAAAAAGTCTACGCAGAATGGGTATGTGTAATAAGGCTGTTAACAATATCTTCAACATTAGGTTTTTGTGTTCCAACTTCAGATTTCTTATTGACTGATGCCAAATCCTGGAGATAAGATTTCCTCTTTCCTTTCATTTTCACTGTGAATAGCTGATAATCTGGTGCTTTACAGAAACCTCTCTGGGTCCCTAACCTTGGACAGCTTTTGTGCTCCACTGTCAATTCCTGAGTGTTATACCTGCTATGCATGAATGCTGTAATTTTACAGCATGACCTGCAGACAGGAACAGAGGCAACTGGAACCTATTAGACCATGAACTTCATTTTCTGAGGACCTGCAGCTCCCATTGAAGTTGTGCGTGTTGGCAATTCCTCAAAATGAGACCCCCTCCCCTACCTTTTTATAAGAAATGTTGACAAAAGCCTCTGGGGCTGAAGTATTGTTGCAGGAAGGCTGATAGTTAATAAACCTTGTCAACCCTGCCTCATTCTTCTAATCAGATCTTACAGTGTGTTTTAGTTTAGTATTTAATCTCATCTGTTCTCTCCTCTTTCACTTTGCCTGTATTTTTAGCTTTATGACTGAAAGCCATTGATGGGAAATGCATACACATGCATCACTTGCAGAAAGGTGAAACATGCTTCTACCACTATTTCTTTAATTTACAGTAGGTACTAATTTCTTTTTTGTTGTTGTTCCTAAAGAAAGCTTTACTGTAAAGTGCTGCCCTGTCTTCACAAGTAGAAACCAAAACTTATTTGTCATAGATACATAAATGCTTCCGCAAGCAGATTGTTTCTTTTGATAAGGAACAGATACACACGGTTTCGCCTAACTGCTGTTCAGGAGGCAGCCAGCACGAGTCCCAACAAGTTGGAGGATCACATTTTGTGGTTTAGAAAGTCCACTAGCAGAAATCAATATAGCTGCAATCAATCCAGCGATGTTAATTATCACTAGATGTAAATCAGAGGTCCATGTTCTCAGTCCCCTTCTTTAAATGCTGGGAAATCTTCCTTATATTAATCAAAGTTAATGAGAAAGTAATCTGTGTCCCTTTATATACACAGTTAGTTGATATAAGTTTCACCTGGGTTTTTTGTGGGTTTTTTTTTAGTAAGTAGCACAAATACAACACTTGCAAATAACAGGGCTGCACTTACAAGCAGCATTGCACATGCTACTGTAATAGATTCTGTAGTTTGAAAATATGATAAAGAAATACCTGTAAACAGTTGATTTAACACAAAGTAGTAAGATCTACAAAAGCTTGATGATTTCTTGATTGTGCAATGCATTTATGAGTGCATCACATCACTGTCAGTGCTTGAGCTCCAGGAGAGCTCAGTGGAGTTCTTTGCAATACCTACAAGAAAGATGTATTTCTCTGCCTTCAGATGCAGCAGATTTTGTTTTCCCCTTTGGCCAGCCTGTGGCAAGCCAGCCAAAACAACAGCTACTGCAAATGTCTGCATCATTGACGTTGTCTTTGGACATCTATAATCAAACCCATGACTTTAGACAGCATAGCAAATGAGTTCAGCAGTTTAATATAGATGCTGCAGATCTGTACCCTGCCAGGCTGTTTGGTCCTGCTTGAGTGCCCCGAGTCCAGCGACTGCTCACAGTCACCATGCCATGTGACAAAACAAGCTTTGCTTGCTGCCTTCGTTCAAGAGCCACCATGCAGTTGGAATAAGAAGGTGACACGAAAGTGAAAGGGTCAGGCTAAATGCACGTGTAAATTACCCATTCCCTGAACAACAGGCTCAAGCCAATACAAAGTTTCCCTAGATGTGTGGGGTTTGGTGCCACTCAAAATCAAGCTATTAATCCATCTCTGAAAAAAAACAGCTGTTGATCTTCTACTCAGTTGAACAACTAGTTCATACAGATGTCGGGATGTAAAAGACAAAACTCCAAGCAGCAAAGTCAGCACAACTTGGGTGCAAAATATAGGGACAACCAAAGGCAACTGTGGAAAAGTTGCAGAGCAGTTTTCTAGAGCATAAAGCAAAAAAATGGTTCATCTTTTTGTATTCACTGTTGAACGTACACAGAGACATTAAAAGATCTGATGGCTGCAATCTGCTCTAACCCTTTATCTCTGAGGAGTGATCTAATAACTCACTCTTGGCTGTACCAGTTATGAGTTACCGCTTTGCTCACTTGTGAAGATGAATGTAAACATCTTTACAGCTCTTAGCCATCATGCATTCTATAATTCTGTCTGCGTGTGAATAAATAAGCTATGTTATTAAATTAATAATAAAGTTTGGCTTCACTTAAGTTACAGCAGGGGATATATTTTTCTTTTTCTCTCTTTTTATTAGTAAATGAGAATTTGTAGCTGCATGAGTGTTAATCATGAGCTACTAAGTGCCTACCCACAGCCTGTCTGTATGCTGATGCAAATGCGCTGATAGGAAATTATATATTGTAGATTATAACTTTTTTGAGAAAAGTAAAAGCTTATATTTCATACAGGAAAGAAAACTAAATCTTGATTGCTCCTCTGCAGCAAATAGACAGCAGAAGCTTTTTCCTGTAAAAAATAAAACTGTTAAAACATTATATATGGGGTTTAGTATGGTACCAGTGAACTCCACAAAAGTGGTCATTACAGCATTTAATGACTGATTTGGTGTAACCTTAGCACATTAACACACTCAGAGTTTGCTTGGGATCATTAAATAAGTGTGATATTAGCTATTGATAATAACGAGTTTTACATGTGTTATTTGATAACGTATATAGCTTATATATATCTCATATGCAGCTAAGTGTAAAGACAAAACTCGGAAAACAGATCACCTAATTTTATCAATTTTTCACATTTTTTAAATCGAATTTTAACACTGTAGTGATTCTGTTGCATACCATAATTAAGGAAGGCAATCAGTCTTTCTATATTTAAAACTCATCTCTGTTGCTGGAGTTTGAAATGAAATAATATATTCCAAATGTATTACAGGTGAAGAAATAGTCCTTTCCCCCACACTGGCATGCTCTACTGTTGCCTTTGCCCCAAAATGCTTGACTGAAGAAGTAAAAAAGTAACTGTTATGAGTTTTAGCCAGAAAGTCCTCTCAGAGAAAACTCACTTTTCTGCATCAAGCACGTTCTTCTTACAAAGACATTAATTTGTCTCCAAGTCCAGTTCTCAGTCACAGAGGTAATACGAGGTAACACATCAGAGCACCTCTACGCAGTGCCAGATCAGGGAGGGCGAGGGAGGCTGCGGGGAGGGCTGGGGGCAGCCAGAGGCTGGCTGAAGCGCTGGGAAGCTCCCTGAGCCTGCGGGTGGCCTCTGTAGCTGCTCCTCACAGCTGGACTCCAGCCAGCACCTCTGCCCAGCTTCATCCCCCTGCTGCTCATGCTCAGCAGGAGAAAACCCCTCTTGCCATAAGGGAAGGCTCCTCTGTGCTGTCCTGGTGTAATCTCAGCTGGCAAGCAATACACAGCCGCTCACTCGCTTCTTCCCAGCAGGTTGGGGGGAAGAGAACTGGAAGAGTAAAAATAAGAAAATTCATGGGTTGAGATAAGAACAGTTTAATAATTAAAATGCAATAATAGTGATAATAATGTGGTGAAAAGGGAAATAACAAAGAGAGATAAATGAAACCCAAGAAAGACAAATGATGCAAATGAAAACAATTGCTCACCACCAACAGACCGATGCCCAGCCGGTCCCTGAGCAGCGGCCTCCTGGTCAGCCTCCCCCAGTTTGATGGCTGAGCATGACATCATTTGTCATATGACCTTTGGTCAGCTGGGGTCAGCTATCCCAGCTGCATCCCCTCCCAATTTCTTGTGCACCCCCAGCCTACTCACTGATGGGGTGGGATGAGATGCAGAAAAGGCCTTGGCTCCGTGAAAGCACAGCTCAGCAATAGCTAAAACATCCCTGTGTTACCAACACTGTTTCCAGCACAAATCCAAATCATAGCCCCATACCAGCTACTATGAAGAAAATCAACTCTATCCCAGCCAAAACCAGCACATGTGCACACCTGGGGACGTTATTCCTGCCTTTTTGAGGAAGAGGCTCCTGTTTCGCAAACTGCTTATACTGCATGAAGCCTGGCAGGTTCATCTCTGCAGTTTTTCCCCCAAGGCCACATTTCTGCATAGTTCTCCCTCGGGGTTTACTTGCACAGCCTGTTCCAGTTTCAGAGAGATGACTGATTCTGCTGAAAGTACTGGTGCATAAAATTGGAGTACCAGGAGGACCAGTAATATCTCTAGGATGAGAATGGACTTCTTAAGTGCAATCAGAATCATCCCTTCACTTAACATAGAACTTTCTGCAATACTTCTGCTCACATTTTGCACAGAGATCAGGCCATGAAGCTTGAAACAGTCTAGCAGCAAAGACAAATAATAGTAGTTTCAGCTGCTGAAGCCTTAATCTTACAACAGGTATAAGAAATAAACTTAAATATCCACAGAATTTATGTATTTACAGTCTGAAGTTGCAAAGCATAATCTGTCTTAAATGTTTTTAAACTGTCCCTACTCAACGCAGTGGCAAAACATTCTCTGTTGTCAGTGCTATAGGATCAGGTCCCCTGTTTTAATACCACTGCAGCAGCTAACATGACTTTAGCGTTGTTAAAAATGGCATGTAAGGGTTTTAGTGTCAAGAGAAGAGACAGCTCCTGGCGTTCCCAGTGTGCTGTATTCCTCCCATCAAAACTGGGTTGTCTCTGTTGCACTGCATCCCGAGCTGGCTCAAGGTTTTTCAGAGGTGGGGGGAAGATCAGTTTTGCTGCTGAGAGGTGAGGGGGGAGCTGGGGAGGACATTGGGGTTAAGCTGCTGCTTCTGTGAGAAGTGAGGGTGGGGGAACGACAGCACTTTGGGGAGCTGGGTAGGAGTGAGACCTTCTGCTCTCACCATGGATGAGGGGACCACGGGTTTCTGTGAGGAGTTGCCCCATGCCCACCGACACCCTTGACTGTCACAGCAGGACAAGCCTATTTTCCAATGCAGTTATGACTACTCTCACCAAGAGTATTTTACCGTTCTGTGCAATTGCCTGCTCACTCCACAAGCTGACCCTGTATCATATCTGCATGGTTTCTGCCGACTCTGCCTTCTTTCCTTTGCAGCTGTCTCCCCACAGCCAAATGTATCTAGAGCTCTAGGTATTTGGTTTTCACTTTTCTTCCAAAAGCTCTTTGCTGCACAGCTGTAGTTGCACAGCTCCATGTGTCAGATTTCTGAACATGCAGGGAGAGGTTAAACAAAGAGCAATCCCATGAAAGAAATGTGCCCCTTAATAAGAAACTCAGTGAACAAAGTGCTTGCTTTCCTATGGTGTCAGATCCCATGGACAGGTTCCTCAGTGTCTAATAAGGCATGGGTGCCACTTGAAGATGGCTCTTCAATGGAAGGAGCCATTTTTCAATGAAATGTTTCTGCCCTGTTGAATTCCAGTGTTGAATAAAAGGCCAAGTTATCTTGCAACTTTCCCCTCTGTGGGGATGCTGATAGGATCATTCTTCACCCAGTCACCTGGTTTCATGTATCGTGGGAGTTTAATATCTCTGAGAGTAGTTTCAACTTGATTTGACGGACCAGTGGTTTCAGAAAGTACTGGGGAGACAGAAGCAGAGCATACATTTAGGTGAATGCATAACCGCTGCTTCCATGGGGAACCAAGCAAAGCAGCACTCTTAGAATAACAAGACTATTATTTAACAAAACAAAAGTATAAGCTCGTATAAAGCAGAGTGAAACAAACACACAGAACACCATGCTTTCTCCTCTTCTTACAGAACTGCTCAGGGTTGGCCTAGCACTGCACTTTTGCAAGACGAGGAAAGTTTTAGGGCTTGTGAAATAGTTTCCACCAGTGCCCTTCTGTTGTGTTTCTAACTTGTTTTTTTTTATGAAATATCTGTTTTCTTCTTTTCTTTTCTTAAGGGAAAAGTGAAGACTGTGTCGACAAGTTAAACGGTTCAAATAGGTTCTGAGACTCCCCAAACACTCAGGGTTTTTTCAGCAGCCAAGAGCTGAAGGGGACAGAAATTTTCAATTTGAAGAATTTTTATAAAAAATATTCTTTTAATTAAAAAGCAGAAGATTTGAGAGAAAATGAGAACATTTTCACAAATATTTAAAATAACCCCTAGTCAATTCTAACTTTAATATTAATTCTAGTGTGAGCAGAGATTTTAAAATGGCCTTACATGCAATTTAGGGTTTTCTAGACAGGCTGTTACCAGCAACGCTGGTATGCAGAGTATAGTGAGATGATGTTCACAGACCAGGCGGTTGGAGGAGTGTAATGGGAGACATCCTGCGTGGGGGGCATGGGGGGCATGGGAGAGCCCAGTGTTGAGGTTTATGGTGCATCTTTCCCATTTGATAACACCAAGCAGCTTTTACACGCCTTGTTGTGGACTCAGTATGGGGTGCACAAGTCTTCATCAAAACATGACTGCAGTTGGTAGTGGGCCATGTTATTGTACTGTTGCTTCAAACATACAAATGACTATTGCCTGTCACACACTGTTCAACCAGACTGGAAGTTGCATAGTTAATGGACTAAATGCTTAGCTGTGCTCTCTTCTTTGACCAGTCACTGTATTTTATCTGTAGTGCACTGTGCTGTGTTAGCACTGCGTTTCTATTAAGTTAATTTGGGTGTGAGTGGTTTTCACTCATACTTGTACAGTCTGGCTAATATGTCCATGAGCTAGTCTTTGATTAATTTTGTCAAATATATCTTACGATCAGTGCATACCAAATTCTCATAAATTACTGACATATATTTGTCAGCAGATTCAAGTATTTTCTGTGCACATAGGCAAAATTTGGATCTCCTTGAGGTCATATTCAAATTTCATAACAGGAATGTAAAAAGAGCCTGTAAAGATGAAAACTGCAATTCCATACCACTTACAAGAAAGAAAAAAAAAACAACACCTGAAATATATTATAACTTTCAGAATCTACACTGCAGATTAAGTAAATTTCCCAGCATATGAAAGAAATCGTCTCTACTAATAGGCTGGATACACTTCTCCAAAATGTAAACACCACTGCTGGCCTGCTGGGGCAGAGTATAAAACATAGGAGAAAAAGTAATTATGGGAATAGTTACCCTTGTTTATCAAAAATATCATACACTGAACTAGAACACAGTAGAAGCATTTTCTGGATGAGACTCATGCACAGTATCCATACACGTGAGTTCTCCCTCACAGAAAGAGCTGTACTGGCTGTGATGACGCCAGCAGTAGACCAGGTCAGCTGTTGCTTTGTCTAGGTAAGCCTTGCAGACCTCCAGGGGCAGAGATTGAGCAGCCTTTCCTGCTAGCCTGTTCCTCTCCTAGTGAAGGGTTTTTTTCCTTAAATTGTCCCAATCCATCCCACGCCCCCAGCCACTACCTGTGACTGCCACCTCTTGTTAGACCATCTGCTGACAATGAGAGAAGCTTAAGTCAGACATCTTTGTACCTTCCCTTCAGGTACACGTAGGTTCCTACCATATTGTTTCTTACCCTCTTCACCAGACTTTGTACCAGCTTCCTCCACTTCTCCTAGAAGAACACATGCCTGTGTCCCTGCCCACCATGGTAGCTCTCTGCAAGACCTTCTCCAGTTTCTCCACATCCCTTTCAAGTTGGGAAGCCCGGGACTGGACACAGCATGCCAGGGCAACCTCACCAATGCTGAGCAGAGTGGGATGAGAGCTTTCCTCAGCCTGCTGACCATCCTCCTCCTAAAGCAACCCAATGCCTGGTTTGCAGCGACAGTACTTCATTGGCTCATCCTCCACTTGACATCCACTGTAACCCCCAAGTCTTTGTCTTTTTCCCATCTCTCTGCTACTAACTTGTTGCTTGCTCCTTCTCAAGTCATTAATTCTATTTGCATGTGTCCCTCATCCCTGCTGCGTCAGGGTCTCTGTCAACTTGAAGTGAGAGCTCTGCGTAATCTCCAGGAGACTGTCTCGCACTATGTTTGCACAGCACTCAGTACAGTGGGGTCTCATAAGCTTGTTTATATTTATACTTACTTATAAAATGGAAAGGATTAACTTTCTATTGCTATATAATATACACATTAAATAATCTATAAGTCATCTCCTTATTTTTAGGACACCAACAGTAAGAACCATACTGTGAAGGATGAGCTTGATAAGAGTGTGAGGAATATAACCGATTGTTGTCCTGTTTTGAATAGACTTAAATCTGTGCAAATGTCCAAAGATTCAGTAATGGTGGAGTCTGCTTCATTGACCTGGAAGACAACTAATCACAATCTAAGTTTACATTAGTAAATATTGCCAAGGGATGTTTCTGAGCACTGGAAAGCAATTATCTGTACTCTTCAACTGTTAAGACATCACCTTATATGTTTTTGCCCCATATCCAGCCCTCCCAAACAATTCTCAGGAAGTTTTGGGTGTTGGAATTTACCAGAAGCTATTCATACCAAATAATTTGTGGTCACTACATCTTAAAGGCTAAGATAATTTAGTAGCATAAATCTGTGACATGTCATATATAGCCTGGGCACATTCAGTGCCTAGGCAAAATCTTGGGCACGTTTAATTTACTAGTAGACACAGCCATACGTGCCTGCCCTGTGCAATTATGTGGAACCCAAGTTCTGTATTCATACAATAGCAGTATTTGAGAAATAAATAACTTTTCTTCCGTGAGTGAAAAAGTTGAGTAAGGCCCATGTTACTTGGAATGAAGCACAAATCAAAAAAGTTATGCCAAACAAAATAAAACCCTGTTAAGATGTAGCAGAAATCATACCACTTGCCATAATGGGCTTTATTCCTATCTCTGTAATAGTAAAAAAGGACTCCTGTGATTTAGAAATAAGGGAAATGTGCTGCTCTTTGCAAAATGTATTTTTATGTCAGCTCATCTGTTTCATCAGCCTTCCTCTTAAAAAAAAAAAAAAAAATAAGAAAAAGGACTTGTCTGGAAAGTTTCGAGCTATTTATGGCCTTTGAGCTCTGGGCAGCTCTCCATCTCACTCACTCCCTGACTCCCTTCGTCCTGCTTCCCCTGTCACCATACCTTGCCCATACCTCTGCTGTCCAGGGCAGACAGCCTCCAAGCTCTCCCTTCTCTTTCCTTCTCTGCACTGACTGTGACTCCCTCACTGCTCCCATAATGGCACATTTTGAGTGGCTGTGAAGGCAATTGCTCCATCCTCTCTGAAGTCTGATCATTTGAATTAGGAAGGGACCAACTGTGCATCAAGTGCCACTGCAGCAGTGCTGGAGTTGCACAGCTCAGCCTCCTGCTGCTGCAGTGACAACAATGAGCCTTTTAGGCTCCGTTATAATTTACTGTGAGCATACAGACCCAGGTCCCAAACCACTTCACCTCACTGTATTTTCACCTTTCATTTCTTCTTCTGCTTTTTTTCTCCCTTTCTTTCTTTCAAAACATTCTCACAAAAATACATAATCACGTGGATGACATATTGACATTTTTCAAGGGTTTATGACTCTGATAAAATATCCCCAGTCAATGTGTCTTCTCTTAAAAAAGCTATAAGCAATAGCTCGAATCCTGAGAGGTGTAGAAGCACCGTGTTAACATCCAAGAAGGAACCACATGTACATGGAAGGATGCGTGCTAGTGGGCAGAGGGGAATTGAATACGGAGAGCAGGAGAAAGGAAGCGGAAGAGCAGCAGTAAGACACCATCACAGAGGCAGGGTGCACAAAGAGAGGAAAACACCACCCTGAACGCAGTTTAGTGACAGAAATCCAAGAAAAAAAAAATACAGAATTTATTTTAGCTGTAGTGTGACCTGAGAGCAGCTCAGAAGCATGAACTGTCTCTCACAGGGTGATTTGTGTGATTTGTCCCATCACACTAGTAGTGAACAGGGCTCCGAACAGTTTTTGTGAATCAGAGATTGAATAACAGGTACACGATTCTACCATACGCTTAAGCCAAATTAATACATTCAGTGGAAACTCGGTTAATCTCTGCACTGAATAGCTACAGTTCCCTCTGCTCTGTTCCATTTCCCCACTATAATGAGTCAGTGTAACCCCTGACTAAAATGTAGCACAGGAGATGTAGTTAAGCCAGAGAGACCAACACATCCAAGTGAATAGGACCGCATGATTTAGAATTTCAATTTGCACAAACCTGTGCGACAACTCAGAGGAGCAGAGTTAAGTTATCACTTCATGCAAAAGCTGAGTTCCTTGACATATTTAAATGAAAGAAAACTTGCCGAGTTCCTTGCTTCCACTTTTAGTCCCTATTTTGACTTTTCATTGTAATTCAGGATGGGAATGGTACCCAAGCATGGGAACAGCCTGCAGGAAGGGCTCATATTCCAGCCTCCCTACTGCCTGGTGTTACCCTACATGGTGCTAGAGCAGCTACCGCTTGAGCAATGGGTAGTCCAGTGCTAATAACTAAGTCCTTTCCCACTTAAGCAAATGTCTAAACATGGTAATTTGGTTAAAACCTTAATGTTACTTTATATTTGCTCTCAAAAAGACTTTAAAAGAAGATTAATGATGAATTCTGCATATGCGTTATCTTTAGTAAAGACATGTGGCATGTGTTAGTAGTACCACTGAGGACTGTTGTCACGTTCCAGCCTGCCTCAGCAGGTGTTGTCAGAGCTGTGTGAATGTTAGCAGACAAGTTGTTGAGCCAAGAATTTACTTCTAGACCTTATTATTTTTCTTCTCATTTGTGGCTTATCATTTTTGAAAGAGCAGTATTTGCTTATTCCATCAAAGTTCTCTTTTTTTTTCTTTTTTTCTTTTTTTACTTTTTTCTTTTTGTTTTGGGAAGCTTTATTGGATTTTGATGAGATCAAACTTTCTTCAGAGCCCTTAAATTGGTTGTCAAGGTAGTGTCTTATTCAGTAATATGCAAATGCAGAAATTCAGTCTTGCTTTCACTGTGCATGTGTATAGTATCCTTTTTTTCAAGTACCTCTCTAATAATATAGAAAAAACGGCCAGCATAGTTTATCAGAAAAACTGATTAACCTATCTAGTACACTTCAAGTAGTATAAGCTAAGTCACACTCAATGAGAGACTCTTAAAGGAAGTTACTTAACCCATTTTAGAGCAAACAAAACTGATCCCATCTATGTCAAGGAATAAAATGTTTACTATTGTGTTTCAAAATAAAAATTAAAGGCTTTTTTTTGTGGTATGGTTTTTTTTCCCCAATAGAGCCATATAAATAGTGTTGTAGCTCACCAGCTCACAGTACAGGACCCAGAATAGTACTGATGAAGTTACTGGGTTTCCAAGAGACCCTCAGAGACTACCCTCCAGAGTTCACTAGGTGAATTACTAAAACCGTATGACTGCTGGCACTTTTGAGCTGAAAATGCAGTGTATTTAGATGCAGTGCAATAGTTTTAAATAGTACATTATCTATCAATACTGTACCAAAATGGAAACAGAAGAAAAAAACACACTAGTGATAATACCCCATAGGATACACTTACGTTTTGATCTGAGAGGCAAGTCTGGCTTTTTGAAAATGCTATAATGCCTTTATTTATGAAGGTTCTCTCCATTGGTAGTGGCTAATCTGCATCTGGGCATAGATGTGGCTGATAGTTCATAGTTTTAATGAAGTCATGGTGATGATTAGTCAACAAAGTTTGGCAGTGTTTTGTCCTCTGGGAACTATCGCTGGAAGTTGATGAGAAAAGGAAAGCCTTAAGTATAAAAAGGAAATATCAAAAAGATGGTGCAAGTGGTGTGATGCAGGAGACCAGAGACACAGAAAAAAAAGCACAGTAACAAATGCTGGCAAAGTTGCATCCAGTATTGTTAGCAGTTACAGGAACTGAAAGGCACAAATTAATTAGGTATTGAGTTCTTCCAATTTCCATTAAGAAAAAACATTGATTTTTTGCTCTGTTCCTTACTGACAGTAACTCTGTAAAGAAGATAATAAAGGGCTACCACATTTGCCTTCTTTCTGCTCCAGCTCTCACGAGCAGGTTTAGCCAAATAAATCTGGGATACGTTTGGCTATCATCATAGCCAAGGCTGTGCTGCTTGAACACCTGGGGGTGAGGTGGGGTGGGAGCCTCATGCCCGGAGTCTGGGCCAGTAGAGAATGGAAGAGGTAGGTGGTGTAGCACAGCTGAGCATCAGTGACAGAGGTTGCTGGAAGGGAAAATTAAGCACTGGCGTGGGAGCAAGCTATAATTTTAATAGGCTGTTCTACCTAGTTTAACTCACTACCTTTAGCACAGATCTGCACAGAGCTCGTTCTGTACTTTCTTTAGGATAGATGTGCAGTTTTGAATATTAAATATTAAAATCTTACATTGCATCTTCAGTGAATAGGGGAAGCATGCTTTTACACTGAACTAGATTTCCCACATAAAATCCTACAAAGGACAATGCAAAAGAGTGGAGATATAAGTTCATATTTTATCACTGCTGTCTACATGGTATAAGGTTGAACCTATTTAGTGTTGGATTACTGCTTTGAGAATGGTGGGGGGATATCTTAACATTATAACCCTGGTAAAAGCTGGGGAAAATTACACAAAAAACAGGTGAAAAAATGTAGAAGAATTTATATAGTAGGTGTTGTTCTTGAGATTAAATTAGAACTGAACTTTCTGATATTTTCAAAAGCAAAGCTGACTCTAACTTTCTAAAAACATACACGTATGAAGTTGAAGCTAGATCTGTTGTAAAGATTTTATTTTCATCCCTCAAAATCTTCCATTCCACTCTTATACAGCATATTGAGTGACATCATTTTTTGTTTATTTTCGTTGAGATCTAAATTCTCCTACAGAAACTATCTTAACATCATATAGCATACATATCTCATGCTGGGCTAGATTCTGATGCTTTGCTTCATGCCAGTAAGAGTTCATATGTACTTGGTTCACTGAGAAACAGAACAACACTCCTAAAGTAAGAGATTAGAATCCAGCTCAAGGTGAGCCCCTCATCCCTCCTTGCATAAAAGCCACCAAGACTCGCAGCAAAACTCATATGAAACATTATTCTCAAGTCCAGTTTGTTAGCTAGATAATTAAGAGACTGAAAACATGGTTTCTATAGATCTGAGGACACTAGGGACAGCTCGGTTCCCAAGATTTTTCTCAACTGATTTCAATATGTGGGCTTTAATGACTGAATCAATGTGTTGCAGGAAGGACATCAATATTTTAAAATATTGCTGTATCATACTTAATTTGCAATGTTTTTCCTTTTCTGTCAGCACAGTTAAGATGACATCGCGCAGTGGTTTAGTCAAGAACAAAATGTTTTCAGGCCTTTCTCCACAATCATTTTTTTTTTAATGTAAGGAATAATAAAAGTTTGGTCATAATTTTTTATATATAAATATAGCTACTTAATATTGTGTAGAAAAATCTGTAAAGGGCTCTGGTACTTGGACTTCTATTTTTACAAAAGAAAACATATCTATAATTAAGCTTACGCCACAAAGGATTTTGTTATTGAATTTTCCTTTTGACATGATCGATTTCTGTATTGACCTTAGGAAATGGAAACCAGTAAGTAGAATCTGACATAAAAGAAATATTTGGGCTCTACAGTAATGTCATTTACTACATTAAGAGCTAAACTAGAATACAAATTGCCACCAGCTTCTGCATATGCAAATGCACCTTTTTTCCTCAGGGTCACAGCTGTATCCTGTGTGAGGAGGGCAAATAAACACAACCAGTGAATCACCTGTCATTGCAATGGGACGGATGGGAGGGAATTTGTATATAATCAGGATACCTGGTGCAGAATTCTGGCCTGGAAAACATTAGCGTATAATGTGTCAGAAAAGCTAAAGCCTCCCTCTGCTCTTTCACGTGGAATAAACATGAGAATAACCTGCAGGTGAGTGGATTTCTGTGCCAGCCTGAAATAAGCGTTGGCTCTGCTCCTGTCACAGTTATTCACTGCTCCAGATGACCAGTGATACTGATGTTGTTGTTCATCTGTGTTGAGCAGCAGTACTACCGTGTCAGATGCGCTATAGGTCATAAAATTGCAAAGCGATGGTGGTGATGTTCCAAGTGAATTTTTACCTACTGTATAATTTCATAAAACAATAAACACAAATCTCCTGCATTCATCCTGTAGCATAGTTAATTTGCAGAGCATCAGGTGAAAAATCACTGCAAGTTGCTCACCTAATAATAATAACGGTCAGCCAGAATTGCTAATAAATCAGACTTAGACACTCTAAGACATTCTATCTAGATTATTTATTTTTTCATTACAGGGCTTGATTTTGCAATTTATTATACCTTCTATTATTTACATTCTACTGATACCCATGTTTTGCTCTGTTCAGCCCAAACTCAGCAGAAGAGGCACATCCCTGCTCTAGGGATCCCACACCAGCTGTCACGACCCAGTCCATGCTTTGTTCAGTGGCAAATCCTACGTAGGAATGGCAGCTCAAGGCATCTTTCCCCAGCCTGTTCCCACAAGCACCTGGCATGGGCACCACACACAGGTGCAGAGCTCTGGAGGAGCGGGTCCAAACACTGCGCTGCATTTGGGGGCAGCAAGGCTGCCACTGGTGGGGCAGGAGTTTGATTCCAGAGGATGCTTCTCCAATAGATGTCTCCTGGCAGAGTGGCAGTGGCTGGGTTCAAATAAGCATTTTTCAGCTGAGAAAATCACAGCAAGATGTGGAGCAAAATGCCAGTCATTTCTGTATCTCTGAATTCATAATGTGCAGAATAAAACGTTAACATGTAACATTTGACTGTTGGAAAAGATGAAAAGAGGCTATTTTCAAATTTCCCAAATGACATGAGTTCTGCAATTAGAAGTAAAGGAACTTCAAAGTCTCCCAAAAATGCTACAATAAGTGTCGTAATGCCTCTGGGGGAGAAAAGCAATAAAGCTGTCATGAGACACGAATCTTGCTTTGCCTTCCATTTTGTTTCTGGACTGAGCAGTCGTTCTTACAGCAAATAAGTGCATCCACAGTTATGGCTTGCCTCAGTCTTGGATATTGCAGAGACCTTCCCTCCCTCTCCCACTGCCTACCGCTACTGGAAATAAAATCGGCAGAGCTGCTTTAACTAACAGCCCGAGATTTAGAGAGAAAGCTGGGACAGACTGTGGAGGGCATAATCTACAAAACGTCTTTAGAGATTCGCTCCCCCAACCCTGATCTGACAGTACTCAAAATCGCTGATTTTCCAAATGTGCTTAAGCTCATATATTTTTCTGGGCTTTCTGTGCAGATGGAGTGAATGGAAATAACTGAGTTGTGAGGAAAGCCTTTCGTCTTGGTGCACCAAGAGGCTTGTAATAAGAACATTAGCACACTTATTAAAATGTCTTGTTTGTTCATGCCCCGAGTTTTAGACAAGGGTATTGCATTTTCATTTTTTTAAAAAGAAATCTAAATAAAAAGCTAATAGCCAATTTCTGAGCATGGCTGACTAAATGGGAATTTGCTAACATTAATATATTCTCATTAGAGAAATTTTATCGTGCTCCGGTCAACAGAGAAGACATTTGGCCACCGATAACAGTCAGTTTAAAAGCAGGATCAGCTCCAGCGGCCAAGGTTGCCATTTCCCACTACACTGCCAGCCGTTTCTGCTGAGAAACCTGCCTTTGCCAATCCTGGGCAAATCACTGGAGCCAAGAGGCGGCATATGAGCCACCGTGTCATACCCACTTTCCTGCCGGTGTTGGGGATGTGACCAGCAGTCCCCCAGCCCTGCTGGCTGGTGGCTGTCATTTAGGTACAGCGAGGTTGTTGTGGCCTTCACCAAACCCATCTGGAGCCTGCCCCGGACTTGTTCCCAGGGAAAGGGAAGACTGAAGGACCCTTTATCATGGTTTTCTTCTCATTCTCGTTTCACACCACTGTGCGCAGTGGGGTCCTGCCTTAAGATGCCACACATGTGCAGACCTACCAGTGAACAACAGATTGCAGTGTTCTTATTTGGAGCTTGCAGCCCAACTGCTTTCTACAGCCTTTCTCTATGTAGATTAATTGTGTGACTGGAATGTCTCCACAGCCACTGCATGAGAAAAACCGAGTTAAAACTCAGCGCCAGCCTGGCTCGTAGCTAAGCAGAGGGCCCTACTGCTTATTAATGGGTTTCCACAAGGACTCGACAGGTAATGCTGAGCTCCAAAGGACCATGGCACTGTGACCCAGATGATACATTGCAGCCTTGCAACAAGCGAGAACTAATAATTGGGTACAACCCTCCCCGTGAGGGAGACAGCTGCAAAGATCCAAACCTTGAAGTCATAGCAGCTTTTCCACGGTTAGCAGAGATTATGTAAACCCTGAGCCAAATCCCCCAACATCTATTTTATTTTGAACAGAAGGCTGTTCAAATCCGAATGGTGAAACATTCCAGAGTCAGCAACCATAAATACAGGGATGACATGAACAGTAAAATTAACAGCAGGACCTCATACGAGCGCTGCTATCTTGTAAAATAACAACAACCGAAAAAAACTCCTCCATAATTAAAACTCCTCCTCTAATTAAACCACGTAGGAAAGAAAGAAGAAATGCAGCCAGGGTTGCCTGAGCCATAGAAAGACATTTTCACGCTTGAACTTCCTCCTTCTAGCTGGGCTGCTGCCAGGGGCTTGGAGATGCTCTCCTTGGTGGGAGGAAGAGGGCAGCCGCCCTCTATGCTGGGGGCACGTGTGCCCCCTTTGGGGTCCCCCTTCCCTAACGCTCCTGCGGAGCGGTCCATGCAGTGATCTCTCTACCCACCTCCGTGGTGACCTGGCTTAAGGGGAAGGGCCCCGCCACCTTCTTAGCACATTAGTTAAGTATCTGTTCAAAGTTAAGTTTGCAAGTAATTTCTACAGGGACTGGAAACTGACCATTTTGCATACAAGTAATTACAAGAATACAAGAATAGCTTTATGCTTTTCATGGCCTCTAAGCACTTCCATAACTAAAATAAATACAAAGCTATTTTTACTGTAAATGTTGAAAATCTGCAAAGTAAAAATGTAGTAACAGCGAACCTGCTCCACTACATAAATTTCAAAATATAACCCTTCATGTCAAAGTACAAAAAAAAGCATCTATGCAAAGTGCAAAAAGTATTGAAAATTCTGAGCAATGATGTTCAGATATAAGGGAAAGCAGTTTAAATTATATTATTTACAGGAGGGTTTTGCCCTAGCATCAAGAAAAGAAATGTAAACCCATCAAGGAAACCATAAATATTTGGGGTTTGCATCTAGTAAATCATGACAGAACTGAATCATTATAACAGTTTCTCATGTCAGATGATTTACTTTGTTGGGGACAAAATAATATTTCTGGAGTTGTTTATGTTAGGCAGCTGTTTTGGAAAGTCATAGAAAGAGCAAAGGTTATGTTACTTTTCACTTGCTTTACAGTTTGATGAGGAATTTGTTGAAAATGGCCCTCCTTCTGTCTAGTGGCTACATTCAGTATTGGAGTATAAAACCAAAAAAGAAACAGGGAAAACTTAGAGAAGTTCTGCAAAGTGTAGGGTGAAGAATTTCCCCAAGATAATCACAGGTATCTGCAGAAAACCCTTTCAGATGTTTATTACCCTTTTGTACAGGGACTGCAATGCTTGTGTGCACTGTGCATTTCTGTGTAACATTTCATTTGATATGTCTTAAGTGCCTCAGCTGCCATTATTCACCAGGCTTCATTTACCTCAGCAGACCTAAGCCAGTTTACATCAAACAAGGATCTGGCACACAATTCTCAGAGATGTTTAAGAAATGCATAGCCCTTTTCTGTGGGGTTAGCAGAAGCAGAAAACTTCCCTAAGGATGTAACATTATGTACTTCTGTTGGCAAACCACCATATGAGTATTTAAGTAACTGTTGGCACAAAACACTAATTAAACAAAAACAAAAGAAAAAAAATAAACAAAACAAAAACCCAAACAGATATACAGGCACAGACATACACACAGATTTAAAAACCAGAAATCTAACATATATAAAACCTGGGCATACAGAAACGTGGGTGAAACACCGCACCTCCAAACTGACAGGTAAGAGTGACTTTATCCTATGATACTAGGAGTATGATGAACATTGGGCTGTAAACAGAAAATGTTCCTGGTGTAGGGAATCTGTGCTCTTCCCTCTCCCAGCTTTTGCTAACAGGTAACTAGCCTCTGTGGTATGATACATGAAGTTTTATAGCAGCTCTGGTTTTTTCTTTCTATTGCTAGGTTGTGAAAGATAGCAAGTAAAAAAAAAAAAAAAAAAAGTGCTGATGTTAGTAATAATAACTTATTAAAAAAAAAAAAAAGAAGCAGCATATTAACATTTCAAACACATTAAACGAAGGGAAAACAAAGCCACAAAGATCTCTGGGTAAATCTGCAGCTGGTGTTAAGCAGCGGTGTCACTGAGATGCATGACATCTTCTTCCAGTTCAAAGAGAAATTAATTCAGTGAGGCTCTGTAGTTTTATGTCGTGTAGGTCAGACTGGATGAGCACTGTGATACCCTGTGGTTTTATATATAGACTGTAGAGGATGGCCAAGCTTATGTCCTTTCTTTAAGCAGCATCGTGTATCCCTGCTGCTGAAACAGAATCCTGGGCTAAATGGACCATTGATCTGACCCAGTAAGATATTCCTTATGTTTTTATAATCTCATCTATAAACCTCCACCAGCTGATAGCAGAAGTTCCAGCCTATGCTTACATTATGAAATATTTATCAGTCTGTCTACCTATACTGTATCTTTCCTCTTGTATTCCTCTTCTTCCTTTGCCTATATTTATTTGTTCTGTTCTTCAGTTATAAGTTCCCCAAGGAAGGGCATATCTTCTACGTGCTTCTTGCAGTATATCTAATATACTGTTAAGCAATACAAAAAAGAGAGTAATAAAGATTCTCCAGGGCCACCTATTTTACTTCCTATATTGCAGAATTCCTTAATTCCGAGTCAAGAAAAGCACTGGTAAAATATACATGTCAGAAGTAACCACAGACTGCATGACCATCATGGTTGCGCTAGGAGATGGTTTGGCAGATTGATGCCCATAGCTCCAACAGGTTGGAGCCTCAAAATTTGCTTTCCTCTCTAGGAGCAAATTCAGAAGGTGCCTGCCTCTGGTTGATGGAAAACATAATAATCAACAGGTTTTGTCTGTATTAGTCACTATAGCTTTCAAGTGATCCAAGCCTACTTGGCAGACAGTTTATATGCGGTAGCCAGCTGGGGAAAACTCCAGCCTAGACCACTGACAGAAAACACCCAAAACACTGCAAGAGGTTCTCTATCAATGGCATTACCAGTACTCATATGCCATGAACAGAGGCTAAAAATGTGTAAAATAGAGAAGGAATGGAGCAGTTAATTGACAAGACGGAAGTTATATTTAGTGACCTGTATAAGCCCTAGATTTCCTGAATTAAAAAAAAAAAAAAATAATAATTATTAAAAAACTGGAACACTCTTAAAGCTTTTCCTGCAAATACCTAAAAACCTGTCTTGCTTATGTAGGCAGTGCTCTGCCAGCAGTGCATTGCTGTTGTGTCTTGCACTGCAGGAGCACCGCTGAGCTGGTGCTGCCTCTGAGAACCAGCCCAGCAGGGCACTGGGCAGCCACAGAGCAGCATGGGGCAGGCACCCACATGTGCAGGACACACAAGTGTGCCAGGCAATGCTGGGCCCCAGAGCTGCTCTTTAAAAACCCAGCTGGTAGAGAGAGCACTGGCTTTTGGGTTAGCAGGAGATGACATTTCACTGCTGTTCTTATTCAGCCTTGCTATACCTGGGGCATATCACATGCATAAGCACAGTCATTCCCTGTACGTTTGTGTCATCCAAGCAATCCAATAGCCAGTTTGCCAGTCTTTTTCTTAGACATGACTTGCAAGCGCTAATGATTATCTCTAATTATGGGGTTTGTGTTGGGATCTTGCCTGTTAAGCATGTTGAGTTATGGAAGCTGGAGAGTTCCTAGAGGCAAGCTCCAGGTGGGTAGTGTGAGATGTTCCCCTCCCATTTCCCACCCTCCTCCCACAACGCATTACAAGCCCAATAGAGGAAATGAGCAGAAGGTTTCACATCACAGTCTAGCATAACAGCCCAGAAGACCAAGGCTTTGTTCATGAGATTTGTCTGAGAAAGCAGTTAGTGAAGAGGTGCATCTGGCACACTGGTACGCATCTGATGCAGCAGGAGAGCAGCAGACTCTAGCAGAGAGAGTCTGGGTAATAACCCTGCAAACCACTCCAGCTCAGTTTGCCAGAGTTCACCTGTCAGAATCCCAAACACATTTGCTTTCTGCCGTGCCTAATATTTGCTGAACCAAATCAGCTATTTGCCGTAGAGTTCTGTGAGCCAGAATTTCCCCTGAGGTTTTAAAAACTGATAATCCAATATTAGATAGGATAACATTAAATTAGGGAAATACAATCTCATGCTTCGGGGCATTGTGCCAACTTAAAGCCAAAAGGTAGGAAGCAAGTTGAGCTGTGAGCATGTTAAGCCATAAATATCACATACTTTCCCCTGAAACACCTAGTACTGTGTATGGTCTGGCACAGGAGGCTGGACAAGAGAGATTGTCTGGTCTGATAGCTATTTTTCTCATTGTTCTTAGACTAGTCTTATGAAATTAGACTAGATCTCTTTGCTGTTTCTTGGCTTTTTATTGGTTATGCAGAATCATGTAAACAATTGCACTATATGCCGATAAAAATGCAAGATAAGAAATAATCATGTAAGCAGTTCCAACAAAGAGCCATGTAGCCATGTGCTGACAAACTACTGAGCATTTGAGTGCTCCCACAGTAAATATAATATTTGGCACTTACAGCTATTGCAATGTTAATTCATGTTTCTAGGTAATTAGAATATGCCCAAAAAGGTGCTGTACAAAATAATTTTGATCTTCATTCACCATGACTGCCCAGATAGATTTGTGCATGAAAAGACCTTGAAGAAAGATGAACAAGGGACTTCTAAAAAGGTACAATGAGGATCTTTTCATGTCCAGTTCCCTAGTCATTTGGAAGGGCCTTACCATACAATACAGCACTGGATTTCTCCTGCAGCTTCTGCTGTAATAATACATATGAGCTGTGTACATCTACATATGTATATCATTCAGACAATATTCCTTGAATATAATGCGGGTTTTGCCCCTTGTTGATACAACACACAAGAAAGAGCTCCACAATTCAAAAACAGCTAAAAGGCTATTTAGCACAAATTATCTGTCTTGATTTCCATGGAACACTCATTTCAGACAAAATCAGGGGAATCAATTTCTTTTTCCCTGGAGTAGCTTCTAAAATTACAGGATCTTTTCACAATCTGTACTTTCTTTCTGCACCTCTATTTCTGTTCACCTGTTGAGGTGAACTGATAAGTAAAAATTAAAACAGATCTGGGATATACTGGTTTTCTACAAACATGACATAAAGTAACTAGTCACCTGAACAAGTGTCCAAAACCTGTGACATTATCCATGTACTGCAGAAACAGATGTCTTCAAAAGCATAAAAGGACCTACATCATATTTTCACAGAAACCTCAGAGCTGGAAGAAATACCAGCTCTACTCCAAGCCAGTTCAGGACTAATATAACTATGTTAAGAAGACACTGGACCTAAATTTGGTCACTAGGGTTGCACTCAACACCATGCTTAGATAGATATGTGACTTCCAGATGGAAATTGTTCACTTCTGCTGTGCCTACAGCAAAGACACAGTTAGTGTGCACCTGTGTAAATTTACCCTCTGTCTGAACATTGGTGAAATTAATGCTCTAATATTACTTGTGATGATAGGAGTACAGATGTTAATTTTACCTTGCAAGTTCTACTAGTCACTGATTTGGAAAGAAAGAAGAAGAAAAAAAGTAATAACATCATAATTCCCAACCATCCCCTGCAGGAAATTGTTGCCCACTTGGAGCATCTCCATGCACCAACAGCTGATCTGACATTTGCCACATAAGGAGGTGGAGATCTCCTCTGGTAGAAACTGCAGTGGGTGCAAAAGGGCAGCTGGAAGTGTCACCAGTGGAGGGAGGGATGGAAGGAACTGCCGATAGTCAAGCTGTAACAAAGAACTGTGTGCTTTAGGAAGGTCCCGCCACCTCCCTTCTTCTTACCTCTTTCATCTCACTTCTTCTGTTGTGCTAAACATCTAATTGTTTATGCAGTCACTCTGAAGGACAGAGTAAGATGCACAGGGACTCAGAAAGAACACCAAGGCTTTAATAAAAAGCTGTGGTAAACCAGTTACCAAGTCTTAAATTCAAGTTAATTTTGTACTGAGTACAATTATTGTACTGAGAATAATGTACTGAGAATTAAAAAAGTCAAGTGCTTTTTTTCCAAAGTGTTACCCAACTAAGGGAAAAAGAAAAAAAGACAAAAGAGGAAAAAAAAAAAAAAAAAAAAGAGAAAAAAAGGCAGGTCCAAAATAAGTTCTCCAGACTCCGTTTTTCCCATATAAGAGGAATATAAGCCTATCCAAGTCAACCCAATTTCTGCTGAATTTCATAACTAAAATAAGCAATCTTCTTTTAAAATCAATACAGAACCAATGTAGCAATATCAGAGGTTTAGTATTACAATATAATACAATAGCTGAAATAGTACCATCTGCCATCTTCCTTGACATCAAAGATCATATTTATGAAAGATTTTACTCCTACTATTCTTTTACTTGATCCACACTTCCCAATTCTGCTTTGAGTTGGAGAAAATGCATTACAAGGAACACCTAAGATCTAGGTTCAGATTAGATGAGGTTTGCCTCCAAACGAAAGGTGTTAGCTAGTAAAATCTGTTCTCACACCCCTCAAGAACCGTGCTCATTTAGAAAAGAAAAAATATTGTATGATTTCATGTCCACATGAACTAGAAACCCACTTTGTCCAGTGGCAGAATGGTTGTATCCTGAAGATTGAACTTAGTGAAAGAAGTTCTTCTGTGTTGAGTCTATGTCTCTTGAATGTCTACAAAATGTCAAAAAGTGTCAACATCCATAACTAAAAAGTCCAACAAAATTTTCAAATTATAATAAAATTATTTGGTTTAATGTTGTGAAATGTTAAGGTTGGATGTGACCTTTTTGTGGTACTTTCTATGTTTGGCTGCCCTTTAGCATAAATGAATTTAAATTTAAAATTGAGAACATTTTGAACTAAAAGGTAGAATGCATCATTAAGACAATGTTGAAACAGATATTACATTAAATGGCCAATTCAGTCATTCATTCACTTACTTGCTTTGGCTCTGAAAAATTGGAAGTGAGTCAACAAACTTCTTCATCAAAAAGCCCCTGTATTGAAAGTCTCTAGATGAAGTAGCTAATGTATAAATGAGTTTGAAGTTCCAATTCAAATACTGATTGACCTGTCCATAGATGTTGAGGAACTCTGAAATGCAAAACTCAAGTTTCACATGCCTGGATACATAAAAATCCTAATGATGGGACATCACCCCTGTAGTGAAGAAAAGAAATCCAATACATAGAAGTTTTCTAATTCTTCTGTCTTATGTCTCTCACTATGAATCTGTTGTTTTGATCCAATCACATAAAAAAAAATTAAAAAGTTGTAGACATTTACTTTATTCATTTCACTAAAACCTGTTGAAATTTAAGTCTTCACATTGCTATTACTGTCATATTCTTCTATGTTTCCCATAATCAAAGAGACTCTAAGATCTCTTCAAATACTATCTTATGCTTATTTAGACATCAGTCTCTTGGCCAGTGGGTCTATTCATATAGCAGATACTTCCCCAGTACTTTATAAATCCTTTGCAGGATCAAGGTCTCAGCCTATAAATAAGTAGCAGCTCTGTAGTATAAGTAGTGTCCTAGGTTGTACAGTACTCAGTAAAATGAAGTTGTCCTTTGGGAAGCATCTGACACTTCTACATAGCGATTCATAAAATAAAAAGAACACTAAGAAAGTGACCTCAAAGAGCACGAAGTAAATTCCAGTACTTTAGAAAGGCAGGATTATTTTCTTTGGTGAAACTAACTTACTGTGTGAGTCTTATTCAAATACTCAAAATAGAGCTTACCTAATTTCACCCTGAGTTTGTTTCTATCAAAGTCCATACTCCTTCTGATGGACAGTCCAGGAATACTTAAGAACACTGTTTATTTCTATATGTATGATATTTTTAGCAGTCTTCAGGTTATATGATCTTATTCTTACAGCAATCTTCTTCCCATTTAACCACCCAACATTTCCTTTGTTTCTTTTGCTCCTTTCACAACTTTAAAATAGAGTTTAGGGCCTGGCTCACAAAAAGCATTTTGGTAGCTGGTTCCCATCAGAGTAATATTTAGCCTGTTGATATCAGCTGAGGAATCCGGCCTTTATTGCCACAAGTAGGGAAGATAATTAATTACATGCATTAGCATTTTCTAGAGTTTGAACTGGCTACTGTTCAGGACAGAAAGGTGGGGGGTTTTTTGGTTCTCCAACATACTAGGGCATTTCTGAACACTTTGAAACATGATTCCTTGTACTTCCAATAGCCAACAATTTGAAGCGTATGTGTGTAATTAATAGTGTCAGAAACAGAGAAAGACATATGGTTGATTTTTTCTTCCTATGGAAATCAAAGCTTTAATATTTCATTTCAGAAAGAAGATGCCAGACCAAAGGAATGCCCTCTGCTCATTGCCTTGATAGTCAGGAGACATGAATAATATTATTGATGTGCAAACACAAAGAGCTGGAGTCTTATAACTCTGTTTCTGTGTGATTAAAGACCTGCAGGAGGTACTTGGTGCCAACAGGCACAGGATGCTTATGATATAAGGGAGTAGAAATGACAACTAACCTTTCCTGGAGTCATAAATGAGCCTGCAACAACTTTTGGGCTCAATTTCTCTACAAGTGCCTCTTTCATCTTTCCATCCCACGTGGTTCCATCCTTTTGGATCCATTGCTTCAAATTACTCTGCCACAGTCAGAGTGTACATTTTAATCACTGAAATTTTTAGCCTCACATGAGAAACCTTACCTTTTCCTTCTACCAACAATCTTTCTGATTAAGAGGATGTTCTTCCTCTACTCCTGCCTTTCCTTTCCCTCAGATATCAGTGCTACGCAAGTGAGCAAGCTTAGGGCAGGTTTAGTCCTACCATCCCTCCCACTGCTCATAGAGTGTTCATGAACTTCAAAACAGTCTGGAAATTACAAACTTGGAAGCCTTGGATATTTGCATTTTGCTTACGTGGGTTTTTCCTTCACTCTTCAGCACAACCACTGAAGTAGCCCTGCTGGTATCTAGCAGAGCACTACGTGTGGATCACTCAGATGGCTCCTTAGCTGGTAGCAACAGCCTGCTGTAGCCTGGGAGCATCCCAGATACCACTCGGTCTTCAATCACAAATAAACACTAAAAGGTGCTGCCACAAGGCCAGAATGAAAGAAACCCCAAATGAATTATTTTGGCTGCAATTTACAATATATAAATATACCTGTCCATTTTCTGAGCTTAAGGAAAGTAGACGAGCACTCGTGTTCTCTGAGAAAATAATCAATAAGTAATAATTTGATTAGGTAGAGGTGCTATGATAAAGGCGAGGATAGGACACAAAACCAGTCTCTATTTTTCCTTTTGACACTGATTTTCATTTGTCCTTGCTCCTTTTGGTCTTCATAAATTGCACAAAATGGTGATAGTAATGCTCATTGGTAAAGTATTTCAAGGTTTAACGGTGCTGAGAATTGCCTTCATTTAATCAGGGGACAGGCCAGGATGTGTCAGCTATGACACAGCGCAGTAATTGTGCCACAGACACCTTTAAACTCCCCTGGCTTTAGTCTGCATTATGCTCCTAACCTCAGAAATGTAGTGCAATGACTCTGGAGTCATCCAATCTCTATTTCATATAATTCCATTGCTCAATGCATAAACAACTGTATCAAATCAGAAATACTGGTATAGTTGCCCTACTGGAGTCATTTAACCCTTCTCTTACACAAATATATTAAAATGACAGTAAAATTAAAAGTACCCTCGTTCCTATGCCCTTAACCATCTCTCTTTTTTTCCTCTTTTTATTTTTTTGCTGTAGTAAGGTTCACATCAAAAACCTTCCACTTATGAAGCCCAATCTGAAGTGCTCCATAGGTTATCTTGATAAAGCTGCTGGGTCACTGTTTTGGTCATTTCACTTGTTCCAGGAAGCGAAAGCCTCATAAATCTTTTGTGACATAATCACCATCTTGCAGCATGTGATGGCCATGAGTTGGACCCCACTTAATTGCCTTTTCACTTCACCATTGGTCATTGTAAAAGAAGATAATGGATTTATTTTAAAAAATAGAGTACAAATTCCCATATTAAAACTTTACATTCCGTTCCAGCTAGACTGCACAGGCAGCAACATTCCCTGAGATGAATAGCAGAAGACAGTGTAACAAATTAATACAAATGAAGTCATTCCTGAGTGACTCCATCTGCTTTGGAAATGAGGCTCGGACTTTCCAGAATGTGGCCATGATCCAGATAATTAGGCGTGACTCCAAATGAAGCCACACAGGTAACTTATAGCTTCATTAACTCTCCTCGGGAAGGCAGGCATCCAAAAACTAACCTTAATAGAGCAGCATATGATCCATTGACAATCTGTTTGATATTAAAAAATGAACTTTGTTTTTACTATGTTACATGAGTATTAGGCCAATAACATATGCAGAGCAAAATGTTAGGGATTAGATGTGTTCTTGTATCTTGCATTACATGCCAGTCACTATATCCAGAGAACTGGGATCATAATTTTTGTTTACAAAGTTTAATCAAAATACATTAATAATCTACAAAACCTAAGCAAAGCACATAAGGTGTCTGCAAGTGTCTTTCCTCTGTAATCAACAGGAGGATTATTAGGTAATAACAAATGTTATTCATCTTCATAATGGCTAAATGACAGCCTGCTTAAAAATAACAAATGACTACTCTTCATCGACTGTTACAGGGTGAATATGACCTTCACATACTTTAAGCAAACAAGTCCTCTTTTCAAAGACTTCCCTAGTTCTTTAATTGATAATGATGAGATGCTTTATCTTGGCTGAGAAATAAAAAGCTCTAGTTACACCATTTATTTTAGGCTTGAAGGCATTTTATATAGCCCTCTGTCAGGAAAGATGCTGAGATATAATACTGATTTTTTCATCAATAATAAATTAATGCATAATTAAAGTGGTTAGTGAGGTGCATAATGAACTCCTGTGAGAAGTTTTCTCTTAATGTTTATCAGTGTTTTGTGTGATTTTTTTTCTGTTGACGTGATGTTGCTTTAATGCAACAGAACTGGAGAAAACTGGGCTGAAAGAAACCTCAGGTTCTCCCATACATTTGTCCGTATCAAGGCAAGAAGAGCAATGCCTCAGCCATCCCTGGCAGAAGTCTCTCTGCTTCTTAAAAACCTCCAGTGTTGACAATTCCTCCCCCAGGAAAATCATTTCCAATCCTTGCTGCTAGAAATATTTTCATAACATCTAACTTGAATTTGCCTTCTTGCCATTTAAGCCCAAGTGTCTTGCAGAGTAGGCCCTGGAGTTTCCAGACTGAATCTCTTCTGTAGATTTAGTATTACCTTCTAAGCAAGTTTCTTTGAGGCTGAAAAGAGTAAAGCATGTGCAACAGCTTACATACATCAGTGCTCAGACTGATGAGGATGGAAGCCTAAACAAGTGCTGCCTTATACAGTAAAAACAATTATTCTTCCCAGCAGAATTTTCATACAAATACTTTTTTTGGCCTTTAAGCAGTTTTGTCGATTTAGGCTGCTGTAATCCCTGCAAATGATGGTTTACAGAAGTTCTGGCCTTTTACAAATAATGACAGCCAGAAAGGTATCTATGCTTTCTGCTAAAGTAATGCACAGTAGTTATAATTTCTAATAAGGTATATTAGAGTATTCTTTTGGGAACACCATCTATATATAAAGCAAAAAAACAGAGTAACTTCCATGCTTGCTTCTGCAATTTGAAAGAAGTCACTACGTTTGCCAAGTCACAGCCGTATTTGACTCATTTGCCATACAATTTACACCCACAGGATTTGAGATGAGGTGGAATTAAAGCTTTCTCCTACCTCTTATTTCTCTCACAGTACGATGGGTATTGCAAACAAAATGTCATTTACCAGATATACTCAAAGCAGAGAAAAAGTGATACTAACATTGGTGGAGATAATTTTACTGATCTTAGACAATCATTTGGAGTGAAGAGTGCTGTGCATTAGAAGGAACCTTTTAATTATCGTCTGTAAAAAGCAATCCAATATTGAAACAAGTGCAATATTGGATTTGCCTAGTCTCTTATTAATTATAGCAGAGTGAAATGCTCTGTGTTAAAATTTCTGTTGTTCATTTTAAGGGAAAACAGTGATCTGGATCATTCCAACTTGGTTGGGTTTGCTGGAGTATCTGGCTTTTCCTGCAAATCAGTGTGTAATTATTTGTCACTGACTTCTTTATTCAGGCACAAAATGCAGTCTTTTTCTTTCTTTCTTTTTTTTTTACCATGCTTATTGAATTATCTCCCATAAATCAGCTAATAATTGAATAAATGCTGTCACAAACAAAACTGAATTGTATCTTTTTCATTTTCCTGGGCTACAAGTATGCCAAAATGCCAATCTGTGTTAGAGAAATGCACAGACACACACATGCACACAGACACTACGCACACATGGTTAGAATGTTTCTTATAAATATATACATTATAAATTTATTCTGAACATCTTCCCTTTTGACAGATAGGACAAAAACTAACTGAAAACCATTCATTAGATGTTATTAGTAACTTTCTAATTATATGGTTCCAGCTAACTAGGCATAGCAAAGGCAGGCAGATGGTTTGATATCCTCAGACAACACATGGTCAAAAGCTAACCACTATTTGCTGCAAAAGGAATATACCAGTTGTGCCTTCAGCCTTAAAGAGATGATTTATTAGTTATCAGTATCACCTCCAATAATAACAGCACTTATCTGTTTGTGCCAAATTTGAGAAAATCACGAGACTGAGGAAGAGCAAGGTGAAAGGGAGTATTATCTGAAAAGCATTTTCTCTTCTAGGCTTTCTTCTTCCAAACTACTTGTATTTTCTGTGTTTCTTGGTTGTGTCATGATTTTGTGCCCATTTTTCTTCTATGTGAAATTACAGAATTATCAGTGTGTTTTTAATGTGAATGCTCTGCCTTTCTTGTTAGAATGGTGAATTACAGAGTGGCAGGTAATATTGAACAGGAGCCTGTTTTCTTAACCTTTCTCCAAGGTAGAATTTGTTAAATATATTTGTTAAATAAACTGGTAACAGCATAAACTTAATGCTAATCACCTCTCCACATATTATTTATTGGATGCAAGACTACAGGACAAAAGCTGCAGCGATGTTGGTAACTACAGGCTCGCAATCTGAGAACTAGCACACCAGGCTTCATTTACTGGTTTGTGCAGAGGGTACCATATCTTGAAGAGCTGTAACAGAGCCAAGGGCTTGTGCATTCCTGTGCTCAGTCAGGGTCTGGAGTGTGTTCCCCTGTATTTGCTTCTTCTAAGCCCAGCAAAAATGGGCTCTGTCTCAGGTGAGACATTATTCAGTGAAAGTTACTGGCAGAGTAACCTAATATAGTGTTGATTAGCAACAGGAAACTAGTATTAAGGTTAGAAAAGACAAATAACAGACTGCAACGCCATGGATGGCCAAAACGTGGAGAGTTCCTGCTCTGTGTATGTGGGCACGGGTGAGGAAGTTTCCCTGGGGCTCTTTCCAGCAGGGTGCAGACAGGTGCGGGATGCCCGCATGGCCTTGCCGCAGCTGCAGGCTGAGCAGTGATGCATCCGATGCACCTGGGCAGGGAGATGAAGGGGCAAGACAGCTTCAGAAAGCCAGAGTCTCGTCTTCATCTGTCAGGTCCCCAGGGAGGAGATGCACAGCGCTGGGAGAGAAGTGAGCACCGCACATTGATACCAAAACACAGCAGGTGGGAGTCAGGAAAAACGAATGCTGTGACTGTCTCTCTGTGACTAGTTTACTCCAGGTTTTTTCTGTTTTGCACAGGGCTGGTGACAGTCACACCTGAGGTCTCAACAGACAAATTATTCTCCTCACCAATATTCCCCTCCTGTTTCCTGCCCCAGCATTTCTTTTCTGGTGCTCTGCAGCCAGCTACGGAGGGACAGGACCAGTTCTCTCTCATAAAGGGCTGCATTTTTGGTAAAGGATGCACTGTGTGTTGTAATTTGAAATCAATTATGCACTAGGATGTGAGGAAATGGCACTACATAAATCATTCAGCTATCGATATTATGCTTGTTGCTTAATAGCATAATTTTAATAGAAAGTTATCTGCAGACATTTACCTTTAGTGTCTAGGTAATTGTTTAAAACAGGTTGTAAGAGGTCTTGAGCGTTTCCAAGTTCAGCTGAGTACTCTTCAGCATTTTTTGTAATGGTTATAAAGGTAGGCAGGGAAGTATTTGTTCCTTTATTTTAGGAGCTGGGATCCATCCAAGATTTCATATTAGAGAACTGTGTCTTTGATATTGTGAGGCAGAAGGGTTCAAGTGATGTCTGTGGGTAGATGGCAATTGTATTTGGACCTAATGAGAAAGAAATCATAGGTCCGTGTACAACCAAGTCTAAGTATTTGAGCAAAGTTTGATGAGTAGCTTCTATATGAAAAGCCATATGTATACTGTTATAATGCAAATACCATCATGAACTGCAGTTTTTAACAGAAGTACTTTAATGAGCATAGAAAACTAATGAAAAGATTCCCAGTCTCATTGAACCAAATCTTGTTGATTAAAGGTATTTTTGATTCAGTCCTTTGGGAGAATTTCTAAAATGAGCCCTACAGAAACATATCTGTATATTGCTTATCTTCAGTCAAAATCTAAAAAAGCCATAGATTTTATCCCCAGAGATACCTAGCATTTTAAAAAAGGAAGAATGCACAAATCCTCACCAATACCAGTGTACGTGATATAAATGGCAAGAGTCAGGAATTTGTATATTAGCAGCCTTCCTGGAGCTAATCAGCCCAAGAGAACTATATTACATAGAACCCATTTAAAGACAGATCTATTGAAAAATATTCTTTAAATGAGTGAAAAAGTATTACAATGAATTTCCAATGTACCTTCTTTACTACTGCACCCTTTGAAGCAGGTTTTTAAATGGGCTTCTATTATGCAGGCACAGTAAGGTGCAGGACTAAAAGTCTGATTTAAATGTCTGATTTGTCAACACAGTTCTTGTTTACATCTACAAATCAGATAGATACCTATTATTCTTATTTATGCCTACCATTTAAGGGAAATTCAGAAAATGAGGCGCATTTGCAAGTTTTCTCTACATTTACATGCCTTACAGTCTTTCCTATGTCTTTCCATAGACATAGGGGTAGTGCAAGGAGCTAGAATCTAATGATCTATAATAAAATCAGGCTTAGGAGGTGAAAGGAAAGGTAGAGATTATTGTTACATTAGCCCATGCTGACTAGCAGTACAAAATGTCCTGCAGATCTTTTGAAAGTTTCCAGACAGGTGGATTTGGGGACATTGCCTAAAGACTGGGGGAAAAAAAAAAAAAAAAAAAAAAAAAAAAAAAAAAAAAAAAAAAAAAAAAAAAAAAGAGAGAGAGTCATTTGGTCTATGAATTGTCTAAGGAGGGGTTATGCACATTGCAGATAGTCTATGCTTTCAAGCTTTATGGTTCCTAGTAGTTTCCACCCAGCAGGCTAGGTCTGGAAGGAGTATTAGACAGACTCGGTGGACTAACCTGCTTAAGTCATTGCTAACTGAAGATCACTATCTTTTCTTGTTTCTGCTTTAACTTCACTGCATACCTCTGAAACCTCACATGCACTAAAATTGTCAGGGGTTTTGCTTTATCCAATTTAATACACTTCCATTTTCCCTTCCTCATGAGCCTGGATAGTGAAGAGTTACCTCAGATAACTTTAGATGCCACAGAAAAAAACACCAAATGCTGGACATTATATGGGCATATCAAAGAACGTTTCCTCCAGGGCAAAGATGAAACACTCCATTGTAACATCTGTATGACAAAACTTGCCCTTTTATTCCGGAGAAAAACCCACCATGGTATTGAAATAATAGTTACCATGTTTTTTTTACTTCGATCTCACAGCAGAACAGTAACTTTTTGAGTCCGTACTCAAAACCAAGTAGTACACCAAAGCAACATCTCCTCAATTCACTTTGTGGTTCACTTCCAAGGGAACAGCACCATCGATGTCCTTCTCCCCTCCTTCCTCCCACCACTGCAAATATTATTTTCTGATTTTTTAACCAGAATGTGGCAGTCCTTTATGATCTTCCTTCATCAACTCTGGGATCTCTGCCCAATGTGTGCACTGGAAATGCTGTATCAGTCCTGGCCATATCCAGCCTGTTCAGCTATGTGCACAGAAAAGTAACTACGGAAGAGCACTCAGAGCTTTCTCCGGGCTACTGCCAAGAACTGAGAGGATGAGTCTTTCTATGTGTATATCACACATCTAGGCCATCCCTCACCTTCCAAAATGGGGCTTGGGCAAATGCCTTCATCCGATTTTTTCCTCTTAAACAGCTTCGATTAACAGAGCTATGCATGGTTTAGAACTAGACCTGTTTAACCTGCCTTTAATTTTATTTTTTTTATTTATTTTTTTTTGTCCCCAGAAGACCCTAATTAAGATGCTCTACCCAGATGCAGTTAGTGGAAGCTCTCCTCAGCTCAAGTAAGGCAATGACTTTTGATTCTTGGAGCCAAAGATCAGTTTTTGCTGACGGGTGTGTAGCCCTTTCTGTCCAGGGATGAGAAGACTCCTGGTAGGATAGGACAGGTGGCCAAAGAGGATGTAAGGAGGAAGGTTATGACTGTATAAATTTCCAGGGAAGACAACAAGGCAGCAAGCAGAGGCAACATGCATGCAACAATTTCTTCACCCCTACTAATGCAAGCCTGTACAGAGCTCCACAGTGGACCCAAGAGGCAGTTAATATTGTTTTCTGGTATCTTTTACAAGTTACATTGTAAGGAGAAAAACTATGAGCAGTAGCTGGTCTATTAAATCAGGTTTTGCAGCCTGTCTAGTCAGTGGTCTTATCACAGGAGGTCAAGCCAAAACTTAACCAACCATTTGCATAAGAAAAAGCTGTCCCAGGGAACCCTGCATGAGATACTGGAACTGAGGCTGTGGTATTTTTCACCAAAAAAATAAGAAGTTCGGCACTCAGGTACTTTTAAAAATTACTTTCAAATACAACATTCTGAAAGCCAGTAATAGGCTGGGGGGAAAGGCAAAGCTAACTAAATTAAATTGCAGCACTTTTTTCTTCTTAAAGTACTTGTTTAATATTAAATGAGCTATTTAAAAATAACTATGGACAACAAATGGATAAAAAAAGATAGATCAGGTGGACTGAAAATTAAAAGTGAAACTTAAATATTCATAGAGTTTTTCCTCTCAGTGCTAGATTTGATCAGAAACTTTTTACTGCAACATTTCCTGACAGAAAATGGTATTTCATCAGAACAAAACAATCTCTGTGGGAATAAGTCAATTATGACAAAATGGGGGTGGGGGGGGGTGGGGGGGTGGTGTCGGGGGGGCCCAGTAAATGAATCCTATTACTAGCATCAAAACTTTCTATTCTGAAGTGTTTCTGAACATTACCAGCATGATGTTTCTTTTAATGATAATAATTTTATAGTGTGGTTTAAAAGTGAAGATTGGAATAAAACATTCAAACATTATAAAATCAGTCTTTCCAGCCTTTCCAAAAGAATTTTCAAAATTTTATTTTATTTCACTTCCTTTGTTTTCAAAATTGTATTTTTGAAAATTATTTATAACTTAGGTCAAAAATGTCTCATGTCATAATTCGTGAAGTTTAAAATTTCACAGGGCTTTACTTAATATCTGTTCATATCTTTTGCCCCATTATCTACTTTACAGGAGTTCACACTTGTCTCAGGAGATGACATAAAGGACACCAAGATGTTATGTATTTCTTTCTTATTTCATTAATTTCATGAGATTCATGTCTCAGATGGAAACTTATTCGTTTAAGAGATTTCCTCTCCTCTTTTTCTCACTGATTCCCCATTCCTGTACCATGTCCACCCCACCTGCCCCTTATAATCTAAAACAGAGGACAAAAATAATTTGGGGGTTTAACCAGAACACAAGTTTTTTGGGTTTGGTTTGTTTATTTGCTTTAATCCATTTCTTTGAAGTTGTGTTTTTAAATGCAGATCATTTTGATGACTATTCTTGCAATGTAACCATAAAAAAGGTGTCAATGCAAGCTGCCAGTCCCTGCAGGAGAGGCAGAGACCAGTGGTGGTGGGTAGGCAGGAGCAAAATCAGTGAGGAAGAAGGGAAACAGACAACTCTTCTGCTACCCTCAGTGCTACAGAAAACATGTTGTAGACTTCTGCAAAGGTTTAGACCCATCCACAAGGATGAGCCATGGAAGGACCTGGTCTTCACGTATTTTGACCAACTTTTTAAAAACGATAATCCCATTCAGTACAGACAGGCATTAACAGAATCATTTCATCTGCTGTAGTGATTCATCTTTGCACTGAACGTAACAGCGGAGTTGCTTAAACTTCAAATGCTCCTGACTTTAGTCTAAGCTTTCAGTCATTTCCAAGACATCTATATACACTGTTTACACATAAAATATACCCCTATACTACACATGACATCAATATCATGGTTAAAAATAGTCAAGCCGTCTCACTTCACAGATGATTGAATAGACACCTAAATGGGTTGGGATTTGGTATAAGGACTCTCATCTCAGAGGTCAAGGGTTCAAATGTATTCCAAATCAATACTAACTGAGAGTTATTACTTTTGGGTGGCCTATGTAAAATGGATGGTGGTTCTAGCCTAATTTCTAGTTGACAGATGTCTGTGCCATCAAAAAAATCCCATCATTACATTTGGCATTCTTCACATAAGCCTCAGTGTAGAAGCCAAAGATAGACTGGGCAGAGAGGTGGAATTAATCTCTTATGAAAAGACTATAGTCCGTCCTTCCAAAATAGAGATAAAACAGATTATTCAGGAAGTTTAAGGAATGTTAAGTGTTAGTGCTCGCAGTTTGCTCCCTCCTGTGAATAAAGGGAGGGCAGAATTTTCATATGTATTTGATCCAGCATTTTTTCGCAAGCCCCAAATTCAGGGTTTTTTTGGGGGGAAAGGTATAAGAGGCTTATTTGTACTACCAAGTTAAGACTGCGTCAGCATCTCCCTTATAAACCTCACCAAGCCATAAAAATTTAATCTGGGCTAAAAGTTGGCAGACACATTCTCAGCCCTGAAGTATGTTTTAAACCACATTAAAAAATATGTGTTAGGCTACTTATAAGTTAAAATACTCAAGGCTAAATAACAATAATAAAAAACTCCTTTCATCCAAGTGTGGTATGCAAAGAGGAAATCGACTGTCAAATATTATATAGTTTAAAAAACATTCCTGTGTCTGTGCACCAAATGAGGAAGCTTTGACAAGTCTTTCTGATTAAGTCTGAGGATACTTGAGAGGTTCTTCTTGCTTGAACTGTTGGCAATATGCTATCAGCAGGTCCTGGAGACAGACCACAGAGAGCTTTAAAAAATGTGAGTGATAACATTTTGAAATCACTGCAGAACTTTACTGCCACGAAGGAAAAATATGTAGATTTGGCTTACTCCCAATGGGAAGATGAGCTGCATAGTTTTGTGCAGCTTGAAAGCGTTAAATTTGCCTAGTGGGAAGACCAGTTAAAAGAGAATTACAGCAGTTTAAGCATGAAAAATAAGAGTATGCTGCACATCAGCACTCTTAGTTCTCAAGCAGATATTGTGAACCTTAATTCTTGCTGTACTTCTCAACTGAAAAAGATAACATGATTTTAAGACAAAAAAAAAAAACCAAACAAAAAGTCTTATTCTTTGTGCTTAATAAAAACACGTTATTTTTCCACATTCAGGTGCCCCCTCCATCCTTCATGATATCACAAATCTGAAAAAGGGGTAGATCTTGGCACCAAAAAGTTTATCAGATAAATGTTTTTAAATGGGATGTAAAGGGCTGGATCCTAAGTCCACCAGGGTTAACTGTAAGCTCCAGACCCTGTGATGCTTCTCATTTGCTGCAGTACTTTGCTGCTGTGCCTTGATGCCAGAAGAATGGGGCCTGACATGAACCGTGCTGGGAAGGAAACCCAGGTGTGCAGAGAGCTGCTGTCTTCTCTAAACTGGTCCCAGCACAGGCACCTAGGAATGCAGGAACCCAGAGATGGATGTGGACAGCATCTTGCCTGTAATTTGAGTTTTGCCCAGATCAAATGGACATCAGGCATAAAACAGTTTTGAGCTATGTCACCCAGGAAAAAAAAAAAAATCTCACCGAAACCATGAAATAGTTCAAAAACTCCTTAATTGTCCCCATCAAAGATGCTTTTTTGTGTGTGTTTAAAGAGAAAAAAAAGCCTATACAAGGCACTTCAGGGAGTAATGGTACATTTATAGGAAATGTACTGGATTAGCTAGTGTATTTTTTCTATCTCTAAATTTCATGGATCTAAACTGGAGTTAAAAATAACAATCCGGGTATACAGGGTGTTGATAGGAGAGTTAGTACAGAAATACCAATATTCCACTCACAGTTTCCAGAGATCGTATGGTCTTAAATTTAACAACTGATATCCCAAAATAAAAGACTTAAGTGAATTTCTGTAGTGGATCAAGTATGCCTTAGACGAGCTACCTAAACAGTCACAAAAAGAAGGGTGCTTCACCCTGATTTAGCTCCCAGCTCCAGCATTCCTTGAAGAGGCCTCTGTCCTGGGGGCTGTGCAGCACCAGCACATGGCGGGGTTGGTGCCGGGCCACGGGAGCGGGGCTCTGGCCGGTCGCCTGAGGAAGAGCTGGTGTGGAAGCAAATACCAATGCCTCAGCTCTTTAAGCAAATAAAGGGTTTGCAGAGGTGAACAGCTCTTTTGTATCACACAGTTAAGCCGTATGTATGCATTTACATGTGTATTTATATCACATACGTGTATAACATACATGTACACTGCATATATATATATTATATGGAGGGGGAAACATTTGGAAATCTGTGTGCTGGGTGCCGGTGCCCAAGTGCTGACAGGAGTGGGGGGGCTGCGGCAGCAGCCCCCATGAGGTGGTGTTGGGGCTGCCCGGTGCCGGGCACAGCCGGTTCCAGGCGGTTCCAGGCGGCTCCACCGGCCCCAGCGCAGGGCACAGCTGAGCCCCGCAGCCACGGGCGGGCGCCTCGGGGAAAGCCGGGCTGAGAAAGGGCAAAACGGTGCCCGGCAGCCAGGGCTGAGGGCAACGGGGTGAGAAACAGCCCGGCCAGCCCCGAGGGGGGAGCGGGAGGGGGGCAGGGGGCTCCGGGTGCCCCCGCAGCAGACCCTGGCGGGGCAGGCGGCCGTGCCTGAGGGAAGCTGCAGCCCGCGCTGGGCTGAGGCCAGAGGAGCACGGCCGCAGCCCCCGTGCCCGCCCCAAGGGCTGCTGCGGGGTGTGGGAGGTGGGGGTGAAGGAGTGAAGTTCAGCCTGGGAAAAGGGGGAGGGTGCTTTGGATTTTGTCTTTGTTCCTCAACCCAACATTATTTTTATTGGCAACAAATGAAATTTTCTCAAAAATTTTTGAGTTTGTTTTGCCCATGACGATGGTAATTGGGAAGGCAACACCCTGTCTTTACCTCAGCCTACAAGCTTTTCCACCTTATTTTCTCCCCTGGTCCTGCTGGGGGGCGGAGGGTAAGAGAGCAGCTGGGTGGGAGTCTGGCAGCCAGCCAGGGTCAACCCACCACAATCTCACAGCAGCAAATGAATTGCCAGGGCCCCAGTGTGTACCATGTTGACTGTAGTATTTACCACAGAAGAAAAAGCTGCTTATTGTCTCAAATTACCTATGAGAATTTGATTATGGTACAACATTCAGCATTTATGAGCCGAAGAGGCATCAGCTGCAAAACATCAACATCTCCCTGAAAAGGGAACTCTTCTGAAACCTGCCAGATAACATGGGAGAGAACTGGAAGGCTCTTGCCTGAAACTAACAGAGACACTGCTCTGAGGAGGCAGTTTTCGCAACACAGAGTGAGACACATCCAGTCAAGACTTGCTCTTGCTTCTGTGTGAGTGTCCACAAGAAGACAGCTACAAAAAAGCGGTGCTTCTTGCCTGGTGGCTGCAGAGTCCAGTGCACATCCATCAAGCAAGAAGAGTATGCTTCTCTGAAAAGGTGGGAACTCTACCAAGAAGTACTTGTTAGGTTTGTTACTTTAATTTTAGAAAATACAAGGATTTACCAGCATTCAGTGTTCTGGCTTTGCAGTGTCCTGATGCTCACACAGCACTAGCAGGATGTCATTCTCTCGTCTCCAATTGTTCTTCTCTGTTGAGAAGGTGCAAGGAGGTTCCATGTGACAGATTCCTGCTCTCTTAAGACATTAGGAATAAAAGCAGCATTACAGTGTAATTGAGTCTCGGTCCTCTCTGCTACAGGGAATGCATAGCTCTTTGAATTTATCTCCACCCAAGGAAAACATCAAACATCCTCCCCCCCACTCCCCCCTCCCCCCAGAAAAACCACACACACACACAAAAAAAAACCCCAACAAAAAAAAAAAAACAAACACACCCCACACCTAGGTCTGGTATGCTGCCTAGTCTAACTGAAGCGTGATTCATTGGGAAAGATGCTCCTGCGAAAGTGAAAAAAACATCTCTTACCCATCAACCCTCAGTAACACAATTGCCTAATGAAGTTGTTGGGTTTTTTTTTAATAGAGGGTTGAGGTAGCAAGGCATTTAACTGTGTCCAGTCAGTGTTAACTGGTCTCCAGTTACATTTGTTCAATTGAAGTTCTAAAGAGAAAAAACACACCCCAAGATGTGGATTGCTCACCAGTCCAGCTCCATCTTACTTCTCTACACCTCCAGGAGAAACCTTATGGCATTACGCTAAATATCACCTCCTGCAGCTAATGAAAGGAGGAGAATGAGGCACAGGCAATTCCAGACAACAGCTCCTATCCTACTCTCCTTCCCCATTAGCTATAAGAAGTGTGAAGAGACAGTTCCTCCTGCAGGTGTTTCAGCTAAGCAGGATGAATCCAGTAAGCCTAATAATGAGTAACTTAAATAGTAAAGGATGGAGCCAATCATCCTGAAGCAGTTTGAGCACTAAGTGGGTTCTGAGAGGTTCATGGTTCCAGAAGTAAAAGGCAATCAAAATATATGTTATGCTGAGTGGACGAAGAGGAAGAAGCGAAAACAAGAATCCTGATATTGCCTGGAACTGTGAAAAACAAGAAGAAAGTGAGATGGCTTTTGACTGTATCTGCAAACAGCATGCACAGGTGCATTAAGAAGGGAGACAATCAGAAGGTAACTGGTTTTGACAGTGGCTAGTCTGTAGGCATAACATTTTGTTCTGCTGAAAACAAGAATGCCTAGGCTGTTAAGAACAGATGCCAGAGTCTCTGGGGAATTACATATATGCAAAGTGACAGTTAAGGCAAAACAACCCCCTGACTGATGTGAGCTGGGGGCCCCAGGGCCACTGCTACTTTGCAAAAAGAAACTGTTACCTACCCGTGTCAGTAAATGCTGGCTGTGAATTGCCATGGTATCACCAGAGGTAGTGGTTATGTGCAGTTGCCTGAAATTGTCAGCACAGGCAGGAGTGTCACCTTCTCAGAATGGAGAGGCTGGGGCCGCCTGAGGTCAGCCAGCTCCCGCTGAGGGGTCCTCAGCCAAGTGGTGAGCCTGGCAGGCTGAGGCAGAGGGGATTTCCAGCACGGAGATGTCAGAGTCATGTTGCCTCCCTAGGCAAGCAACATGGAGGTTGGAGGGAAGTCTGCGAGCTTGAGCAACAGCACAGCACACTATCTGAGCCCCTGGTGTAGGTGTTAGTTTGGCTGCAATTGTGTAAAGCTGGGTTTTAAAAGTATTATAGCTGGACATTTTAACGGTAAGCCCTTTTGTTGTAAGGGAAGAAAAGCTGGGGAGTGTGCTTAGCTCCCAAGACAGAGCTTGTGCAAAGTACTGCAGACCTGATGAAGTTATGTAGAGCTGTTTGGTTCTGGCCACAAACCCCGGAGGTAGTTCTCTTGGAAATCATAATCCCTGAACGCCTAATAAACATCACACCCTGCTAACAGGCACCCCACCAGAGTGCCCCCTCCACTTCTGCAAAGCAGGGAGCAAGCATGCTAGACAGCACTCAGATGTTGGGGGCCCTGATGAGTTCAAGGATGCAGAGTAGAAGGGAAGAACAGCATATAAACACATACATAATGAGATTCTGGACTGCTGTTTGGGGACTAAAATGAAGAGTGAAAATATACCTGACCATTAGATTTTAAAGATAATGAAAATGAATCGGGAGGCAAAGGTAGGTTACCTCAACTGAGAAGATACAAAGGCATTTGCAGATGGCACAGGCCAAGGAACAGGACTTCAGTAAAGGAGGTGCTATGTAACAAGGCATATCATTTTAGACACTGTCTCACCTTTTTTCTTCAAACTTGTCCTTAAGTCACTTGATGGTACAGAAAAAAGCTGAGAAATCTGTCCTGGGTTCTCAAAGGTAACTACCAGCTGCTTTGCCTGTTTGTTTCAGTTTTGTTTTGTTTTATTTAACATAACTCACCAGCTTTTTTTTTTTACAAATAAAGTAGCAATCCTGAAGTTCGTGATGAAAAGGTCAAGATTAAGACCGCCATATCTGTGAAGTGAGTTGATAATGGGAAAGAGATGTGACAAAGTTGCAAATTCAGTGAAACAGATTGAGAATATGACATTTTCAGTGAGTAGAAAATCAACTTAACATTGTGAGATTCAGACAAGAAGGGAATAATTGAAAGTTTTGCCATTTAGATTGAAAAGTAAGGGTCTGAGCCACCAGCAACACTGGCAGCATAGTGGTCTGTTAGAAACCTCTCTTCTTCAGTATATCCAGGTAACTGCAATTACTACAGCTGCATTCTTTTCAGTGCAAAGTACTGGTCAGATGTTGTTCTCAGCCAAATTGGTACAGACCTGAATTAACTATAGGGGATGCAAGTGCTGATCTGGGGTTAGCTGCAACACAGCTCAGAGCAGCGTTACGCTTGGTTGTATTTCACCTGTTGGCAGGAATGGCAGGAGAATCTGCAACGGGTAGCCTTCTGGCTGTGCAAGGTCCCAAATATGGATGCTGAGATCATCAGTTCTAGTTTGCTTTCTGCTTAGTAGTGGCTTTAGATAGAGGAATAAGGTTCTAATGTCATTAGCACTGCTGGAGGGGAGAATGCTCTGATTCTGGTGTTGTGGGAGATACTACACAGGTTTCCTCTCCCTCCTATCCTTGTCAAGACTACATTCAACCTCACAATATCTCACTTCTGGAATATGATTGTGTCCAGCAGTGGTTTATATGATGCAGCCATTAACTGGTGGGTTTTTTTATAGCTTTCTTTCTGTCACTGGAAAGTGAGAAAACCTGTATTAGGCTTTTTATTTTGTCTCTATTTGGCTATGTCTTTATATTGCATGGGTTAAAGAAATCTGCCTCTTTAGGAAGAACCTGGGGTGCAGCTTGGTGTGCTTACATGACCTGCTAGACACAGTTTAGAAGTTGCAGGGATTTATTGCTTGGTTTATGATCCAAAGGCTGCTGAAGTCAATATAAAGAGCCCCACTGTCTCTGAATCAGGCCCTGATGTTGCCCTATATGCTCATTCAACAACAGAGCCCTTCAGGATAACTGGACATGAGAATCTAGAAGGGAAGGCTCTTTGTAGAGGACTCAATACAAATTGGAATAAACTAATCCAAGTCAGAGATAAACATTTGGTTAATAAAGTGTTGTCTGAGGAAAACAGGTGGAAAGGATGTAATTTATACAACACAGCCTCTGCTGGACTTTAGATAGATGAATCCTAAAACCCCTATGTGTCATAGTGACCAGCTCAGTGAAAACATCTGCTGAGTGAAGAGTCAAAAACCTTAGCCAAAAAAGTAAGTGCATGAGATAAAAAAGGAAAGGAGAGGGGGTAATAATAATAATAATGATAAAAAAAAGCTACATAAACCCACAACTGAATGCATTAAGAAATGTCGGGAGAATAACCCTGAAAATACTTTACTGATGCTGTAGATATTGGTAGCGTGCCTTCACCCTCAGTATTGTCTCTGGTTCTGGTGGTCTCCACCTCAGAAATGATCTGACCAAGTAAGTCAATTCCAATGTTGCTGTAATAGTGACATGTTTTATTACACCTATTAAAGTTTATTTATATCAGAGTCTCCAGAAGCCTCAGTTATCCTCTGCTGATGAGGTTTTACACCAGTCAACAGCAAGGTTCTGGCAACAGAAATAGATGGAAATGGGAAATTCTCCCTGATTTTTACAATGTCTGCCCCATGCACTCAGCTTTAAATCTCATCTTCACTCATAATATTGTTTGAACAACTGTTTGAGCTCCAGGGAATGACTAAGAGCATTTTTATTTTCTCCTCTCTTTGTGCTACATTTTTAAAAAGTTTTATTTCCTCCAACCTATCAGCCCAATTCCAAATGTCTCACAAGCTGGAATATTTCAGGTAGTTCTCACCTATTCAGAAATCTACATTAGTGTATTGCATTTAGACAGGGGCTCACAGATAGTCCACACTATCTGACCACATCCTCTGTCCTTCTAGAAGGTGCACACCTGGATGCCAGAGCTGAGTGTGGACACAGCCACTTGAGACTTTTACTAAAATACACATGGGACCCTGTCAATTTTTTTCCACGCTAGAATTAATGAGCTGAGGCTTCATAGCGTGAATTCTCTGAAGTTAAGATTTCTTCTGATTCTGTATGTGGAAAACCGATGGGTCTCTAAGGTTTTCTAAGGTAAAAACAAAAGAGTTTTAGTCAGATAAGGAATGAGGTTTTTAAGCAAATTTCTCGGTTGTCACCCTTACTCTGCTCTGTTTCATACTTGTGTTGAAAACGTGCTAACTTCTGGAAGATACACTCTGGGTACACACTGAAAATCTCCAAACACTAACATGCATCCAGTTCACAGGATCAAACTAGACCTAGTTCAAAGCAAACCCTTCCAAAATGTGTACTATTCATGTCATATCCTCTGTATCAGCTGTTTCACTCTACAGATCCCCTCCTATTGTGCAGCACCATTTGCTAATGTAGACCTAGCCTAAGAGGATATTAATGCAAAGCTATTCCAGGTCACATTAAACTGTCTCAGACAAGTGGTATGTATTTGGCAATTGAAGGGCATAATAATGCGGCATGATAAATGCTCTAGAGTTATGTAAATTCTGGCATTTAATTTTCTGCTACTTTATTTCAAAACAATCCAGATGTAGACAGTATCAACATAGTTGTAGCGATGTTTGTGAATACTACTAATAATATGAAAACTGTTAAAGAATCTTCTCCACCCTAGGTATCCTGTAGCAGAGTCTCAGGCTTTCAGTTCAATAAGGTAATTTGAGTCATACAGCAGTAGAAACAGCTCGCACTGGATGCCTCTGCATATGGACTCTGAACAAAGAAATTCCTGGGCAATTACACTTTTACAATCTGAGTTTCCCAACCTTCACATGACAGTTCAGACCATAATAATATGAGAGTCTGGGGTCTTCTTGCTCTTCATCAGGTCTCTTTGTTGTCTCTGGGTGGCCCATTTTTTTCCTCTTACCTCTGAGATTGCAGCTTCTGCTGATGACCGTAGCAGCCTTCCCTATCTTCCTGCTTGATCCAGCTCCTGAGGCCCTCTTTCAAAGAATTAGGTAAAAGTTTGATATGTCTGGGTGGAAGTTCACAGTTTGCAGGCCAAGGCTTCAGCAAATTTGGCTATTAATGCTAATCAGTTAAATCCAGACAGTTTCAGTCCAATATTCCTCAACAAAACTGCTTCTTGAAACACAGTACTCTGATTTAGATTCTTCTGGGTCATGTTTTTGTATAATCTTTAAAGGAGTTCCCCCCAGAAAAACATTATCATGAAGCATCTTTCAGGGGGATTTATCCTAGCCTCAGAAGTGCACATTGAGACATCTCTGTGGCACCCCATGTGAGCTCATGGTCTCCACGACAGCAGAGATGTCCTCCACCTACCGCTTACTGCAGGAATAGACAGGGCTTCACTCCTCAGAAACAGGCAGCTAAATCTCAACAACTCAGAATCAACTGTAACATCTGCTGGTGTCTCAGCTCGGTTCTTCCAACTTTCAGTCTTCTCAGTATCCAAATTCATGGTGGAGTTTCCACAGAAGGAAGTATGGTGTTCTTCTGCAGGTCCCTGGGGAACACCCTGCCAGTGAAGTGACTGTCTTTCATGCACCCATACTATCTACTGAACCACATTCAGACCCCACAGACCCTGGTGTTCACTAAACTCTGTACTAGGAATGTAAGTTCTTTGTTTTGCACTAGCCTGGTAAGGGTAACTGATCAAAGTAGAGAAGTCTTCCTTTCAGTTGGTAGGCTTTTGAGTCTTTGATGTTTGGGATGAAATATATTAAAACTGTCATAGACAGGAAAGCTGGCGAGCGACAATAAAAGGCTCATGCTGTGGAAGTGATTCATAACAAGCAGAAGAGAGGGGGGGAAACACAGTAAAACCATGGAGATGGGCACTGCATCTTAAGTCACATTTGTTCATCGATGGGCAACTGTTAGATCCATAGGACCTTCAAAACTGGAAGCTACATTTATAGCTGACTTCCTTTCTCCTAGTCCTGTGATCTTCAGGATGCTAGGTATAAATGTGATGTAGAGGACAGCGATGTCTCTGCTCCTAAGTCTTGTTGGGCAGTTGAAAGAACATGCAGAAAGTCAGTTTCTCAGCTTCTTTACCCAGAACTTGGAGTAGAAAATTTAGGAATGGAGAAATTCTTTGCTTATTCAGAGATAAGAGAACTCAATAGAGAAAGTGTCTCCTCTATATCAATCTCCTTCTGAGTTTCCACTGACGATATTGTGGCAGCCATCATAGCTACAAACAAAAGCCGAATTGGCTGGGGAATCAAACTAAACTGAGAGCGAGAGAAAGACATTTGTTATCCAATATTCCTGGCAGGGCGGCGACTGTTTCCCATCAAAAGACTGAACACTGTTCAGTGTAAGATGACCAAGGACAACTCTTCAGTCAAGGATGATTTAAATTGTCCTCTTAGTGAGATACATTGCACACTGCAGAGAATAAGAGCAGACTTTAGTGAATTCTTATAATGCTCCTCCTGCCTATCCTTGCGACAAAACAGAAATCATCAGTGATGGGTTAATTGCAGCAAACCTCAAAGCAAAACTAGATAATATTTCCCAAGGGAGAAGGGTGCCACCAAACCATGAATAATGTTTACTGCATGGGGATTGGGAATCAATAAATTGTCCTTGCCTTTTGCATGTTCACACCACCACATAAAAAAAAGGTAACGGACTACAGGTAAAGTTACTCTGGGAGTGAGATTCACTGATCATTAAGGAAGGTATAATAATACCCAATTTTTCTTTTGCATGTCTCTTTCTCCTTATGGTTTCCTTGGTCTTGCAAGTCCATTTTTTATTTGCAAACGGGGAAATATTTCCTGGTAAGGGCACCTGGGAAACATTGAGTGGTGCCTGTTAGATTTAAGGAGGAAGGGGAAAAAAAAAAACCTACCACCAACCAACCCCAATACCAAATAAAACTATTTTGATAAGCTTTTGAAAACTGTATTTTTCTTAGCTGAGCAAAAGGGAAAAGGATATTTTGCAATGCTTGTTGAGGATCAGCTCCTACAAATTGGCATCTACCTGCAAATTGATCTCTACAAAAGAACACTACAGTCCACTACTTAATCTTTTAAAGGAAACTGATATAAGACTTCCTAGAAGCTCTAAATTGCAAAAATTTCTGCAAGTGCAGAAGGAAAATGGGTGATGTATATACCAGGGTGATTTATTTTTTTTTGTCATGAGGAAGGGAAAGAAACTTTTCCAATTCGAAAGTCAAAGAAGCTTCTCATGAGTGTGTGTCTGTCTAGTAGATCAGGTGAAGAGGAAATTCCATGTTGCAGGTATGAAATAAGTTGTATGTTTCAGTTAAGTTATTATGGAAGGCAAGATCATAGATGGTACAAGCCACTTGGCCTAGCTGGCTGCTTAGTAAGACAGGCAGGAAAGCAGGATACCAGGCAGGGAAGAAGGAAGGCAGGCAGGCAGGAATGAAGACAGGCAGGCAGGAAGGCAGGCAAGCAGGACAGAATGTACAGAAAGGAGGGGAAGCTGAGAGGGAGGTGGTGATCTCGCCTCCCTTGTATCCAGTGAGAGGTTGCATGGGAATGGTTCAAAGCTGCACCCAACGAGGTTTAGACTGGATATTAGTAAGCACTTCTTTACAGAGGATGGTCAAACACTGGAACCGGCTTCTTAGAGACGTGGTTGAAACCCCAAACCTGTCAGCGTTTAGGAGGCATTTGGACAATGCCCTTAATAACATGCTTTACTTTTAGTCAGCCCTGAATTGGTCAGGCAGTTGGACTAGATAATCATTGTAGGTCCCTTCCAACTGAAATAGTCTATTCTAAAGGAAGGAAGGGGGAAAAGGAAAAAAGGAAGGAAGGAAGGCAGAAACTCGAAATCTTACATTCACTTTGCTAAATCAAGTCAATTATTTAAATTTTCTTAACGTTCATGTATAATGTTTACCTGCCTAGCTGGATTTCGTTTGTGTGTTTTAGTATCCTTAATAAACTTTATTATTGCAACAAAAACAACTGCCAATGTCATGGACTCCTGATGGCCATGAATTGACATCTCAGTTCAATGAAGTGTTCTTGGTCAGGAAGTCAATTAAACCTATAGTTAGGTTCTGTTAAGTCCTGAGTAACTTGAGGCATGAAATAACATGAGTGAACAAGCACCCTTATTCCTACAAAGCATTTCTCATGCATTTGAACTGAAACATGGTTTTGGTGTCTGTATCAGATCTGTTTGCAACTGCAGGAGTGTAAATGTATGAAGGACATTTTTATCTAGTGCATTCAGTCTGACACCTTTTGTCAAAACAGAACTCAAACACTCATGTCAGCCAGAACAGGTGTTTAGCTGTTAATGGAGCTGAAGTGAAAGACTGAACATTTTGTAGGATGAAAGATGAGCTTGAGGAAAGCCTAAAGAATACATTTAAGGGCATAAATATTCCAGGCCCATGTAAGTCTTTCAGTGTTGCCTAATTCAATACAAAGGCAAAGCCAAGATTCTGGCAGCCTCCACCCCCATGTCTTCCTCTCTGCTTATCTCCAGTAGGGCTAAATGTAGGCAAATAGAGAAGGGCGATAAGCTGAAGAGAGTAGGCACATCCATTACTAGGCAGTATGCTGTCATGTCATGGCTGGAGCTCAGGCAAAAATCTGTGGTACAATTTGCTGAATTTCCTTTTTGGCTTCTGAGGACTGCCTGTCCATAGTCTCCCTCCTTTCCCTTCCCCATCAGTAACGCCTGTTCTGCAGGCTGGCAGGCAAATGTGGTGCCAGGAAAGAAACACTGAAGTCCCTGGCAGTTGTCTAGCACCCAGCCCTTTCTTTAGAAATAGCTTTATTTTCTACAAGTTTCAGTTAAATGGTCTGGCAGAAAACAAGTGAAAACAGAATAATTTATTCTGAGTTGACAAAAAGCAAAGTATTTCTCGGATTAATTTAAAATAAAAATTGGTGGTCTACTTATGTCATATAACGGCCTCAGTGTTCTGAATAAATGATAACATATCAGCTACTGCATTCATTTTACAGTCTGAAGTCCTTAATATTCAGTCCTTATGGTTCTCTGACTCACCCTTCTCTGATTCTTAATACCTCCTCCTGAGTCCTAGTACCAGGAATTGTCTGTAGTAATTCTGTTTCAGTTACAGCTAATTGTCCATATTCTGAGTTTTTTAGATACTTCATATAAAATTATTGACAAAGCGGTACCTTAAGTCTGTGTTTGTGTACCTTTCCTTTTAAAAAACAAACAAACAAACAAAAAAATCAGAAAGACTTGCAAATTCATAAATTATACGAGTTTGTCTGTGATTGCTAAGGCAAATAAAAGAAAAAACAGCATAATGTATATCACCAGTCTGTGAAGGATGCTGCTGAATTTGTCAAAATGGGATAAAACCCTGGGGTGCTATCTGAATTGTCACCTAAACTTGGGTGATCAGCTGGTGCCAGTGATCAGGGAACAAAACACCCCCGGCCACACACACCCCCCCACACACACTTCAGATTTTGAGGAAGAGCTGATCCTCTCTCCCAAGCATGTCTGTGGTTCCTTTGATCCAGATGAGGTATTCATCAGCTCCTGAATGGGTTAACAAAATTCCCTGTACCTGAAACAGTGTACCCGCTCCAGCAGCCACAAAACCCATCTTCCTGCTGCCTCCAGAGCCTGATGACTGTCTAGAAATATCTCTTTGCAAAGTGAAGTTTTTCTGTTATAATGAATGGTAAAGGTTGTATGACATCAACTGGAACCTTCATTATTGCAGGTTAATTTACAGGAACTGTGTTGAAAGAGCCCCAGTTATCTAAGCAGCAGTCCAAAACCCTAAAACCAATAGTGGTTTTGGTTATTTGTATGTATAAATAGACACACGCACACAAAGTATGGCTTACTCTAGTCTAAAGGCTAGAGTAAGAATACATGGATCTGCGAAGAGGTTTGGCTCTTCCAAACATGGAGTTATCAGCGTACCATAGTGTCCAGTTCTGTCTCCCTTTCTCCTGTTAAAAAGTGCCTTAAGACATGAATGAGCTCACATCCCTTGTTACTTAAGGAAAACTGTTGCATCCACATAGCCATGGCTTGGAAATAGCATCAATGGGAAAAACTGTTTTCAAGAGACTTCAGAACAAGATACGTGATCAGGCTATGATCAGACAGCATAAAACGATACCAACACCTTGCTAAATACTTCTGACCTGCAGCAGACATTCAATCCCCGGTTATATTAGCCAGGCGTGTGCCTTGCTTTCTGTGGGAGACTGTTGCGTTTGTAGCAGGGAAGGCAGGGAGCAAAACATGCACAGTGCCTCAGCCATCACAGGTCACACTCCTGCATTATTAGCAGAAATCAAAGGGGAAAGCAAATTTGTATTAGCATGCCAGAGTGTGACATGGGGCGGCTGAGATATGGGCACATTTTTGCTGCCCTCTGCAGTCTTCTGTCCTAGGCAGCTGCCTGCACTGTCTCTTCAGTAGCAATAGCTCTGACAATAAGTGCAGAAAAAAAGACTTGAAACTAAAAATTCTGAACTATAAGTCTAGCTTGTTTGTTTGTTTGTTTTTGTGGCGGTGTTGTTGGGTTGGGTTTTTTGGGTTTTTTTGTGAAGGAGGCAAGATTAGGGACTGTATCCTCTGTTGAAAGAATTTATAAATAGTATTACTCCTTAGAAATACATATGACATAGAATGAAAGGAATTACACTTCACAGTGCAGTGTTTTGTATACATATGCCTATTCTCTCTGCTGCCTTTTTTACTGGTTGTTTTCTACACCATGGCTATTACTGATAGCATATAGCCTTGCCATTTTGGTAGTACGTCCAAAGCAACTCTATTTCTGTACGTATGATATGGAACCTCTCTAGGTATGTATAGGAAGGCTAACCAATCTGGGCAACTGCAGAGCTGTTGCACAGTTGAAGATCAATATTGCACCACTGGAGCAACACAGCTCTCCCTCAGCTCCCCCACCGTGCTCCTGTTTTTGGAGCAACACACACCAACAGGGACATATGAATATAGATACTGTGAAAGCAAAAATGAAGGGGCTGTGAGACCTGTGCTGTCTGAACAAACGTGAGAGCCCCCAAGTTTCAAATGAAATGGAGTGACACAGTCTTGTAAAAAACTACCGTCAGAGAGAGGGAGAAATATATTAGGATGCTTGTAGGTCATTCTTAATTAAAAAAGCATCTGATTAACATAAATTGTCACTGAAGGAAATGGGTCCCTCATTGCAGGAGACAAACTGGCTGCGTTAGCTTAAATTTTCTGGAGTACATGTACCATGCGATGGAACCAGTGAGGAAGTTGAAAGCAAATTATAAATTTGCATGTAGGTAACTATTTCAGAAAACTGTTAGGCTGATGTTGAATTTCAGTGTTTTGTTGAATAGCCATAGAGCCAGTATAGGTAAGGGTTGAGCTAAAGCTGTAGGAGCAGCAAATTTACTATAGCTGAAAACAACATCCCTACATTTCCAAAAGCTAACAAATGAAAAAGAACAATGTAAAAAGTCAGAAACTCTTAATATTCAAAAGTATACATCAAGAAAATAAAATCCTACCACCTAGATTAACTTGTATCTCTCTACTTGCCAGAGAATTCTGTGCCAAACACTTTGATAGTTTGATTCAGTAATTCTTTCCTACAGATAATTCCATCTAGTTAGAATTTGAATTGCAGGTATTTGGTCTTCCTCTTGATCCAGAACTCATTCTGCTTTGCTCTTGGATTGCCAGTGGCTATACCAATAGCCCTGTGACTGACACAGCCTCTAAAGCACTTGGAAAATTATATCTGTTTGAAACTCCACATTTTAAAGAACTTTAGAAGTAAAAATGTCTTTTGTTTCCTTACTGTGTGGAAGAAACTTGAAAAATCATCTGAGACAATGAAAAATACTGAATTAACTAAGAAAAGCTGTAAATGCTACTCAAATCCTTATTTAGTTTCTGTAATACACTCAATGTTTACAGTACTGTACAATTGGAGGAGATCTGTCTTTATATGAACCTTGTCATAATTTTACGTCTTATTACGTCTACAGGCAGTTTGGCAGGTGGAATTTTGGAGTTACTTAAAAGTTACCTTATTAAGTAACATTATTGAGTACTGTGAGTTTTCTTACAGTTTTATGTAGTGTGAGTGTTGCTACATAACTTAGCAACTAGTAGACTGGTGACATTTGCCATCAGAGTACATAGCATTAGAGGGTAGCACTGCAGAAACTGTAGTTTACGAGTACTTTCAAGCAATGTAATTCAGTGATTCCACAAAGTCAGTTTGTGTCATCAGAAAACAAAAAGAGCTACTAAGACATATATACACACAGATATATAAGCACCAAGATAAAAACCTGCAATATCATTTACAGGCAGTAAACTTGTGGAAATAAACATCATTCTCTTCACTTTGTTAGAACTAAAATGATTTACACACATTTTTTCCAACTCACATAAATGTGTTTTTCAGGGTACCGTATCCCTTTTCTAAAGCAGTTCATCTGGAGATCAGTTCCTGTGGAAAGTGCTGTATCATTAAACATTAATTAAACCATTTGCATTATGATAAATTAATAGCTGGTAGAGTTTAGAAAAGAGTGATGTCTCTTCTACAGATATTTTAAAAATAAATGTCTTATTTAATCTATAAGTTGTTTGTCATTTTTTAATCTTTTATCTTTTAATTTTCTTTCTTAATAATCTTTCATTTTCAAACACAGATCTTACCTTCAAATGTGCAGTGTTGTTTTGGACCGGGGACTATTTCAGCATTTCTGAAACCATTTGAAAATATCCAGACCTGTCTCCTCTTTATTATGCTGAAAATGTCTGCTGAATTTGAAAGCAGGTTGAGCTTTCTACAAACTCTCCTATGATTTTTCAGCTAGGCTCTGACTATGACAACCAGTAAGGTACTTCCTGAAAATGTTCTCTTTGATCCTTTTAGATTTATCTTTAGCAAGTACCTTTCCTCCGTGGAAGGTGACAGGGGTCTTTCTCTCCAGCTCTTGGACCTAAAGGTGCTATTGAGGGTGAAAACCCCTGTGCCATTGACAATTTATCATGGTTTGTTTACCCTAAAGCTCTAAACTTGGTGTCCATGGCAGGGAGGCAGCCAGACCTGGAACTGAAAGTCTGAGCAAACCGTCCAAGGCTGGAATTACGGCCTAAGGACATACTGTCTGACAGAATGGGCCCTGGTCTGGGCAGGGTCTTAAAAAAAGCACCCAAGATGCAGGTTTGTTGGCTAACTGTTACTATTTTGAACCCTTTGGACAATTAGGTGCATTCATCTTCTATTGAAATTATTGCTTCATAAGAAAAAACAGTGGTTAATACTCCTGTACCTGACCATCATGGACTGTCTTTAAAGGAAGTTGCTCTTCAAACACTTCTCTGTGCTCAACTAAAAAACTCAGACCCTTTCAAGGTATCCTAAAATTATAAAAGTAGTCCCTATCTGGATTTAAAGGAACGCATTTTTTTATTTTTCATTCCCCAGTGCCGTGATCCCTCAGTTAAAGAAGAAAACCTATTTTGATTTTGTTGCAGATAATCAACAATAATAAAATACAAATGTATAAAAAAGGCTCAATTGTGTACAAATTCTTTGAGGAAAATGTTTGTTGACATCAACAAGATTTTTTGGTTGAGTAAGGTCCACAGGATTTGGTCTGATATATGTGTTGAGGTTTTCTGCCGGAATTGTGCTGTGGTGACAGCTACAGTGACAGTAGCGGTGGATCAGACTTTTTTTTTTTTTTTTTTTTTTTTTTTTTTAAGCCGGTAAACCCAGCTGACACATGGGCATACTGGAAAACCCACTTCTTAGGCTGGGCAGGTACATTTACATATGCAAAACAAAGTTTCAGTTGCTCTTAAGCATGCTAATTAGCCTCTTATGTGTCTGCTTGTGAACACATGCCTCAGAATTACCTAACGTGCCCTGAACACAGATTTTTACTGTATTCCAAAGAAAGTAATATCTTCAAAGGAAAGTAAAGAAGAGACTTTTTGTTGACTTTGCTCTTATTCTAGCTATACTAGGAAAACTGAGGACATATTTCTTTTATGAAAAGCTACTTCAACCAGCTTAGCAATCAAGTTAGAGGCACCTCAACAGTAACATACTGCCTTTGTCATTTTTCATAGATTTCTATATTTTATGTACTTCAGTGATATGGAACTTCTCTTGGAGAGTTTTCTTTCAGATCACTAAATAGTTGAACAGACTGTCACTAGAAAATGCTTTGGAACTTTTATGAGGATACATTTATTGTAAATATTCATTTACAGTGGAGCTATTTCAGTATCAGAGCTTAAGAAACAGTGCCATGAAGATTCTTAGCTACAATAATCTATAATTTGTGGGGTTTATTTAGTAAAATGCTCAGTCACAGGTGGCAAATTTTAGTCAGAATTAATAAACATATAAGTATGTTGATTTGCAGTATTATTTTAGCTTGTTTGCCTCTTCCGCATATCCATAAAATCTTTGAAAACCTTAGGCTTTATTACCGTCTTTTAGAAAAAACATAATTACAGTACAAAATTAGTTTTCTCTCACCCTATTGGGATCTCAGTGCATTTTCAGCTAATATGCAAATAACTTTTTTTCCTACTTAACTTGTCCCCTTCCTTCAAGACAGGCAGAGCATGCCAGAAGACTGTAAATGTTACTGTGGTTAAGTATGTTGCCCCAGACGTGCATGCACAGCCCTGGTCTGTCTTTGGGCTCTATGTATGCCAATGAAGACTGTGCTCTGGCTTTGTGTTTCAAACCATTGCCTAAATCTTGCTTTAGGGGGACATATGGCTCTGTTCCTGGGGGTGGCCCAACCCTGCAGCCCTGCTCACTGCAATGGGTCTCAACAGCTCAGCCTCCCTCTGCGCCATGCCTGTCTCTGAGCTAGCGGGGATGAATGAGCCTGTCCACCTCCCCATTCAGAGCAGTGAGCTCAAAGCCCAAGGCAATAGCTGGGGCCTTTGGCTTTATTCACTGCAAGCTTCCCCTTTTCATTAGGCTTGAGATGGTAACTGAAATTTATTAGCCTAAACTGGGCTGGGACTGATGAGATTTACAGTGATATATAGAAGAAACGTCGAGTTGGAGAAAAGGGATGAAAAATTGAAATGATAAAGTTGTATTGGTAGCTTGTTGAGGTAATTGAAATGCCTTGTTATGTTGTATCATGATGGGTTCAAATAAAATATATGTGCAATTTGTCTAGATCATGCTTGTAGCACACTACAAAATAGATTCCTCTCTTCCAGTGTTAAGGACATGTTCAATTTTTGCCTGTCAGTGGGGATTGTGAAGGGGTGAGATGAGACTAAAACTTCTCCTTATTGATGTAGTTGACAGTTTGGCATTGTTCACACTACACTGCTTATGGCAGGCCAGTGAGCATTCTTCAAATCCCCCAGGGGCATTCCTGCAGAGAAGTCCAACGCACCCATTTTTTTTGTCCCCCAGCGATCTCCCGTGCGCTGGTCCCTGCTCAGAGAAAAGTGACCAGCGCTGGTGCAGAGCTTTGCCCTCAGAACCCCTGCCGAGGCTCCAGGGGCACTGAGGGATGTCTGCACTCTTCACCAGCGTGTTTCCACACTGTGAGACCATTTGCCCTCAGCTGGACGAGACTAGCAGGGGACTCTGTTCAGGAGATCCCTGAGCTCTTTGCCTCTGGTCATCAGCAGAACCAAAGTCTGGAAGAAACAGAAGTGAAAAACAGGGAAGGGGCACAGTTAATGAGATCCCTCTAAACTGTAACAGAATTACTCAAAGGTTATTATGTACATTTCAAGAGGAAAAAGATGCTACATTTCTCAGAAAATGAGGTGGATTTCTGGAGCTCAAGCCAAGGTCCCATTGAAAATCCTAAGCCTTACCTGAGTCAGGACAAGAGACTGAGGACCCTGTCTGGCTTCTCTCTTATTTATTCCCCATTTAGTCCTAAAGTCCTCTCAGAAAACACATACTTCAAGCCATTCCCTGCAACAGCAATGATCTCAGGGAAGAGGCAAATAATAAAGCTGGCAGATGACCTGCTAACTCTTCTTGTTACCTGTGGAAGTAAAGACACAGGAGTGACAGAGTATACCTCCCGCACATCCAAGGGATGTGACTGCTTCCTAGCAGACTACTTCTAGCACAGCCTAATACCCTGTGGCTGAAAATTGCTTTCCATAAACTTCCTCAACACTTGTAGGCTGCAATTTGATTACTTCAGGTGGTCAGGAGAAGATTTTGTTTAAATGTATTCCCAATACAGTAGTGGAAACATGTCAGACACTATTAATAATGCAGAGGAGTAACCAGGTTCCGAGACAGGTATTTTATAATTACATAAGTAGCAGCGTTGTAATAGTCACGGTGATCTAAGACTGTAACAGAAGCTAAGTTTGCAAGGAGAAGTAACATCCTTTATGAAGCTAGCTTGAGTACCTAGGGAGAAAAACAGACCACATTTTGCTCTGGGAAGGGCTTGTGTGCCTGATCTGTCTTTCCATTCTAATCAGTTAGTCTAACAAAAAATATTACCTGTGTCTACAAACCTTGCCTTGCAAATATATGTGACTTGAATCAATAAATAGATCTTCTTTGCACAATAGATAATCATACAATCATTCACTGCCAGAGAGTTTATGTCAGTACTGACACATAAGCTGCACACGAGCTCTTTTTAGATATAACCATATTGCATGTATGTTGAAAAATACTTTGTGTTTGAAAAAAAAAAGCAATTTTATTCCTGTGAATGAAAACTGTAATGTGCTTGTGCATTGGAATCATCTTTCTGTGTCACTGTAGTATCTTTCTCTCTTTCTCCATAATGTCCTTCATTCTCTGCTAAGGATATGTATTGACTTTGCAGAATCACTGTAGCAAGCTGCAAATGATGTATTCAAAGAAAAATCACTGCCCAGTTCCCATAGAGAGAACATGAACAGTGCTGGGCAATCAGAATTATGCTGCATTTTTTATTGTGACATTCAGTGCAATCAGGAAAAGCAGTCCAAGCACAGACGTCACTGACTTAAGTTCTGACAATAGAAGCCTGTTCTTTTTAATATTCATATAGAGAGATGTGAGGTGGTTTTCCTTCTTCACTTTATTCCTTTCCCATTAGCCCCTGTCATCATGCATGAGGTGAAGACAAACCTTCATTACCCGCAGTTCTCTCACTGCAGACAAGGGTGTAGCTAGCAATTTGACAATTGCTTGTATACCAGCTGGCATCCTACCTGTGGTTTGTCCACAGTACACACATCATATCCTGCGGTAGGGAAACCACAGCAAACAATTCACTTCTTTTGCCTAACTGCTGCAATTAGAGATATTCAAAATTGTTTTACTAAATGGCTGGAAGAGCAGAAAATCTGCTCATCAGCATTCCATAAGAAATGTTGGAAAAAATTGTTGAAAGTAAGTAAAATTGTAATAAACAACTGCGTGTATTTTTCATTTGAAAATTTCACATGCCATATGATAAAAGTAAGCAAATTGAAATGGTACAGTCAGGGAAAGGCCAGGACAAGGTCAAGGTGCTGTGGCAATGCCTTGGCAGGTCCCTCTGAGACTCCCAGCCATGTAAGCCTCATGATGCCCTCTGTCTGGGGTGAAGTTTTCAGATGGGGATCGGACTTTGTGAACATTGTTGCTGCTGTCTTGAAACCAAATCAAGGTTTCAAACTAAACTAATGAAGCCCAGACCTTTAAAGTTTACTCCTACCCTTAGGATTCCCTGGCACTGCTGTGGAGTTTAAAAGCCTCAGTGTGAAGGAAAAGCTAATGCAACTGTCAGCAGGAGAAAAGGCAGTGTTTTCATCAGTGGCTCCAGACCACAAATTACTCTGCTGAGTTTACTAATGGAGTAGACCATGGTGATGGTCTTTTTGGCAGAAATAGAAGTCTGTGTTCAGTTTGGTGTCTTCCCTAAGTACAACAGTTGAGAAAGAAGATGCTAAATCCTACATCCCTTCAAAGAAACAATACACTAAACCAAGACTAAAATGATAAACTGAGAAATTTTTTTAAGAAGCAGAAGAGGCAAACAAATTAAAGTGCAGGAGATAGTCCAAAACAAGGCTGTGCTGTCAAATGGCCAGTAGTTTTGAATATATGTTTGAATAAGGTTTTCTTTAACCAAGATAGAGGAAAAGGTGACTAAGAAGAAAGCCTTGTCAGATTGGCCTTCCCCTGCCCTACATCAGCAACACAGAAGATAAGTCACTGTATTAAGTGACTGAGTAAGGCAAAAGGAGGAAAGAAGCAGAGCAAAGGCAGACAGTTCTGAGGGAGGACACCTTTACAAGGTTTGCCTGACCATGGTAAGCTCCGGTAACTCTCTGAAAAGGATGAAAACTCAGGCCCTAGTCCTGAGCTAGGCCTGGGGACTCATCAGTGGTCACCTGGGAGGCAGGAAGAGTGGAGGCAAAAAGAAAGGCATGTGTCTGAGAAGGTAGTGGCTTGGTGCCTGTGGAATGACAGGTTCTGAGGTACATCCATATACATGTGGCAGGACAGGTACACCCATATACATGTCTTCACTTTGGCTGTGCTGTTGTCGTTTTAAGTTCACCACTGGATTTTGTGTGCACGCACAGTTTCTAAACAGACTGTGTAGCATTCAGGAATTTCACCATTGCAGCATGTGACATTTTGGGCTTTCTTGGATACAATTAGAGCTGGTATTCTTGCCTGTGGACATGACAACTTGAAAGCTACTCCTATTACTGGTTTAGTAATATTTTACAAAGGTGGATGTGATTTTATGACTGTACATATTCCTTTCTCCATTCTTGTTATATATGCATTGTCTTTATACGTCACTTCTTCAGCAATGTGCAGTTTTGTTTTATTGCTTTGGAAACTTACTGCTTTTGGGTGATGACCTCATTTTATCGTTCAGGATAGGGAATTATTTTTATTTAATATTCACCTTTTCCCTTTCTCAAATAGATTTGTAGTGCCCTTAGAAAATGTAGCATTTTGAAAAGCCATTGTTTATTGCATAATAAAAAGCAATACAGTTTGGGTTATGATTAACTGCAAAAGCAAAACAATGGTTAAATGAGCACCCAATATATGAAAAAGCCATGAAGGTGCTACAAAATCTATATTGTATCAATTCTTCCAACACTTCCTGGTGCAAATATCTGGTTCTAGTATTTGTAAAGAATGAGCATTTCATATTAGCCATCTGTAAAGTGATATCACAACACAGCCCATATCTGCAAAATCCAAAACCTTTTTTTTTTTTTTTTTGGTAGGAAGAATCATGAACAGAGCTGGATAAAGTGAGGCACAGGTATAAGACAGAAACATAAAAGCTGCTGTATGACATGAAATGCAACACAAAAGTGGAAAATAGTTGTTTTACAGCTTTCTCCTCTCTTGTTCCTTCACCTCTGGCATTTAGGTAACTTGTAACTCATACCTCATTTCAGTCCTGCAAGACAGAAAACTATATGAACACATAAGCAATATCCATATAAAATGCTGCTTCTTCCAAGTCCTCCTTGTAGGAGAACAGTGCAAATAGCTTGCAGCATACAAAATTCTCCTGTTCAAACAGTGATAGCAAAATGTTTCTTTCATCTCTTGGAAAGCCTCTAAATTTTAAAACTTCTCAGCATGCTGCATTTCTTGGTGTTTTTTACTCTATTTTGCATGGATTTACTATTATGTATAGTATGGAGGCATCAAGTATTGGAGAGAAAAGATTCAGTCCTTTCATGTAAGGACATTTAACCACAACTGTGCTTAATAAAATGCTTTCTATTCCAGAATTGATTTTTATGCTACATGTAAGGTTGGAACGTTAAGGTCAGTTTCTTTAATTTAAAATTGTAATTTTATTTGTTATTTTTGAGGAAGGAGGTGAGATACATTTTCACCCATGTGTTCTGCACATGATATGTGCCTGTGCATGTTTGAAATCTCTCATTTTTCCTGAAAAAACTTGGTGGTTGAAACCATGTAATGTTGAGACAGGTGTGTTTGTGTTGAGACAGTCTTTGCAAAATGCACTCTCAAATCTGATTTCTAAGGCATAGGAGAGCACTCTTCAGATTGCATGATTTAGCCCTCAGCTAAGGGGGGAGCACTAGGCACTCAATGAAACTGTAAGTTCCTCCTATTTTACTGTATATCACAAACAGCTCTTAGAAAAGATGAGCCACAGGCACATTACTGACACGTGTCCCTGTAAAGGAAGACAACACATGAGGCAGACATCAGAGTACGCAGCCACATCTGCTGTAATAAACACAATGTTCGGACAATCCATTAGCTCTATATGTGAAACTGAGGCTCTCATATATTAAATGTGTAGATTTTTTCCAGTGCTCACTCTGTATGTTGTAGAATTCTTTGGGGTTTTGTGTGTCACATACGAGTGCTGCATTATGTGCTATATATTAAACCTAAATCGTAACCTTAAACAATAGACAGTATCTGCATTTTAGTTTCATGGTGCTGTGGTATATCCCATAATTAAAGTGTCCACTGCAGTCACCATTCTGTTAAAGCTGTCATATGTATTTTGTTCTATTTTTTTTCCCCCCTTACTGCGGTCTAACTGGAGGGAAAAAAACCAAACTCACAGACTACCCTCAAACTGAGATGCAAACTCTTCAAGTGGCATCTGTTTAGCCTTTTAAATTATAATGATATGTATTCTGAGTATACTATATTGAAGCAGAAAAATAGAGACCACAAGAAAGAAGTACTGGGAATAAAATTCCGGTCTAGAAAAAAATACACACAGATTCAGTAACCAGCTCATTCATTTCTAGTAAGAGGTCATTGCTTTTGTAATCAGACTCCCAGCAGTAATGCTGTACTGATAACTTTCCAGGATGTTATTACAAGTATTCTGTCCTAATATTGTGGAAAAGTGGTACTGAGGTGTGTGTTTTGCCTTATCATTACCAGAAATGCGCTGAGTCTCTGATGCTGACCAGCAATGCTGATGAGAGCCATTTCTGCCTCCTTGGACTGTTATGCTTAAAAATGTTCAATCAGCCTGAGAAGCCCAAAGACAAACATGCAATAGAGGAAACTGGGAGACCATCATATTGCTTCCCAACACATCAAAGTATTCATTTATCATAGCTGCAATTCATCATTTGATTTGGGCACTTTGCCAGCATACAAACCTCCAACATCTTCTCTCCAGAGATTTGACTGCTCTTTTTCTTTTGTAATGCTGAAATGACTGCGTTACGATCAATATGAAAAATGCGGGCCCAGAAAACTAGCCAGTGTGACCTTAGTTCTGCAAATAATCATTAGTGCAAATCTGGAGAGAAAAAGACCCAAGTCTTGACTGTATAATCTGAATCTTCATCTCAAGATCTAATTGTTGAGGGACTGGCAGTGTCCCAAGGAATTGATAATGAGATTTAGAGTCTCCTACTGCCAGTAGGCTTGGCCACAGACTGCTGGGGCACAGCTCTGCTCTGAGTTTAGTGGAGCTGCTTGAGATTTACCAATTTAACTGAGACGGGGAATGGGCTCTGCGCTGGCACCGAAAAGAAGTTATTACTACAGGGAGCTATTACAGAGGTAATAACCTTCTCACACCCCAGTGGACAAGTTTCCCTATGTCTTTCACATGTACATGCCATCAAAGTTGGTACAAGTTTGCTACCTTGCCACACTGTGCAGAAAGATGAAGGCTGGCACAGGGACGGTGTAAGAAATATCTGCCCTCCTCGTTACTTCATGTCAAGATTGAGGCAAATTGGTAGGCAGACAGGGTGCCTTGTCCTGCTGCTGTCTTTGCTGCTGTTCTGTGGGTAGGGAGTATTTCAGCAAGTCTGGCAGCTTTTATGAACACTAAAATGATCTTTAACTGTGGACGTAAAACCCCTTTATTATTTGGTTGTTTTTCCAAAGTCTTACACAAACCCTCCAGGAAACTGCACTGTTCACCCTCGTAAAAGTGGCTCTGACATGAGTTTCAGGATGTTTATTAACTAAAATTGAGCCCTCTAAAGAAATTCAGCTTTCATCTCCGCACCCTTTTTGTTAAACAAACCAACGCTTCGTCTCTCCGGTATTGCTTCTGGTCCGCCTCGGCAGCCCATTTTCCCGCAGCCCGTGCGGTGCGTGTTGCAATCCTCCCGAGATGTGACAAGCCCTGTGGCAAGGAGGGAGGGACACGGGGCTGCTTCCCCCACCGCCGCGGAGCTGCGCGGGGCCCGGGGGCAGCAGCTGGGGGGGTTCCCCGGGAAGGAGGGCGGAAGGGGGGCGCGGGGGGGCGGCGGAGGAGGGCGCAGCTCCCCGGCACCAATCGCCTCCCGCAGGTCCCCGCGGTACCGTTAGACCCGCCGCGATATTCGCGGAGCCAGGGGCAGCGGCGGCCGCTTCCAGCGGGGGCAGCTCCGGGCAGCGGGGCGGCCGTGAGCCTCCCTCCTCCTTCTCCTCCTCCTCCTCCTCCTCCTCCTCCGCCCGCCGCGAGCCCCGCGCCCAGCCCGCCGCGCAGCGCCGCGCAGCCCCCGCGCCCAGCCGCCCTCCGCACCCGAGCCAGGAGCGGGCGCAGCGCTGCGCGCAGGCGGCCGGCGCGACCCCTGCGGGAGGCGCGGCGGGGCGCGGCGGTGTGAGGGGCGCAGCCGGCGGCGGAGGGAAGTCCCAGCGCCCGGGAGGCAGCCGGGAGCTCCTGCACACGGCAAGGTAACGCGTCCTGCCCTTCGGGGACTTCGGCTGCTGCTTTTTCCCTTTCCCCCTTCTTTTTTACCCCCTTTTTCTTTTCTCCTGTCTTTTTGGTTTCGCTTCTTTTATTTCTTTCTTCTTTTTCCCCTTCTCTTTTTTCTTAGGCTTTTTTCCTTCTTCTTTTTCTTCTTTTTTTTTTTTTTTCTTAGGGTTTGTTGTGGGTTTTTTTGGTCTTTTTTTCCCGATTTGTTCCTTTCCCCCAACCCAGCCCCCGCCCGCTCCCTTCCTTCTTTCCCCGGCTCCCTAGCTGCCCAGCCGCAATCAGAGGGTGAGGAGGAGGCGGAGAGGGTCGGAGCAATCCCACACCGGGTCGCTCTGGAGTTTGCCTGGGACAGTCCTGCCCCGCTGCAGGTGCACTCCCGCGGCGGGCCGAGCCGAGCCGAGCCAGGCCGGGCGGGGGGTGTCCCCACCGGGACCCCGGGAGCAGGGCGGAGCGGGGGCGGCGGGAGCTGCCCGGCGCACGGAGCGGCTCCCTCCAACTTTCCCGGGGCGGAGGCGGCGGGGAGCCGGTAGCCGCCGCGGGGGCTCTCGGCAGAAAGCGGAACACCTACAGAGAAAGGTGTGCGGGGGGCGGGGGGTGCTGCACAGCGGAGCTGGAAACTGCCCCCCTCGCCCCGCCGGGGCTCCCGAGGCGGAACACACCCCCCCTGCCCCGGCGCCGGGGGCGTCCGGGGACTGCGGGGCTCGGCGGGCGCCGCGGGAGCGGCGCGGAGCGGGTGCGAGGGGAACACAAATGGTAAAAGATACGGAAGGAAGAGACCCAGTGGCTGGGACATAAATCAGGCAGAATATATGGGGAGTTGATGAGAATAGGTCTTTTCACCCTTAAAAAAAAAATAGCCACTTTGGAAGAGAAAAAGGAGACTGATTATTGGCATCCAGCTCTGAAACCCAGGCAGCTGATGCTGAGGGGTGCCAAAGGGAGCAGTTCTTCTTGGTTTAAAAACAGCAAGACAGTCTCTGCCAAAGATTGCTGTAAACACTGAATAAAGATTTCATTGTGGCTTGGTGTGACTGGAATAATTAGACAGTTAATTGTTCATTCTGATCTTAAAGTGCAGTAATCAGTAGTGCACGGTAGAAAAAATACGGGGAAAAGGAAAGAAAAATAGCCATAGGAAAATGATAGGGAAATGTATCACTTTTTCCTCTTCTGCAGGTTTTCTTTTTTTTTTTTTTTTTTTTTTCCTTGTGAGAATGAGAGCACGTGGGTCCCGGTCTATTTAGCTAGAGAACACCTTTGTAAAGCTAGGGTGTAATTGTGCTTTTGCTGCCACTGTGTCAACATCATTTCGGGCTGGACAAAATCAAATTATGAGACTTAAAGAAATCCTATTTTATGGAAATGAAATCTGAAGATGGCTGGAGAATGAACATCTTAACTAGATTGACTAATACCAATTAATGCATTTTACTTATGTGTGCACTTTATTGCCAACTCAGCAGGGATGAAAGCTAATGGTGCCAGCTTTTGTGCTGCTCTAAGACATTTTTCAGGCAGGCACACAAGGTTTTAATGGTAAACTGTGGAGTTTGTAACACTGTGATTGTGTCCCCGTTCAACTCGAGTTCCTTGCAGCGGTGACTCTTTCATGGCAATCTAATGAAATGATCTCTTGTTACACTGTGTTAGCTATTCCCTGTGACACAGCAGGAAAATACAACCTGCGTGTGTCTGTACCGGAGGTGGTTATAAGTTGTCAAGCAAGACGCACTTAGAAGCAACAGAATATGACTTACTGATACTAACTGAAAGATGGCACCATAGGCAAAAAATGTTTTTCTTTCCTGTGTAGCGTGTTATTTCCATATATATACATTTGTGATAAGGAAGCATAAGAGTGGATTAATTATCAGACAGGGCGGAAGGATGTTATGTTTAAAACAAAGAAAACTTAACAGAACAGTCCCTCGTCATTTGAGCAAAGTAAAAGAATTACTTGAAGTCTAATTGTAAAAGAAACAGACTCATCCTTCATATAACTTATTTGACTTTAGAGTAGTTATATGAAAGATGCATTTGGCATGGAGACATCCACACAGCCTGCCCACCTATCATAAATAAATAAATAAATGTGTTGGAATTGGGCAAGGTTTAAAAAGTAATTTAGTTAAGTATAATTTTCTGTCCCTGCACATGCAGAAAGCCAGGAGTTAGCCATTATAGAAAAAAAAACACCCAAAAAGAGAGCTTTAATTCAACTCTGAAAAGTTAAGTGATTTGTTGTATTTTGCTGAAGCTGTGTTTGTTGAGGGTTTTGACCTGCACTTTGTGAGATTTTTGTGGAAAGTCACATGGAAAACGTGGGGCGTATTGTCTAACAGTATAAAACCAATATAAAACACTGCAGTCTTCACCCAGGTCACAGTGATTAGAAGAGTAAGGACAGAATGGTTACTCCAGAATTTTGTCCAAAGTGGTGGCAAAAAAAGCTCACACCAACTGGGTCTGTAAGGGCCGATGTTCAGATCTGCTTTACGAGCATTTTTATTAAGCTGTTGAATGTGCTCTGGCCTACCACAGTGGTACTCAGTATTCTGTCTATGAAGAGTAGTCCTGATTCAGTTGCAAGCTGTATTGAAAGGACGTCTTCAAGGCATTTTACTTACTAGCACAGTCTAGAGGAAGATGTTGCTAACTTTATTTGCACCTATCTAGTCCAAGAAACCTGAAGATGTTCTACTCTTCTTGCAGAAATTCAAAAAGTGTGATCAAGTGATCGCATAAGAGACACTGCTCAAGTTGCTGCTTGCGATGTTCTGACAGAGGATGTTTCTAAAAATCTGTATAGTGTATCCCCTACGCAAATACCATGTTAAACTCTAGAATAATCTGAAGACCAGTAACAAGATTTTGAGAGGTCTGAAGGTTTTTTTCCTCCATTTTCAAATACAAAATTTACCAAGTGTCTCCTCGTTTCTCTAAAATGAATCAAAAACATGCTTTGGCCATCACAATAAGTTTGGGAAGAGGTTTTTCTTGCATTGTTATACTTGTTTAGCAAAGTACACAGAGGATTACACACATATTCAAGGAAAAAATTTGCAAGCAAATTGTAGTTAAATCCTGAATATTATTTTATACCTAAAAGTTGTTTGGAATGCACAGTACGTCTTCATAATAAAATTGCATTGTCACAGATATAATTGTTATTCATAACAAGTAGTCTCACAAACAGATTCCATCCCTTTAAGTACTGAGTCTCAGTCAGGCCAATTATGACTAAATTACTGCATGTTCCTGCTGTATCAACTAATTAAAGGGTAATTAATAAAATGATAATTTCATTCCATGGCAATGTCTACATCTGGTTGTCATAGTGGAGATTGTTTGACATATGGTTAAATGGTCAGATACTACATTGTGTGAATGCAACATTTGCACAGAACACCTGTCAAGCCAGAGGAATTTTAACCCTTAAGATGTAAATTTCAAGATTCTCTGTCAATGTGCTCTCAGACTGGTTTGCTCATTCCCTCCACCTAGTCTTCTTACATGTTTAAGAAAATGTAATTCTCCAAGTTAATTCAAGTAACCCTTGGCGTGGGGGAAGAGCTGGAATAGGACTTGGGATATTAGATTGGAAATGAAAAGTAAAATAGTAGTGACATGTCATTGTGGGAAATAAAACAGGTGGGTCTAAATTAAATTCTGAGAGGAGACTCCATTGGATCTTGTATTACTGAGAGCTTCCCCTTTAAGGAGTATCAGGCTGGAATTAGCATGGAGACAAAATTATCTTTTTTCCTGGATACAATTGTATGCCAGGATTAAGACTGAGGTTGTGGTCACAACAGCGTGGAAAAATCTGCATTGCAGCCTTCCCACATTGTACCTGTCATGTAGATAAAACAAAACTTAGCTCCTCAAGGGCAGTGACCATAAAATTCACACATACTAAAGAAATGAAACAACCTTTTATCGAGTCAACACATTATATGAATAAACAATCCTACATTGGGTACCTGATGTGTAAGACAATCTATGCACATACTCTGAAATATCAGTGGTTGAAATTTTCAAGGCAGCCCATATATATGGTTTTATACATAGCTTAAGGGAATATATCTTAAGTTTCAACACTGCCTTGAAAAATTTCAACCACTGCTGTTTCCAAGTATGCAGAAGACTGTATTTTTGTCCTTTAAAAGCATAAACTGTAAGTAGTGATACTTTAATGTGGGTTAAATGACACTTTCTTATCTGTACTGGGTCAAGCTGAATCCCTCATAAAACTAAGAAGAAGAAATGAAGAAACAGGAACAATGTTTTCCTTTTCTTCAGGAGAAAAAAAAAAAAGAAAGAAAAGAAAGAAAAACCTTAAAAAGGGGAAAATAGCTAGTGCTTTCTCAGAAATCAAGCAAAATAAAAAGGATGCAGTAAACTGCAGGAAGACATGAAAATCTGTCTTTTCCCATGCAAACGATCCTCAATGAACAGTTCCCTCAGTGAATAGTCAGGGTTGCTCATCACCTCACGCGGTCAGGTGCAGAGCGTGGCCAGTGATGCTTATAAAGCGCTGTTTGTGTGTCTCTCTGAGAGCCTGGGTCCTGCTTCTTGAGAATTTCCAAGCACACGGATCCATCTCATTTTCATTCTGCTCGTGTAACTCATTAACACCTGGAAAATCTTTTATAGCATTTAACTGCATCAGATGCACTGTCCGGCACATGTTTTCTTAATAGGGCTTTCACTGTGGTATTGTCAAAGAGCCCTTATGTCACAGCTGGGAACATGAATCTGTCATGTCAGTACTGTACCTTGGTTTAGACAGTAATAGTGTATGAGTGTGTTTTATGGAGGAGCTGAACATGCCCATATACTGCATTAGCAGGGAAGAATGTGAAGCTTGTTCTCCTAAATAAAGATTCAGGCTGGTGCTAGTAGAGTACTTTGTACCATTTAAACACTGCTGCCTCTAAGGCATTGCACTTAAGGAAAGGGAAGTTTGAGGCAAGCAAGACAGTCTTAGTATTTTAGTGGTGTAATGCTGCTAGTTAATGATATGTCATCATTTACATTTCAGTGGGAAAAAACTGCCAGAGGTTTCTAATTCAGCAGAAACAACTTAACTAGAAGTTGATATGAAAGTCTTTACCCTGGGAATATTTGTTTTTAAAACAAGTTTGATTTAAATATATTTGGCAACATAAAAAGAAGGGGAAGCGAAGTAAATGTTTCCTAATTCCATATGCTTTTTGTGCCCATTAGATCACTGTAAACCCCAGTTTAAAATAGATTACTTTGTAGCTCTGTAATCAGAATGCCTTGGGTAATTAAAAAAAGGAAAGAACTGGGAAAACTGACTGCGACGCATATATAAGACCTACTTTTTTCACAGGAATTTTTAACATAGTTACATACATTTCCTCTGAAGGTTAAACACTTAAAATTCTCCAGCTACAACACTACCAAGCATGTCATGATGGTATTCCAAAAGATAAAGCCCACCTCTGGAAAATGTTTGCAGACTTGGGAAATGGTAACTGTTGTGAAGGAGTTGACTCAGGTCCTCATTTAAAGAATGAATGGAGGAAAGGTGTGTGTATTTCATGTGGTCACAGGAGGTTCCAATTTGTAAACTACTTGTTTTGCTTTGAAAAGCTTAAGTATAGTTAATATGTAAAGAAATAAATTATAGGGGTTTCTGATACTCAGGGTGAAGGTATGCTATCAAATGCATTCTGTGTGTTTAAATTGTTTGCCTCTGTTGTTTTTGTGATAGCTTTTTAAAAGCTGGAGCATGCAGGGGTTGATACCCTAAACAGTAAACAATCCAAGTTTAAGCTGGAATCAGTGAAACACTGAAATGTTCAGATCACAGGACTGCTTTCTGAATTTCTCTCTTGATTTTCTCCTTTTTGCCATTTGTCTCGTTTCTGGTTTTTCTAACAGTGACAGCACTGAGGTGCTTTCGTGGGCCCATGCCGTTAGTTCACGTCCGTATTTTCACCAAAGAGGGAAGGAGTAAGGCTGGTTAGGGCTTCTGGGGGGGGGGGGGGGGGGGGGGGCTGCGAAGAACGTGTGGATTTGTTTCTCAGTAGGGACTTTCTGTAAATTATTTCACTTTTTTTCAGGAGGAGTGAAGCCCTTCTGTGTAGATACTAATGGAGCAAGCACTCACCAAACTGTGTAGGGTTTGCCCTGCTGAACCAAGTAGCACTCGACAACATAGCCAAAGAGGTGCTAATAGTTTCCAAGTTGAGAGCACACCAGGGTTGAATTCTTCTACACAATTCGTTTTAGCCTACTACAGAAGCAAATCAAAGGTCAAAAATTAGTTTATGTAATTGTGGTGGGTTGACTGGCTGGATGCCAGGTGCCCACCAAAGCCACTCTATCACCTCCCTCCTCAGCTGGAGAGGGGAGAGAAAATATAATGAAAGGCTTGTGCATCAAGGAAAGGGAGAGATGACCCAACAATTAGTGTCATGGGCAGAACAGACTTGACTTGGGAAAATTAGTTTATTACCAATGAAAATCAGAGAAGGGTAATGAGAAAATAAAAACTAAATCTTAAAATACCTTCCCCCCACCCCTCCCTTCTTCCCAGGCTCAGCTTCACTCCCAATGTTCTCTACCACCTCCCCTCCAGCAGCGCAGGGGGACAGGGAATGGGGCTGTGGTCAGTCAGTCACATGCTGTCTCTGGCACTCATTTCTCCTTAGGGGGAGGCTCCTCACACTTTTTCCCTGCTCAAGCGTGGGGTCCCTCCCATGGGAGACAGTCATCCATGAACTACTCCCATGTGGGTCCTTCCCACAGGCTGCAGTTGTTCACAAACTGCTCTGGAGTGGGTCCTGTCCACAGGGTGCAGTCCTTCAGGAACAGGCTGCTCCAGGGTGGGTCCCCCAGGGGGTCACGAGTCCTGCCAGCAAACTGGCTCCAGCCTGGCTCCTCTCTCCATGGGCTACAGGTCCTGCCAGGAGCCTGCTGCAGCATGGGCTGCCCATGAGGTGACAGCCTCCTTCAGGCATCCACCTGCTCTGGTGTGGGGTCCTCCATGGGCTGCAGCTGGATATCTGTTCCACCATGGATCTCCACGAGCTTCAGGGGTACAGCCTGCCTCACCATGGTCTTCACCATGGTGAATCTCTGCTCTGGTACCTGGAGAACCTCCTCCCCTTCTTTCCTCGCTCACCTTGGTGTCTGCAGAATAGTTGCCCTCACATAGTCTCACTCCTCTCTGGCTGCAGTTTCTATTGTGCAGGTGGGTTTTTTTTCCCTCCTCTTAAATATGTTATCACAAGGTGCTACCACCATCACTGATGGGCTCGGCCTTGGCCAGCAGTGGGTCCATCTTGGAGCCATCTGGCATTGGCTCAACTGGACATGGGGGAAGCTTCTGGCATCTTCTCACAGAAGCCATCCCTGTAGCCGCCACCACTACCAGAACCTTGCCATGCAAACCCAATACAGTAATTAACCTTTCTACATGCCCGGGTATTGTGAGACACAGTTAAGAACCCTTGCAATATGTAACTTAGTTACAGCAAAGCAAGTTAAGGATTGAGTGAAAGGCTTAACTTTTCCCTGCTTGTGTGAGTTTATTTTAGAATTGCGATCATGATGTAACATAAATTAACATAGCAGTAGTAGATCACTAGTTGGCAAATCTCTTAAGAATAATATAGGTGCTTCACTAGGTTATTATATATGGAGTGCCTTCTGTGTGCTTAGCCTATGGATGAAATTAGTCTATTTTTTAATGTTAAGATACTTTTGAAGAGAAGTGCTTTAATAGGTGAAGTTCTGCTGACCCTCAGTGCAAATTAGGAGACTGACTTCTGGAAAGGGGAGGTTCCTAAGTGAAAAGAAGCACTTACCTGCAAAAAAATTTTGAAGTTTTGCTGCAAGTGTCCTCCAATCCATGCATAATCTGGAGGGCATTAACCATTCAAGTACGTATTATGTATTGCTTGACCTGTGGGTATAATATATTAAGGCTTCAGAGAAAAAGTATGTTTTTAAGGAGCGGAGTGAAGAAATAAGAATGAAATCAGTACACCTCATGAAGGGCATGTGAAGGGCAGACAAATGCCTCCCCAGAAAGGGAAGTCTGGGAAGAGTGTGTATCAGTGATGCATGTCTGTTTTAGTTGGACACTCAGTTTCTTTCACTGTCAGAGGAGGGCTGCCTGCGTCCACTGTCTCCTGAAAGGAACCACTGCACTTGCCTGTTTGGTTTGTGTTTCCCATATGGATTTGCTGTAGTCTTGTGTCTCCTTCAGAAAGTGATACAGAGGTGGACAGGTACCATGCAAACAATTAGGGGTGCCTGCTCCTCATGAACATCTCTCTCTAAGGCAAGGGGGAGTGAGCGCAGGCTCGTAAATTTATTCTGATAGCAAGCCTAGACATCCTTTTTTCTGGGCACCCCATGGACACCCAGGGGAGATCCTGTCAAATGACTGGTACACATCCTTTGTAATGATAAGGGGAAGGTCTGGCAGGCCTATCGAAAAGGTAGAAGTCAACTGCTGACATTGTCAGACTAGCACCTGTGTCCCAGAGCCCTGCACACCTTACATCCCTGTGACCCTCCTCGGGAGGAAGGGCCACAAGGAGCAGACGTTGCCCTGGTAGAACAAGCTCCACACTAAGCACTTGTAGCGGAGGAGGCACACAGGCACAGTGCTGTAAGGAAGAGCTGAAATCAGCCTTCAAGCAGATGACAAGAGAGGATCTGTCAAACCAGCCATCAAGAGGACAGGGAGCATGCTGAGAGAAAACGATGATAATAGCGACAAAGCCTTGCAGAGTCTGAACAGAGGAAGAAGCTGCAGGAGGGCAAGAAAACAGAGGATTTGTATAGTCAGGCAGAGAGAAAGGAATGACAAATGTCTTCATAAAATAACAGACAAAAAAGGACAGATCTGATCAGTGGCAGGTATAGAATTTGGCTCTGGCTTAGAGAGGGACTAATACAAAAAGAAGACAAATAACTGTTTCACACAGGCTTGTGAATGAGCGTGGCAGAAAGCAGAGCAGTTTGTGGTAACAGAGATTGGAATAACAGCATCTGGATCCCACAAGAGGTCTCCAGGGTGAGTACAGGGTATTGGAGGGGTTTTATAGAAAAATCAGGTTCCCAGATTTGCGTGTGGAGTTTCAGGTTGTAGCTCATCAATATGCCAACAGAAAGGCATCTTGTCAGCAATGTGCCAGAGATATTAGGGTTACAGATGTAATGGAACCATTATATAGCAATGCTGGACTCAATCATGGCTAAACCTTTCTTGTGTAGTATAGGCTTTGGAAAGGTTAGTCCTCATTAAGGTGAGTTCAGGGGCATTGCTAAGGGTGCTGTGTTTATTTAACATGATTGTAGTTGAGGATCCGCTACTTTAGGTGGGCTAGTTGTGCTGACTTGTGTACATGGTACATCTCCATGAAGTCGAGGACCAAGGAACTGGATGTTAGATTCAAATGTATAGAAGAGATAATGGTAAAAAGAAAATTAAAAAAACAAAAAAAGAGCAGCTCAACAATGAGTTATCAGTCTGCCTGTTTTCCTTGCCTTTCCTTGGCCCATATAGTTCTCAAATGCCCTCTTGCTTGCTGTAGTGCTGCTCTGGGGCAATGGAAGGAGCTCCCATTAAGACTCGTTTGTGTTGTGATGACTGCTAAATATGTGTCTATTAGTGAGGCAATGAATGAACCATGGCTAACAGTAGAGATACCCAGTATAGCTATTAACTGCTCCATAGGATTTGCCATCTCCATTCCGTTTCATTAATTTTTGTCTTTGAGAGAAGGCTCTCTATTGCATTACCTCTGTAATCCCTTACTGGGTTGTATAGGTGTTTATGCAGAATAAACATATGTAATGATGTGTGGCAGGTAGGTGTTTATTTTTTATTACAAATTCCTAGCCTTGAAAAATGCATTTTGATTAAAATCTTTTGCCACTCTAATCCTGTTTCTGATCAACTGTTCGACTACAAGGTCCTTGTTTTGTTGAAACATCAATAACTATAGTATTGAAAATAAGTTATAGTGCTCTATTTGTTTTCTTCTTCATGTGTAAATTTAGTAAAAGATCAGTAAAACACTCATAGATAACCATTTGAAATAGGTTTTTATGCTTTTTGTTCTCTTTCTTTTCCAAGATGTGAGTGCTTCAGTGTTAATACCCTTGCAGTGGGCAAAAAGTGATTGTCCCAGGAGTGCATGGCTAAGGTTTTTGAAGCTACTGTAGGATCTGGACACTGAAGTTCCCATTATTTTTAATGATCGCTGAGTATCCAGATTCCTCATGTAGTTAGTTACCTACCAAATTGTCCTCAAAGTGTTGATGGACAAAAACTGTTTTTATTCTGAGATAAATTACCTTCTTTTCTCCAGGGACTTATCAAGTTATTTATTGAAGAAGCAATTACCAAATGTCATAACATACTTGACTTACTAGCTGTGAATATCCAACCTATCAACCATTATATGCATTTAAAACTGTTTTTAAGTCCGTTGGTCTTTCTTTACCCTCTATAGGAACTCTCAAGAGGGAACTGAACCACCTAACTTCTGATTTAAAATATCATCCTATTCAGGATGATGGTTTTATTGGAAGACTCCCTGCATTGCAGGGCTCCGGGAGACCTAGAGGAAAGTCTGGTTCTTATATTAATGATTGGTGTCATCTCTGGCTAAACAGAGATCTTTGGTTCCGTATGCTCATGGCCTATTCAGACACATGTCTGAAATCATTGCTTTGATGAACTTCTTTCTATGATAATTTACTCATCAGGGTACCATTTCACAACATCAATCTGTTACTTGAAGAAAATTTACATGATGTTGTGAAGTAGAATACAAATTAGAACAATCTTTTATGCAGAGATTATTTTTTTTCTGATGTGCTTTACTGCACAGATAGAGACCACTCAAAAAGCATCCCCCTGCTGCATAACCCTACTGCCAGTAGTAACTTTGGTAATAATTATATAGTTCTCCTTTAATGCTAGCAGCCTCTGTAAGAGTAAGAAATACAGGATAATGTAATGCTGCATAATCTGAATGTTCAGCATTAGAAAAATCTCTCATCAATGAAAAAAGGTAGAAAGTGGGTTTTTCTGAAAGCTCAATACTAGATGAAAGTATTTAGAAAAGAGACAATATCAGCAAACTGCAAAGGAGGATACGTTTGAAAGTTCTGGCCATATTGACCAATAAACAATTTATGGAGAGAACACAAACAAACCATTAGAATATTTTAAGACTGTAGCTTCTGACAAGTATACTTTATTTATGACTTTGCAGTACAATCTTCTCCAGTAATGTTTACAGGAAATCAAAAAAGAGAGAAAGGGGGGAAGAGGCAGCATTCCCAATGTTTTATCCTCTTGTCCTCTGCCGGGTGTGGGGTATTCTCAACATCAGTAAGATAACCTCAATATTCCTGTCTCAGAAAAACCTGCAACTAAAAGAATCACAGGTGTGACACATTCAATATTTAAGGAAAAGCACAGGAAAGAAGGGTGCTGCTTTATCTGAAACTTGTACAATACTGTTGCTGCAGGCACAGCCAAGTGAGGCTGATGAAAAAGGAGGCAGGGATGGGGTGGGAGAAGCATCCAGCCTTAGCACAACTTCTACCACTGTCAGGCACCCTACTGGCAAAGCCGAAGTTTCACAGTCTGATGGAACTATGTGTCTAGATAAGGGCAGTCTTTGAGTTTGGCTCTGGATCTCCTGATACAACAAGAATTTTGTTGCTTTTGTCCACACAGTGGATCTGGGTGCTTAAGGAAATACATAGTGTTTAGGTTTTTGAGACCGAAACACCAGGCAAAAATAAAACTTCTATAATAAGTTATAATTCGTGTTGTAGAGGTGCCTGCAGGTGCTAGGTATGTACAGCAAACCCCTGTGCTGTACAAACACATAGGACATGGCACTGCATCAAAGTGCTTGCAATCCAAATACCAGAGCTGAGAGATCACAGTTCTGTTTTGCCAGAGCCTAGATTTCAAAAGCATGTTTTAGAAGAAAACCAAAGCCTTTAGAAAATGCTCAGACAAAATTGCTGTAAGAGCATTCACATTTAAGAAGGAAAAGATCAAGATTTTGATTTGTGTCTCTCAGAAAGCCACAAGAGCGAGCCCTGATTTGAGAAGTCTTTCCCTAGCAAATGGTGAAGTCCATATGTTTCTGGTAAAAAACCCAGACTTGCTTTTTTTACTTGAAGGAGAACATATCTAGAAAATCAAAATGTTGCTGAACAAGTTCTGGCCAGTGGACTAAAAACAAAAGGCAGAATGAAGTTAGGACAAGCCCAGAGACCAGCGTGGGCCATCAAGGAGCAAGGTGAGGGAGAAGCCAAACACTAAGAGTCAGTCCCCTACTTCCCAGTCCAGTACCAACAATTTGCCATCCCAAGACACCAGATCCTTTCCTCTTTCCAACCTGGGACAGAGTTTCTGAGCCATGAGTTGCAAGCCCTGGGGTTCAGAGGACAGCAACGCTCTTTGCTTTTGACACCCACCAGTAACACCGAAGCACTAAGGCGTGCTGGCGTAAACCCTGCTGTAACGGGCATCCCTTTTGACATCTTCACATCTTGGGATGAGGCTGTCGCACCACCCCATAGCCAAGGAGGGCTCCCTGTCTGGGCACCACTTCCTAGATCAGCACTACTTCTAGCCCACTGCTGCAGAAACACTAGTGTGGAAGACCTGGAGTAGAAATTAACACCTCAGGAGAGCCTTAGCAATATCTTTCTGCTTTAAAAGATACTCTGACAGTGTTGGTTAGCTAGACGAGTGTGCCTCTAACAAGCCTATTGCACTTGATAAATGCTTCTGTATTATTATCCTAATTTTGCTGGATCTGATGAGCAGCTTTTGGAGTTCAGAGGCAGAAAAAGACAGCTTGAAAGATGGCTCTTATAAGAAGCTAATTGCATGCAGGGTTTTCAGAAATATTAGGTCATTTCCTGTTCAAAAGTTGGGTGTCTGTTCCTCTTTAGTGGCAACAAAATTAATTCTTCTGGGCCCGGGAAAAAAAAGGAGTACTTTGATTTTTAGCAGTTAATGTACTGTCGAGTCTTACTTCAAATAACATTTTTAAGTTTTAAAACATTCCACAAAGGAAGGGATATCATTTCAAGGATGAAGGCTGGTGTAAAATAATTCCAACAAAATTGATTATGTTATAGGCACTATGTTCATATGACTTTTGTAAAATACTGCTTTTTTAATGCTAATATTTCAGCAGTAGAAAAGAAATATTGCAGTTGAGTTCTTTTCTGGACACATACATAAAAATACCATTTACACCAGTAAAGCAATGAAAACAATGTGATTTAAGTGGGGAGAGATCTTTTCCCACAGGCCATATTCTAGTTTTAATTACATCCTATCTATCTTAAAGGTCCAGGATTTACTATCTCAGGACAAACTGGTATCTGGGAAAATGACCCATGTCAGTATTTCAAAGAAAGATGTAAAAAATCTTTACACCCTGGCATGTCTCTATGTTATTCTGCTCTTCAATACATTAATGCGAGCTCCCTGGTTTCCATGGGGTTGTGCTGGTGAAATTAGAATGAGGTATCACTAATAGAAGGTCTGAGCTTTGTTCATGATAAGCAACTGATTTTTAACTGCTTGCTGGTCTCTGGATTTTTTAATTAATTTGTTGTTATTGTTGCATTAGTGATGACCCCTTCTTTGGCTTGGTGATTCTGTCCATCATGATAGATCATGTACAGATTCCTGATGAGGTCTTACTTATTAAGAGTTTCATAAATAAGTGTTTATTTCCAGTGTGCTTCCTGATTCCCAGGTGTAAAACAATTTTTAAAACCAACATTACTATGAAAAGAAAGATGAAAAAGGTTGCTTATAAATAATACTTTTAAAACTTGTGGTTGCAAAGAAAAATTAACCTAAAATGCTTTTCAAAGCACTTTATCTACAAATCACACTGAGACTCTAACTTGATACCAGTGTTCTTACCTGGCATTCTGCCTTGATAGTCCCACTCAAAGGACAAAATGCAAACTGTAGTAGAACAGCTAGGCTTGATCACAGAAGTGTCCAATTAAGTATTTTCATGTTGTTCATTAAATTTGAAAATATTCATAGGGAAAATGGACCTTTTGGCAAAATGCTCCACAGAGGAAAAATCTGGCTGACATAGATATTTTCTGTTTGGGATGAGATTTTGCAGTGGTGTGAAGCACCTGGAGAATAGCAGCACCATAAGACTCATGCCTGGTGGGGCTCTAAGCCTGGCAGGGCAGAAGGATCCAGGGGGCAGATAGAGACAAGTAGGTCAAGAACATCAGCTCCCAGTTGTGGCTATTTAGGTGGAGTCAAGGTGTAATGTCACCACATCCCTCCTACCCTCCAACACTAAACATTTTGTTTCTGAAACTTCAGGATGACCCATTTCATAACATAGAAGTTAACATATTTGCCTTCTTAAACTGATTTTAAAAACTTTATGGAGAAAGAAACTGTATTATTTTGGCTTTTTAACCTGACTCGGGAGAAATGCCAAATACTATAACTTCTTGCAAGATGAGAATTTTGTTTTTCAATCTGATATAAAATTGTATGATCATAGTAAATATTCTATCTTAAATCTCTTGTAAAAAAGGAAAAATAATAGGTACTGCTACATTTCTCTTCAAATGTTCCTTAGCTAATCTAGACTTTATAGTTGGAGTGGGGTTGCAGTCATCACTCTGTGTGTGTGGAGAAAGCCTGGTCACCTGAACCTGTGCTCCAAAGTTTCCTTCATGCAGAAGAATATCTTCAACATTAAATTCTTCCAACATCAGCATCTCATAAAAGTGAACTCTGGGAAACATGTCAGAAATGTAATGGAAGAGAGAATAAGTAACCCCCAAAAGACTCATCCTTCATGAATACAGAAAGTTTTGAGGGTTTGGGAATCAACCCTTCCTAGTGAGCCCTTCCAGTGGGATGAAGAGCAGGAAATTCCAAAAATTCCTTGGCTTTAAGAAAGTGAATGTGACAGTCTCTTAATGCAGAGTGAGAGGTCCTGCCCTGCCATTTTTATCCACTGAAGAATCATCCAGCTAATGTGTTAGTGCTATTTTTTCTGCTGATGATATCAATTAGATCCTTTCACTGCAGTTCTGTCATATACCCATCTTTTTTCCATAGACTTCTGTTTCCCTGTGGTACTTGATAATGACCCTAAAGTGGGCTCGCTATTACATGTGGTTTTAGCCTGAGCTTGTCCATAGGATTGAACTGTAGAGGTACTGGTTTGTGCAGCCTGTAGAAAGGCAAAGACACAAGGCTAAAAAGTGGCATCTGCCTTCCTTTTGTGTACTTCTTTCCTGATCTATACCGAAGGCACACAATATGCTTTAAATGTTTCCTGAGCATCCTGGCATCTCTAACAGTGCATTTGCCCACTTAACATGTTTCAAAACTTACACTGATATTGTTTTTTTCTGTTTCCCTAGTGGCTGTTTGGAGAAAACCTCTAGATGACATGATATTAATCAGAAAAGAAAAAAGCCAATGATCAATAGTGTAGGTTTACTATGTACTGTCCCAGCATGTAATATACCAAAGCAACTGACTGTTTCACAGTGTTGTCACAGGCAGGCATGTGCTCAGTGCTGGGCTTGGACCACTTTCACAAGTGAAGGGGGTGCGAATCTAGTGCATTAGCATCTCCAGCTCTCTGTGACAGTCTGTGAAGTTTGCACCTTTCTAGTAGCCGGTGGGAAGCTGCACCTTCTGGGAAGCCAGGCTGAGACCTTGGCACTAGCTCCCTCAGAAACAAATGACCATTGCGAACCCCACCTTTCTCCTTCACAAGCGAGGTGCTTCTTTCTTTTTTTTCCTAACATATGGCAGTGTATAGATTTAAAACAACAAAAAGTCTTGCCAAAACAAAACACTACACTGCATACCCAGTTTTCCCTTGAGAGTAGGATGAGAGGGAGAATAAACCACACATGGCAGATGTTGGTTGTTTAATGCTCTACAGGAAGGCACTCAGATGCTACAGTGACGTACGACCCCATGGGGAGCAGAGCAAAACAACTTCCATGCCCCCTTCCTCAGCAGCGTGAGAAGCAGGGCCGACGTACAGGTGGAAGCAGTCAACCTAAAAAGATGACCAGTAACAAGTGCCAACACTAAGCAGCCTTAGTGTTTCCACTAGGTAAAATCCTTCCTTTGGGTGATTGAAGTAGGACAGATCCCCATGCTGGGTTTCTTTTTGGGCGTGGGTGCCATTCCTGTGTGCACATGCGTGCGTGCGAGCATCACCCACTCTAACCCAGGCAGTGCACACTGCAAAAAGTTCAAAGCTTTTGGCTTCCTCTTCATTGCTTTTTTTCAGGGGCTGCCTCCTCTGATCTTTGCTTTTCATCCCTGGATTTACTTGGAAGGATTTCTCCCCCGTTTCCTCACGTGGCAGGTTGCATGCAGATTCGTTTTTCTGGTATTCAGTGACCATCCACATTGCTTTGTACCTAGTTTACATCTTCACAGGCTGTAATGAAACTGAGACTTGAAGGAGTAACTGGATAAGCAGGCCTCTCTCTCCAGCTGTCATGTCTAGTTGTGGCAGAAAACTGGTGTTTCATTGTAAAAGATGTTAATTTCAATCTGAGCTGTGGCTGTGTTGAGAGGAGCATAAAAGGAATTCTTGATTATCTATATCAGTACCGTTGTCCCCAGGGACAGGCTCTGAATCTTCAGATCACATATGGCAAGAGTGCTGTGATAAAATATGCATCAATAAAACTTTGCAATTTATGATAATAAAGGAGTGGAAACTTTTATACACTGTGATAATTATTCCTGACTGGTATTTTTTCCTTCCTTTCGTTCCTCTGTACGCCTTTATTTTAAAGCCTTTTCTGCCTGTTGCAGCAACGATTGCATCACTGAAACGGCGGGTTCACAAACTGTGGGGCTCACCTCGGTCCTAGGGCCCGTGACCTCCTGTAGGCATCAGTCTGTCCTCATGGGTTTTTTTGTTTGCCCTCTTTGGGAATATTTTTGTTGTTGTTGTTTGCTCTTTTTGGGAATTGGAAAAATCTGCCCGAATTTGCCCTCTTTGGGAAGGCTCCACAGTGCTATCACTCCTCACTGTCTTCCCCTTCTGTGCATGCACATACACTACATCCACCATAAATTTTGGAGCAGCTTCCAGAAAAGATCGAATTATATTCCTCTGATCTTTCTTTGTGTATCTCATTACTATAATCGATGAGAGATGCATACTTTTGCATGAAGGTAGCATTTGTCCCATATTGCATGTCACCTGCATTGTTTTAAGTGTATTTCATCTAAATAGAGTTTTTATTCTTTTGAAGTAGGAAAAATAATGATACGTTTACACTCTCAAGAAGTAAACAGTGGACTGTTAAATACAACCAGTATATTATCTGTGACCTTATTTTTTTTCCTTAGCTCATTATATCTTTGGTGGCCATAGTATGAGAGACCCTGTCTTACGCTTCAGTACACTTGATAGCAATTAATCATATGGCTTGAAACGTATGGCCTGACAGTACAAACTGCTTGCATGCTTGGGTTCTGGCTGACTTCAAAGGGACTTCCACGTCGTGTTTACAGGCAGCTCTCCTTTACTGAACACCCGCACTGACATGTTTGCACAGCATCTAGCGCAGTGGGATCTCAGGCTTTACTGGGACACCTAAGCCCTGCTGTAACACAAATAGTCATTAGTACCGTCTGTCTCGTGTTTTCCTTTTTTTTTTTTTTATTTCTCAGTATTATTCTTCAGTTGGTCTAACAGAAATAAATCAGCCACTCGTATCCTTTCCCAGGCTTATTTCTCTACAATTAAGAATGAGCTGGGGAACTACTTATGGGAAACAGTTTAGCCATGAGGCTACCTCAAGAATGTTTTCTTTACTGATGTTCACTTGACTAAATTGTGTGCTCCTGTGCAGTGGTAGCAAAGCACTCATCTTGAAGCACATGCTTATCTCCTATTGACTTCAATAGTACTTAATCACCTGCCTGAGGTTCAGCATGTGCTGAAGGGCTTTGCGCGTTCGTGTGCCAAGGCTCCCCTCAGGAAATCCATACCTGCTCAGTCCTGCGTGCTCAGCCTTGCCCCAGGTTTCTGCAGGTGCCTGGATTTCATCAGAGGCAATGACGGATCATTTGTGTAAGTGTTTAAGTGGACCTTGAGATCTTTAAAAATTCTGCTGAATCTGGGCATACCTGATTAAAAGAACCCAAATGTTTAGCAAAAGGAATGGATTGATTTGTAATAGGAAGGCTATTTGCAGGTACTTTCCTTTTTTTGTACAGCTGCAGTTGAAAAGTCGAAATGTAATACTACTAGTTCCACTTTAAGGAGTGAGGAGTGATTTAGGTTAAAAACTAAAAATTTCTAATTATACAAATGTAAGGAGGAGTGGGCAATAAGGCCAGCAGTGAAAACAAAAAGGATCTTGTGTGGATTTTTTCTACCTCTACATTTATGTGAATTAATAGGAAATTACAGACTGTTAGGAAGTTGATTGAATTTTGTTTCTTAACTTTGCTGTTTTTCATTAGGGTGATCCTAAAAGCAGGTGGCTTTCAATTAGTTTTGTTGACAGTGCTGGCTAATGTTGTAATGATCCTTGGGAGAGGGAAAGAAAAGAGATTTATTGCAGTAGGGATAAGCTAGGCCAGGCAAAAAGACAGAGTACATAACCACTAATTAACTCATGTAGTCATTTAAAAAAAAAAAAAAAAAAAAAAGAAGAAGAAGAGGAAGGAAAAACAACATGCAATGTGAAGAGGATTGTAAAGCATTTCTGCACTGCAGATCAGACCCTTGAGCTTTCATTACACTGTGCATATCATATTAGATGGTATATATGAGCCAATTGCATATAAATCACAGTCTCCCGATGTTGCAAATCCTTGTCACAGAGCATATTTAATTTAACATTGTAATATTTATTTTCTAAAGTTGTAAGTAGGCCAAAACATACCCAGTAAAATGAGCATTCTGCCACAGCACAGTGCCTGACCTACACTCCAGCAGAAAATTAACCCTAATTCATCTCCATAGTGACCCTATGCCAAATAGCTATTTCAGATGCTCCATTCCTGCCCTTCACTGACTTTGTAAAGTGAAGCTGTAGCAATTTTGTCTAATTCAGTTTGGATTTTTAATTACATCTATTCCATTCATTTGTTTCCACTTAAAACCATCGTGTTGCGCTTGGGTGACTTGTAAGCAAGCTTTGCTTGGTCTTAGTATCCTTTGGGGACAGGCTTAAGCCAGAAGGCATGTATGTCTGTTGAAACCATGTCAAATGAGACCTGCTATCTCAGATTTGAACTGGAAGGCTTTTGTTTTCTGACACAAAGGGTCAAAGTCTGCCTAGTTATTTCATGTGTCACTTCCCTCCCCTTCCCTCACTCGCATCAGGATTATTTTAAATTCACATTATGGGTGAGCGTTTGTGTGCATATGCACAATTCACCGGAAAACAGAGGCCCTTTATTGTTCAAAGCTCCTCTAGAAGTGATTTGTTTTGGGCATTCCTCTCACAACTGTTTGCACATCCATAAAACCAGCAAGATCTCAGTCAATCTGCTAACAAAGTCTGTTTTCAGACACTGTGTGGAGAAACCTGAGAAGCTTCAAGCATTTTTATTGTCTGGTTGGTTTTTTTTATTCTTGGTAAGAATTAGTAGCAATTCATTAAGAACATGGGTGCTTATTTTGCCTATTATTTGAGCGATTAATACTCTGTTTTGCAATACGTCACAATACAGCTGGTTCTTCTGCTCCTCCCAGGATTAAGAGAGATTGCATCTGATTTCTGTGATGTTTTCTACATTTGTAGAACTGGGCGTATTTGGACTGCAACAAGGATGCAAAGTGAAAAGGCTGCAGAAAGGACGCTGAGATAAGGCAGTCTGAGTCTTCTCACTGAACTCCTGCCAGGCACAGATGAAAATGTTTCGTGACAAAGTCTATCAAATTGCATTTATCTTGTGAATGCAAATTGTTCCTAAGAAGTTACAGTACGGGAGTAAAAGGTGAAATTTATTTAAATTAAAATTATTTTTTTAAAAAAAACCTGAATTTATCAAAGTCAAGTGACTTCTGGTTTTGACATTACAGGCACAAAAGTAAGGCTTAGCTGTCATTTTTTAGCTTTCGTAAAGCTCCGCTTATGAAGAAAAATTGGACCATATGGGAGCATATGGAAAAACCAGAAGGTTAATATTTGCGGGAAAGTACCTCCTACAGGTGGCATTATAATTAACCTTGTGGGTCCTGAGCACACACGTCAGTCAAGCGTGCGCGCGTGCCACGTCCCTGCGTGGGACAGGAGCACGGTTCTCATGCCAGGGCCACCAGGAGGCACCCAGGGCCTCAGGGCTGGCCCCGGGCAGGGAGTCAGGCTGCCATGATGCCTCCGGGCCACCCTTCCCGGCCTGGCAGCTGCTGGCGGTGGCTCTCCCCCATGTTCCCCATGCACCCTGCGGCTGAGGCGGAGGGTGGCCGCTCAGGGCAGGGCAGGGCCCCCCCCAAAGCTGGGGCCGTGCTGTCGGGCGGCCCCGGTGCTCTCCCACAGACCCTGTGAATCTTGCAGCCTGTGACTTCCCATTCTCCCTCGCCCTGGCACAATGCTGGTGCCCAGGGTCTCGCCAGCAGGGAGAGGAGGGGGAAGCTGTGCCACAGTCTGCTCAGCCTTGCTTCTCCTGGTTACCTGGGCTATTAATAAGGGCTTGATAGGACCCAGCTTATTACAGAAGGAGGGTCTGGGCAACCACCCTCCTTCCCATATTTGAGGCAGGAGTTGGGTGCCTCTGCATAAGATACAGCCCTGTGGGAACCTCACCTCCAGCCCCGGGGCAGCTGAAGCCATGCTGCCTGTGCCCGGGGTGTCTTAGCAAAGGGGTGACGAATAAAAATGAGGAGTAGCCATATACACAGGGTTACGTGCCTGGGACATTGGCATATCTGTTGGGGGAATAAATGGTGCAAATACATTTAGGGCCACCAGCTGAAGAGGGAAGATAGGGAAGGCAGGATCAAGCTTGGGCAAACAGCTGGACCCATTTTTTCCCTGCAGTATGCCCGTGCCAAACACATTTGTCCCAGAATTAATGGAGAGGGTGCAGAAATGTGAGTAACTAGATAAGTCCACCTTCAATAACAAGAACCAGCACAATCAAAATGTAGTCATCTTTGAAAAGACTTGAAGCTTTTGCATAGCTTTAATAAATGCAATTTGCAGAAACAGTGCAATGGTTTAAAATAAATGATGCTCACAGAGTCACAAGCTATGATTTATCTTTAAGCATTGTCACAGAGTGTGCTTTATTAAATTTCAACCTGGGCTCTCAACTGTTCAGTTAATGTAGATAATTAAATTGATTATCATTCAGTCAGGCTGTTTTGTGACTGAAACATCCTCATATTGTTTCTACAAATATTTTACTTAGCTTGTATGAAGAAATCATAAAATTCCCCCTTTTTTTTCCACTTGCTTGTTTGTTTTATTTAATTTTTGTCCTCACTATCTTTCTTTCTGGCAGTTAGTTGTTCTAAAATACATGGTGCGGATTACTAATGCCTGCCCTAGTGCTTTAATGCTTTTTTTTTCAGTATTCATTCTTAGCTATGCATATATCTTCTAGTCACATTAGGTGATCTTTTCTCCTTTCTGTTTGCTTCATGCAGAAGATAGAGGAGGAAAAGCATGGACATCCTGTGCATTACATTGCACTTAATGACTCTACATGTATTGCTTAAAAAAAATAAACCAGCAAAAACCAGCCAGTACTAATTGTAAAAAGTTGTCTGGCTACAGTATAGAGAATTAAAGGTGTTATGCTTTAGTACATTAGATTGCATTACAATTCTTGGTTGCAGAATTATATACTAAGTACATCAGTTTAGAATTACAGCAGAATGTAATACCTAAATATAGTAGATGTTCTCACCCTATTTACTTCTTGTGACAAAGTTAAGTGGAGTTTGTTTTTGCTAGCATCCATTAGATGTACTCTGCTGTAAAACTTCCACTGACTTCCTGAGGGGGAGGTAATTTTAGGTGGTGCCATCTCATCAAGCACCGTAGGCAGCCTGCGTACTGTGCATTACAGAGGACACCAAGTCCAGCCTCTTAAAGAGACCTTTGTAAGAAGAGGTAGTATCCGTTGATGGGCCAGGTGATAGAGCTGGGCAAGCTTTTGGACCCATAACTTTGGTTCAGCTATATCAGCCTGTGTAAGGAAGGCAATTAATTCTGCTCACAGGACTTGTTGGGTGACACGAGCACTACTCTCTCTTACTATACACTGCACTCTTCTGACGAGTTCCTGCAACAACACTGGAATACCTCTGGGGAGCCGATACTGATGTGGCAGGGTTAGAAGGCAGAGCAGCAAAAAAATTAAAATAGGGCTTTTTTAAGTGATGTGGTCCTTCTTCCCTTCCAAGAGCAATTTTTTTTCAGGATAGAAATTCCACCTTGAACTTCTAATAATAGCTTGGTATGGATTGTTGATTTCACTTATGAAAAGAGCTCTAAAACTGTGTTCAGTCTTGCTGCAAGCCTTCAGGAGCATTTCTTCCAGTTTATGGAGTGCATTGCAGTGGATGCTAGTAAAACCAATTCTTTCTCATGAAAGTGGCTGGTAGACTGCAAGGAAAAGAAAGTCCTTTCTCATCTGGCTAAATGCGAGTTAGATACCCTAACTTGTCCATTGTACCAGCACAGGTAATGTATTACAGTTCACACTGATGGGGAATGTTTGCTGCAGAAGAACAGTGGGAGCCTGTAGCAGTTGTGTTTCTTCTTCTCAGTGCCCTTTGCCTCTCCCTTGCTCTGGACTGGGAATGTCTTGAAAAGGTTACGGGGAAAGACTCTGACAGTGGAAGTGCAGAGATGTGTCTTCTGACAGCAAACTCAGCACTGCTGATGCCAGTCTTCAAATGTGAAATATTTGCTTATAAAGGTAGAATTTAAAATTATCAGATGTATCTTAAGCATCAGGTCTGAATCCAGCTCCACTGACCTTAGTGGGAATTGTAGCACTGAATACCATTGAAATATTAGGTTCACAAATGCATGTAGGAAACAGTAGGCAACATCAGTAGACCCTGGAAGAAAACACGCTGCCCTACATTCTACAGTAATATTCTTTATTTTTAAGGGCCGTGTCCCAAGGAGTGCTGGGTGTTGGGATGACACACTTCACAGAAATGTGTAGGAAGACTCAATCCCTGTAGCAGAGAGCATCAAACTCTAAAGCACCAGGTCTAGGTCTCTGTGGCAAGTGAGATATTTTTTTTCCTTTATATTTGACCTGGCCAACAAATAGTCACAGATCCTCTTGTCAGGTTCTGTATGTCATGCAATGGATGTGGTGCATTCTTTTTCCCCAAAGCTCTGTATCCCACACCTAGACAAAATGTAGTATTCTTTTTCTCCACATTTTCTTACACTATTGACAGTATATTTTATTTAAAGTGCCATTAAAGTATTGTGCATTGTATTAGTTTGCTTTTAATAAAGACGTAGGAACTGTTCTTAGTAAATATTATGGATCAACTTAACATTGGTTTTGAATTGCTGCAGAGGACACGATCTTACTCTTGTATTTTGCTTTGTTTTCCATTGCAATGCTATATTACTGTTGTTATTAAATTCAGGTAGCATTCAGATTGTTGTAGGTGCTGGAGGAACAAATGCAAAAAGCAAGGCTGATGTCCCTGTGACTTGAGAACCTAAGTAGATGCTATGTTTGGATAAGGTATAATGGAAAGAGAAGAGTTAAGGCAGCAATAGGTCATGGTAATGGTATTGTAATAATGGTAATGTAGTTCTTGATAACATAATGGCTTTTCTCTTGAAGGTAAGCACCTGAGAATAAATAATTACAGTTATTTGCCCATTAACCTCAGCGTTATTAGATTCCAATAAGCATTTGGAAGTGAGCCTTCAGGAGTTATCTGACTATAAACTAGAGGACATGTTAGGAAGGTATTTGTTGTACAGACCATGGAGACAGCTTTGAGGGACCAGAGCATGCACAGTCCCAGGCTAGCAGAAAAACAGGAGCAGCGCAGATGCAGAAAATGGCAAGTTGTATAGGAAAGTAGAACTGTTTAGGATCTTTAAAGCGAAGGGTGGCTCTTGATTCCAACGTACCTTGAGTGTCAGTAATTTTGCCTAGGGAAAATGTTGCTAACTGAGACCAAAATGTTTGATTTTAGGGCTAAACTGAACCTCCTATTTTACAGGCAGATTAAAAAAAAAAAAAAAAAAAGATTTTCTTGTCTTGTGGCTTTCTTGTGGCTACTTGTCCTGATCATTAATACACTCTGCTTGTTACTGCAGAATTAATGGGCATGCACTTATCTTGCTAGGCTACTTTGAACTATATTGAAAGACAGATGTTTTATTAATCTAATTCTGGTTAGACTACTTTGAACAAAGTTGTAAAGGAAATACTAAAATATTTTTGCTGAGATTATAATAATTTACCAACGTAACATTAGTAAAGCAATAGATAATGGTGACAAATTACCATGGAATATTTTAGTCAGTAGGGATCAGGCTTGCAGGAATACTGAATGAAGTCATTAGGGACTGCAAAGGTAAAATAAATTCCTGAGTCTTAGATGCTGAGGCCTATCCCATAGTGAGATGTGAGAGCTCGTTGGGGATTTGTTTCACATAACTTCCAAGTGAGAAGTAAGCAAAAAACCAGTTGGTATCATGGCATTTAATGAGTTGCTCTGGGAGCAGTGCAGCTAAAAAAGCCTGGAGTCCTATAGATTTGTTTTCTCTACCTACAGATGCCTCTCCCTCCTCTGGAGCCGCTGTATTGCCTCTGTTCTGGCTCCTGTAGTCTCAGCTACCCCAACATCTCAAGTTTGCTTCCCCGTGCCACATTAAGTGTCCGCACAAAATTCCAGACTCTTTCAAGGCCTCAGGGACCTGTTCCATGCCAAGGTCCAAGCCACCCATGTGCTAGTTGGCCAGCCACATCTGCAGGGTGCCCAGCACAGGCTAGGGCCAAAACCACAGTTAACTGGGTAGAATTTGCTATAGGTTTTATCTCCATGGGAAACCCATCTGGGTCCTCCTTCTCTTCATTGCAATTTTATATAATATGTGTAGGGCCCTAGTGATTTGTGGTGCTGTCAGCTCTGAATCAAGCCAGCTGAAACTGGCTGAAATAACTCAAACTGAAATAAGCGAACACGTTTCAAACTAATTGTGGTCAGCCTGGATGGACAGGCATAGATAGAGAGCCCTGTCTTAAGGAGCAGGCTGTGAGTGCATGAGCTCCCAGAGCCCCAGCTTTGAAAGGGCCCTGGAGACCCATCAGTCGATGCTAGGATTGTGCTTGATAATAGAGATGATCCTGCATTATGCAGTACTGTACAGATGATCCAATGCCAGATCTCAGATGGGAAAACCTTTTAAGGGGACAGGTATTTTTTGTATTTTTGCAGCAACAAGATGCTCAGCACCCTGGGCTGCAGCACGTCCAGAAACTGACTGCTGTTTGCTTGCAGATAAGTCAGACGTGGGCTGTAAATCTGATGTACTGGCCTGCATCTGCAGGGAGGCTGTACCTCCCATGGGCAGCGTGCCTGCCCAGACCCTGCTCCACAGGCACTGACATGTCATTCTTCTCATGTAACACATATTTATCCAGAATTGCTGAGATCCCCAGTCCTCACTGTCCTTCACATTCATTATGGCGGCTCTGCCATAGACAGGGGGATGGCAAAATTATGTCATTTCTTTATGAGACTGTGCTGGAAATGGTGCAGTCACTGAAAGGGATTATATTCCCAGTAGGATGAGAGAGCAGAAAGACTTTGCAAGGCTGCAGATGAATATTCCTCTTTTTTCTCGTAAAATTGAGTGAATTTGGGACTGGCCATTTTAAAAATGAATGTGATGCAACTCTTTTGTATGCAGTAAAACTGCGACATACGCCTGACCCTGTTTTTCAGTAGCACCCCATCCTCTGGCACTGTCTGTTCGGGTAAGGACATGCTTAAGAAAAGATACACGTTTCTACCTTGGTGAATTTAACGGTGCTAAAGTCCATCCCACTGCAGGATGGCAGTTAAGTACCTGCTTAACTTTTAGAAAGTCCCTAAATACCTGCTGTAATCCCCTCCTGAAGCAGATGATCATCTCAAGTACAAGGACAATTGCCTAGGAATGAACATGCATTGAACTGTTCATTTCATTACAGGTATTTAGGAGGTTAAATTGTTATGCAGTTAACAGCACACACTATTATTTTAAAAAATTATTAATAGCTAGTGGATAACAATATAACTAATGCTTACCTGCGGTGTTGATTGCAGTTATGTTATACATTGGTGCTGTTGGAAGAGCTTTTGTAATTAAATGTGTGCATTGCCAAAACTTGAACAATCCTGTAGTCTGTTATCCCTCTTCCAAAAACCAGCAAAATAGTGAACAGAAAAGCAAAACCTCTCCAATGGGCTCATTCAATTATGAAATACTGTGGGGGAGGTGCAGGAGAAGGAAAAGATAAATTCTTTCTAACCCTTGCAGTAATTAGTTGTTTGGCCCAGAGATGAAACCCAAACACCCTGACTGGGATTTAATGCTTGTTTAAATAGTAATTGCTTTTGTGTCCTACAAATGACGCAACCCACATAATGCCCATAATCCCAAACCAACAATATGTTTTTCAGACGTCTCACCTTAGCCTGTCCTTTTTAGTGACCATCGCTTTCTTTTTTTTTAGGAACTTGCCTTGCCCCTCAAATGAACAGCCAAATTCCCTGTCCAGAAAATACAGGGCCAAGTCACTAATGTCTTGGAGTCAATGACTGAATACACCCTTGCTTTGGTGGGGTGAGGCTCACAATGAGCTGGTGAGCAAAGCTTTTTCATTTATGCATTGAACTCAGAGAACAGGGCATTCAGCTCATCTAATTACCTGTCCAAACAGGGCAAACCAAGTAGAAAAAGAAGACCGCAGGTCAGATTTGGATCTGTTACACTGCTGAAAACTTCAGGGTAATCAGTAATGCTACTTTATATTTAAATTTGGCTCTGTGTCCATTTAGCACATTAGTCCCAGTCTCAGAATCTGTAATCAGCAACCTGCAATTAACTCGATGTGTTTGTACCTTCTGATTAATCATAACACTCCATATTATTATTAATGCAAACAGTTACTGTAAAATATTTCTTAATTATTTCTGGCTGGTTGACTTTTTCATTTTTTTTCTTTTTCTTACTGGAAAAAATAATTAGCCAGGAATAAAACAATTAAGAATGTTTTAAATCAGTGCTATTAACCTGCTTTGTCCACTCAGTCGTGTGTTCCTCAGTCTCCTTTAAGATAACTCCTTTATCAGAGGAGTTTCTTCTGCGCCAGTGCTTCTTCAAGGACTGTAGTGTAAGCTGACTGGCCTCTCCTGGTGACTGTGCGATGTATGTATCGGTGTGGGCAGTGCCATGTAAGGCCCAGACCTTTAATTGGGACGAGTAAATTAGCTGGACAGTGCCTGCATTTGAATTGCAGCCAACACTATTAGGCAACCCCAACCTGAGCTACATCCTCCCCTCATAATGCTTCCATCTGGCATCGTCAGGCAATACCACCCTGCAAAATGCGGCGGTGCTACACACCCAGCACACAATGGGCAGGAGCAGCCAGCTGGAAAGACAAAGGATTGTCCTTCTCTTTCCCCTTCCTTATGGATAGGCTGTCAGGGCAGAGAGATGGATGTCGCTGGAGCTGGGTATAGTTCTGGTGCTGGGATGGGCACTAAGCCCTGAGCTAAGGGCTTTTCTAGAACAATGTTGCAAATACACACTAAGATGATAGCATGAAATCATTGTATTGCAGCGCCTATAATTGCAGAGTGCAGACTCCATCCGTTAAACTTTATCTTGGTTAGTTTTGATTTAATTCCTTCCCTCTCCCCTTCTCCATTTACCTTTTCCCCTTCCCTCCCCTCCCCTTTCTCTTACCTTTTCCTTCTTTTCCCCCTATAAGACAAAACCAAACCTTCAGGGCATCTATATGGGTAACTAAATTATTAGAGATTGCTAGAAAACATAAAGACTTTTACTTAATGGCCAGGGATTCAAACGCAGACTACACAAAGGTCAGAAAATTGTGGTAGCCTCTGGGTGATATTTTGTCATTAGTTTTTTCATTAGTGAAAAGTTAACTGGTAAAATCTACTGGCCAAACTACTTTCTCAGTCACTGTGAGGATGAAGGGTGCTGACAGGACCACGTAGATGAGCACAACCATATTCTGTAGAGTCATGGAAAACATCAGTCTCTAGTATAGAACCCAAGATCCACTCTACAGCTTCTCAGTGATCCTGGCCACGTCTGGCTCCTCATCAGTCCAGAAGGAAAAGGTGAAAAGGAAAGGCATGGATCATTCTCTGTGACTGAGAGTGACGTATGAGAAGACAAAAGCAGGAATGGGATTTGTGTGATGCCTCCTCATGCCGTCATTTGAAAGTTTTGCTCTAAAGAGCATTCAGTAATTCTTCAGGCCAATTCTGGGGCAGCAGGCATCGACTAGAAAGTATTCTCTTCTTCATATGTAGGCAAAGTCATTTTGTTGTTACTCTTCTGTACTCCTAGGATTTAAATAAGACATTGCCTTTGGATATTATTTGCATATGAACAAAACCAGCATTTGATTTCCAGGAATTGAAGTTCTGTTACTGCTGAAGTAGCCTCCTGTCTCTTACCTCTACAATTTCTAAGTAGGGCAAAATGCTAGCTCCGCTAATGTCTGGAAGAACCTAGGGAAGAGCTGTGTTCTGAGCCTAGGCAATACCTTCAAAGCTTAGGGACATGTTTTGTTCTCATTAAACTGAGCTAAAGCCAGGTTGCTTTACATTCATGATTGTTATTGGTTTATTTCCTTATACTTTGGTTCCTTCAGTCCTCTCATTAGTTAAGTCAGACCTCTCTTGCTGGGAAAATGGGGGGTGGGGGGATAAAAGTTCAGCCCCAGCTTTCCATCTCCCCGAAACAACATCTCAGTTTGATAGAAGGCATCAGAGGAGGTAGATTTAAGAATCAATTGTGTGACTGAAATCAAATCAGTTGAGGCTTTATTTCTGAGGAAAAATGCCTAAAAGTCCCCAGCACAGCAGCAGACAGAGACATTATTAATGCCAATGGCATATTAGGATGAGAAGTTTATAACTGGAGGCTTGCTGCAGCCAAACTAAAAATGAAGTTATTTAAGCAGTTGCCAGTGGAGAGAGAACCAGAGGTAAGCAGTAACGTTTTCAGTCAAGGCAAATTAGCCCTTGTGGTACCCAAACATGAGAATACCTGCTTTACCTCGGTGCTGTTGTGATCTAGTGCAGAGAGGCAAAGGCAGATGCAGCAGAGGTAAATCCTTGATTAGGGATAACACAGGAGATGGCCATAAACCACTGGGTGCAGTGAGACAACCAGCATTAACCCTTCGGCTGTCCTCTCAAAACACTTTTGCTTTTTATTTCCAGAAAGAGTTCTTAACACTGAAGTGTCCTGCTGGGCCTCATGGTAAACGTCATTGCAGAACACCAGCTAAGATGAACAGAGATTAGCCTGCCTCCATGTTCACTTGGATCTCTTTCATTATATTCTGTGCTTTACTGTTTCCTGCCTTCAGTTTTGTCTTCAGTAGCTTTAAGCTTAATCATTTCTGGCTTGAGGCTTGATCTTTTCCATCTCCTCCTCTTTGACGCTGGCTTTTTCTTTTCTCTTTGCTTCAGGCCTGACTAGTTTATTCTTTTAACTTTTTCTTTAACGCTTCACTCCTGATGGCAGGTTTTCTGCATACTCAGGGCTGCACTGCACGTTGGGGGGGGGGGGGGGGGGCGGTGATTTCACTGTGTTTGCCACTGTCTGCTTCCTATCCCCAAGTCCTCCATCACTGCTGCTCCCCGTTCTTCACCTCCCCAGACTGTGCTCAGTGACCTCCCATTTTCTATTGTCATGCTGTGGTGGTGCCAGCTTCCCAGGTGGAAGGGCTCATAGGCAGTCCTCCTGCCACCTGCCACAGGGAAGGAGACCAGCTTTTCTTTAGGAAGTCTTGGTACTGCACAAAGCTACTTGAAAGCAGCCTCTCCATTCCCACCATGCCCAGTTATCAGCAAAGGCAGAGCTTCCTCGTTTGGGGCAGGGAGGAGGGGGAAAGGATTATGAGACCCATTAAGTCCAATGCCTATGAAAAACCCCTTCTGCTCCTGTAATTCTTCACTTTATTTTGGTCTTTTCCATGGCAGTGTTAATGGTTTGGGGTTTTTTTCTTGCCACTCCTGCAGAGACGGTCCCCTCTCCCATTTTATCTATGTGGATCTCTTCCTCCTTGCTGTCACAACTTTTTCATTTTCTCTTTAAGCCCAGTTTCTCCACAGAAGACACTTGTAAAAGGAGAGGTTAGTTTTTATTATTACTTTAACTTTCTTTGGCCTGCTTGTTTTTTTCTTGTTCCCTCTCTGATTTAGAACTTTTCTTATTGCAACCACTCTCTCAGCGTGTTTTTGCTTGTCAGCTCTTACACTTGCAGCAGCCAGGAAACAGTTTAGGGTGAGGTGCAAGTCCTCTTCTTCCAGGCATGAGATTTAGGTAGTTTGGGGACTGCCTCAGCTGTGCTACATACAGAAGACAGGAGCCTGGAGAAACAGTGCAGCTTTGCTAGTTGTAAGGGCTCTGTTGATAGTAACCTGAAAATGACACAGAAAAGAAACAGATTTCAGAGTAAGACTCTCTACTGCTCTGCACTTCTGTGTAATACATGATATCAGAAATAAAACCAGGTTTGAGAGCTTTCTCTTTAGAGTAACTCTGTAGTAATTTAAACAGCTGCCCAAAGCTGAGGGCACTGGAAAGGCAGGTGAGATCCCTTTTAGCATCTCTCTGAGGAGGTGCACCTGGTTACAGCTGTTCTCCTTACCCTCCTCACTTTCACAGATTTCTCCCCTGAACCTCCAGGCATCTCTGGTGGTCCATCTTTTCTAATATGTGTGAACTACACTGCCCGTGGTATTGGCCACATCCTTCCCTATATTGTCCTGTCAAGTGGTCATAAATGGTCTCACTAAGTTCCATGCTGCAGTGAGCATCAGAAGGGAAAAATCTTCTGTTCTCCGTGCAAAAAGGGTTAGCTTCTTAATTGTGCCTCTCATTTATGGGGAAAAGCTGCCTATCTCTGCTTTTTTTCTGTCTTTCCCACTTTCTTCGCCCACCCCCTCCCTTCAGGAGTGCCCTTTGTTATGAGAGTGACTTGTATCAGCAATGTAATTCCTCCAGCACACTCACTCTGTTAATTTCCAGAGTCTGTTGGTGCTGTTTTATTCTTGTCATGTCAGATGCAGTAATCCAGTTTGCGTTCACGATTAGATTAGGAAAGACATGAAATACCTGCATTTGCAAAATTAGTGTGGATATTTACCAGTTGGCAGCTTGTTCTTTTACTTCCTCACCACCTCACTGCTGGAAGCCCTTAATCCACTACTCAGATGTGTAAGTTGATGCCTTGCTGTGAATCAAGAAAATGTCTTTCTGCATTGTTAATTTCTGTGGCATGATCTCACCTCATGTCGTCTTCATAGACACGTGCCATAGCGTAACTTGATGAGATGTAACCTGTACTCTAATAGGCAGCAGGGAGTCAGTATGCTGACGATGCCTCCCAGCAGCTTGTCTTCAGAGAGCCTTGCAAAAGGGAAGAAAAAGAGAAAAAAGGCAGGTTGCTCACTTAGCTCCTGTGGAAAGGTGCACAAAACCAACACTGCATGGTAAGATGTTTGTCATTAAGAGCCTGATGATTTCTACGGAAGATAATTGTCAGGGACCACTTTGTTTTGTTTCCCCCCTTTAGCATGTCACCAGGACCTGTGGGGCAGTGAACAGATAATTAGCACAGGGCAACGTCTGAGTGTACAGCTGCCTAGAACCTGTTTCCAGAAGAATGAGTGTAAGCTGGAGACAATGATTTGGAGGCTCAGAAAACCCCTAAAGCCAGCATTCTAATGCCACCTGGGTTTAATTTAATTCTTTTCTCTTTTTAACTAAACAGGGTTCCTTGAACCTTGTCCCCTGTGTGTTACCCCTCTGCTGAAATCGTAGATAGAAGTTCTTCCAAGTGCACAACTTAGGCATTTTTACTATTAAAATGCAGATACTTTTCAAATTCCCAGCACTTTTGTAGGAATATTCAAAACAGACACGAGCATGCCTAGCCATGAAATCCCACTTTATACTGGGAGCTAATTCCCACAGTTTAATTTGTTGCTCCCATTTCCCCCACACATGATCTCTCCTTCCTCCAGCCCCTAAAACTCTTCTAGCTCAAAATCAGATCTCTTTCAGCATGCTCCTGCCTGGCCAGACAAGAATCCAAAAGCAAGAGCAAGAAATCAAGGCGTGCCTCACAACCAGACCTCAGTTGTGTTTGCAGTCGGCAAAGGATGAATAGATGGGCCACGCAGCGTTAGCCAAGGGCTGCTGGGGTGCTTGTGCTTCAGCACCGGCCAGGGACGTGTCTTTCTAAGGCTGTAAATCCCTTGTGAGAAAACACTGCTGGTAATTAATTCTTTTATGTTTAATCTGCTGGGATGCTAGTCTGAGCCCCGTGATGTATTATGACAATGTCACCACAGAGTTACAAACCTGTATGCTGTTCTGCTAAGGAAATGTTTTTTTCAAACATGCTGAAAGATGCCAACTTACTGTTTGTGCAGCTTAGTAAATTCTAGGTAATTTTCTTCTTAAAAAAGTGGAAATAGAGTAGGGGAGAATGATGAAGAAGGAAGATCTACAATTGCCCAGAAATTACCTAGAATCATCCCTTAGGAAGCACATCAGGGGATGCTCTTTCCTCTCCTGCCTGCAAAGCTGTTCAGGTGCCACCGCTGCCCGGTGGCAGTTTCACCCATTGCCCCAGCCTCCGCTGCCTCCCTCTCTGCTTACTCTTTCCCTTCATCCTTCAGTCGTGTCTCTCCCCGCATGCAGGCTGCGCTTTCCCAGGGAGGGGGCTGCTCCTCAGTGACTGCCAGAAGCTGCCTTTCCTCTGCCTTGCCCCTGCTGCCGCCCCTGCATCAGCTGCCCGGAGATGTGCTTCCAGCCTGCCGCATCGCTTCAGGGGTGGCATTAGGAAAGGGGAGCAGCCTTTCCCGGGGGCAGGCTTTTCCCTGCCAAAGATTAATCCGGCCAGATCAGGGCAGTTGGCCGGTATTTCCCAGAGCAAAAGCCTCGGTGCCTTGAGCAGCCGGGAAGTTAGACACTAAAATGTCAGCAGCTGTGTCGCCTCCCTGGTGCACTCCGGCATGCGGGAGGAAAAGGCTGTTTTCCTCCCTGTGGTGGCCTTGCCAGGGGATGAGAGCTGGGTGGGAGCTGATATTAGGTGTGGAGATGTGGGCTGCAGTGCTCAGCCCCCCACGAGTCACCTTCCCAGCTTGGGTGAGGCAGGGTGCTGATGGGGCTGAGCACTCTGCGCCGTGCTCAAAGAGAGCAAAGCACCAAGCTCCAGCTGCCTTCATTACAGACAGTGCATATGTGTTCTCTCCCCAAAAGCCCCCTGCCACGAGTAACCGCTTGGCTCTGGGTTTCCAGAAGTGCTCTGGATCCCCGCCGTGAGGGCATCCTTATGCAAGGTACCACCCTGCTATTGCCAGGTCATCCAGAATGGAAACATTTGGAGGCAGAGGAGTCTGGCCTGAGCTTGTGGCTGAGCAGAGAGGGTGAGGGAGTGACAATTTTAAGCAAAACCAAAAAAAAAGCTTCTCTCAATTTTCATATAACTGTGTTGACATACGAAAGCTTAGCGACAGTTTATTTAAAGCGACTCTGTTACCTATTAAATTGCAAAAGACAAAATCCTTTGGTATTCATGAAGAAAGATTCATGAATTCCATAACAGTTAACTTTAAAAACGCAGCAATATGCTGAATGCTGATTACTGAGCTGTGCAAAAAAAAAAAAAAAAAAAAGGGGGGGGGGGGGGCAAATCAGAGCAGTACTTTATTCTGTTAGTTATTTTAATTCCAGGTTCATTTCATTACTTCAGTGGATGCAGTGCCAACAACTGTAACCCCATACTGCTCTCATGAACAGCATTTCTCTGGCTCCAAAGCCCCCATCTCTCTCTGCAGTTTGCCCACAAAAGAGCACAGTTAGTTGCCAAGAAAGGCTTGCAAGAGCCAAGAATAAGGAAAAAAACTACAAGGTGCGAGTGGGAGTGCCAGGCACAAAGTTAAGAGTTAAAGTGTGCGTTTGTAAGGTATCTGTGCTGTGCTGGATTATTCATGCTTTAGCTCCACAACTTGAAATTGAGGGTGGTAAAAGCAAGATGTTCAAAACCAATCTGGATGATTTCTCAGGGGGTGCTGTATAAATGTGATAACTATCACCAGTGAGAATAAAGCAAACGGTGGGGAAAAAAGTAAGCAGCCTGGTCTTTAGTGAATTCACTCTGAGTCTTATGTGTCAGGAACCATTGTACTTATCATCTGAAATCCAACTCCCAGCCTTATCCCGGCTCTCCATCAGCCCTTGGACTGCAGTGAGCAAACTTCTTCTGAAGGACTGTCGGTTTGTAGCCAGCACAGGCAACGCATCTCTGTCAGGAACGGTAATGCATGTCGACAAGTGCACATTAATTTTAGATTATTCATCCTGACAAGGCTGTTGATTTGGAGGTTTGCTGCAACTGTTGGTTTAAACAGGCACAGAAGGAAGCTGGAGGCATGAACACAGCCCAAAAGGGGACTTCTGGGAGGGGAGCTAATATCCTGATGAAAAGTCTTCCTAAATTTGTCTAGAGCTCAGCTTTGAGCTTGGAAAGCTGAAGTGAAATAGAGATGTATTTCAAGGTCTAGCAGCACAGGAGATGTAACCATGGCAATTTAACCTATTGAGGCTGAGATAGGAAGAAGCAGGACTGAGTTCCTTTGGTCCTTTTATATATAAAATGCTTCGTGTATGATAAAGGACGAAGGAAAGGTTGTCAGTGAATGAATAAAGCAAATAATTAAATAAAGTCTATGCAGCAGGAGGCTGTCGTGTGCTCCAGAGCTGCTGGGGAGGTGTCCAACTCAGCCAGTCCCTCACAGCTAGGGCTGACAAAAATGCTGCGTTAGAACAAGTTAAATGATAAACCCCCAATAAAGTTAATGATAAACCCCCCCGACTTGGAGGAAGAAAGGATTTCACTTTACATCACTGAGATGAGCTATGTGAAGGATTTCTCTTACAGAAGCGTATGGAAAGATACAGCTCACTGGCCTGTGGTTCAGAAGGAAACACTGGAGCGCACTGCAGGAGTCTTCTTCAGCCCCTGCAAAGCCTCCACATCTGCTGTCTGCTGTGCCAACAGGTGTAACGGGCTGCCTCCAGACTCCCTGCGCTCCGGCGCACCCAGGGCTGTGAAGCACTTCAGTGAGTTGCTGTCGTGTCAAGTGATGTAAATGCATTCATAAGACTTCATGGATCATCCGTTTTCATGGATCATGGGTCATTTAAACAAAAAAGACTAGCAAGCAGTTGATAAAATTATTGAACTCCTGTTCACACTCCTTAATATTTATCTCTCTGGGTTGTTACCCTGAAATCAATAAAACTGAGTAAACTCCAGTCAGTGTGTTCAAGGCACATGCAGCATGTCACTGAGTAAAACTGTCTGCCACCCTCACAATCAAGAGAAGAGAAGGATTGGGAGATACTACGTATTCAGGTTCCATTAATTGTTTTTTAAAAGATGTAGGGAAATATAAAAAATACAGGTGGATGTGAAAGTGTCAGTGTGCCTTGCTCTCACAGTGAGCGATTCCACAGCTGTGGGGCAGGAGGCTGATTCTGTGTCTCCTATCATCAAGCATCACTGTTAGCTTTTCTCTGGGGACTACATTTTTAACGCATTAAAATTTAACATTTTGCACAACTACAGGCAACACTTTAACATTATCTTTTGATAACCACAGCTTAATGGTCTTCAAATTCACGTAGTCAGACAATAGTTCTTGTCACGCATAAACTCTTCTATTATGAAAATAAAATTCGGGTGAAAAATAACTTCTTTGCGATTTCCACACAGAGAGTACAGAGAGCTAAACTTGCCATCCTCCTTGAAACTTCGACAGCAAGCAGGCTCCATTCCAGAGGTCTGACTTTTTGATGTTCTCTTTAAGGGACGACATAGCCCATGGACTGTTAGTATTTGCAGCCATGGTTATTTTGGTGAATATGGACCCGAGTGTTTCAGATGTGCAAGACTTTGGACCTGGACTTCATTCATTCTTACAGAAGTGCCACCTTCTTGTGCTGGGGGTGGCAGGGAGAGATGTAGATGTGGTAAATGGGCTTTGCTACTGAGGTTAGCGAATCTCAGCACTGTGAAGTCTTGCAGAAATGACAGCCAGGTCTCAAGAGACCGAAACTTCTGTAATTTTGGTTGTGAGTACCAAAACTCACACTAATGACAGTTCAATGTTACTGGATAATGATTACAGGGTGTTTTCTCAGGGACTTTGTTGCTGCCTGTTTACCATACCCCTGACCTGGACCACCTGTGCTATATAAGCTCTGCTCTTCTGTGCAGCAGGAACAGTGCCCGGGAGTGATGTGGAGAAAGGGATGTTTTCACAGGTGAAATGGTTAAGCAATAATCATCTCCTTCAGGCTGTGGAATTAATACTGGAGGCTGAACGTAAACTGATTGGTGAACCTTGACACAGAGCCAGCTTGTTGGAAAGGTTGTGAAGAAAAGCTTAGACTTCAGGTGCATATAGGTTGCCACTGGGAAACATCGGCAGCTCACAGTCACATGCAGCTGAATGCCCTGCACAGGGCAAGGGGTGTCTCCAGCCACATGGACTTTCAAGAGCAAGGTGGGTGCAGCTTTCCCAACAGAAGCTGAGCAGCCCAAGTGAGTAATTGACTAAATAGCATGAAATCTGGCAATACTCAGTCATCTGAATTCAGATGAAAAATGTAGGCTGAGTTACTGAACCTGCTGCTCCCAGCAGCAGCACTAAGCTGGGAAGCTGTAAAGCTCTTTCCCTCATGCCAGGCTTACCAGCCACTTGCAGCTGGATGGGTCCAAGGCAGAGGGACCTAATTTAGCCTGACTTCTTAACCTAAGGAAATTGCTTATGGCAGCATGTGATTTTTTTTTTATTTTTTTTTTTGCCTGAGCACATTTGCCCTAGTGCAATTTTTTTTTTTTTTTTTTTTACATGCAGAACTTTGTCCCTTACTGTTGGTTCCTTTGCCTTCCCCTCCTGCATGCCCCAGCGTGCATTCTGCAAGCACAGGTGTAGGCAAGGGATGACCAAGACCATGCTTTGACCTGTGGTTTATTCTCTGCTTAGAAAGGGGGATGGAAGGGGCAGGGAATTTCCCCTCAGACTGCAGCAGACTGTGGAGTGAGGTATGTGGCGTGTTTGATTATATAAAGAAAACCTTGTTTTGAGTCCCAATCAGTTAATGCTACCTTATTTCAAAAGATTATGGCTTGTGAGTGCAGTGCCATTACAGGGTGGAAGGATGAGGTTTGTGGGCTCTTCCTTCACTCCTGAGGAAAGATAAAGGGGAAAAAAACCAGACTAGAGCTACAGGTGGAAGAGGATTTTGTAGGATGGCCCTTGAAATCAGAAAAATACTGAGTAAAACCTGAGTAAGGAACTCTTCACCAGTCACCACTCTGTCTGTGTTCTCAAATGCCTTACTAACTCTTACATACCAATGCTTACAGGATTTTTCTTTTTCCTTCAGCAATAGCTGTTTCAGTAAGATTAAATAACAAACTCCAGGATTTTCTGGAGTGTGTTGTAATTTTAGTGGTCATCCTTAATCTTTTTTTCCTAGCACAGCTCTTTCTCGCATCAGCTTAATATTTAAACTGGATTCATTTTTAATGCCTTAATATGCAAACACATTTATGTCAAAATTGATTCAATATTTGAACTTGTTCAGTTTCAAACACATTTTATGCTTCAGCTACTTCAAGTTGTAGATTATTTCAAACGTGGAATTGATTCCAAAATTAAGCAGGTTTAAATGTTCGGTCAATTTATTTTAAACTCTGTGTGTGTTTTAGAGACCTGTATTGAGAAATATATATATATATTTTTAATGGAGCTTTTGCAGTTCAGTGTGTCAGCAGTTTGAAAGTACGTCTCTGTGCATACAGCTGTTCTTAACTTGCCTAAAATTTATCCAAGTCCACTATTTGACTTAGAAAATGGCAAGTGCTTACAGTGTGCTGAGTACGATACATAGAACATCTAACCTCAGAAACATATTTTTTTACAATCTTCAAAAATGTTTGTTCAAAATTAGGGTGAAAATCTGTCTGCCTGTCTATATATTCAAATATATAAGATAATGCCCTTCCAGAATATGCTGTATTTGTGGAACAGGTTAGACAGAAATAGGATGTGGTGGTGTGTTAGCTAAAAGGGAAGGGGGTCTGCAATTGCCACTAATGTCCATTGAAAGGATGCTGGCAATCTCAGTCAATTCTCTCCTCTGTGAGAGAAGCTGCATGCTCTGAACCCTGAAAAAGGGTACTGGTTATTTCAGGAAGCAGCATCTTTTCTCTGCAGCCTAGCACTGTTGCTCCACTGTGTAAAACAGACAAATATTATTTGGAATGGAAATTGAAAGCAAGTTTTCAGACTCTCAGGTGAGTATCCTAACCACAGAGCTATAAAGTTCCTCTCATTTCTCTTTTGTACTCACGGATGCTTAATTATTTATGCAAAGTGGCATAAAATAAACATGAGAGATTAAAGGAAACACATAACCAAATTTCTTACCACCCTCTGGCTTTGGAAGTCCAATCTGAAATCCCTTCTTGCCCTGTTTCAAAGCAGAGGTTTTAAGCCTATTTTCCTGCTTCTTCAAGTACATGTAGAATGCTCTGAAGTGTATTATTAGAGCTTCAATTTTTATTGATTGCTACACACACACACCCCCCAAAAACAAAAGAAGCACAAGCAGTATTGAAATCTCTTTAGTGAAAGTAAAGAGAAGGGGAGGAGGAAGAGTGAAGTGGGATGTTTTGATTTATCTTTGCCCTTTTCAGTGACGAGGAGCAGAAAAATAAATGTGGCTTGAAGTAGTTCTCTGGCTGTTGAGGAAAAACCCTCTCAGGAAGACTTAATGTTTTGTAGCTGCTTTTTTATATCATAGTAGAAGAACAAAATCTCCAGTTTTTCAGCTAGCAAGCTGGCATGAGTTTCTCTGTAATCTTGTAAGAGAGAAAAAGTACTGAATGGCTGCAAAGACCTTTGCAATTTGATGCACAGGTGATGTGTTTTTATAGTAGATGGGGAAAGACGTTGTTGTTGTCTGGTTTGTATCAGAGGTGCTCTGATTCTGTTGTTGTTGATCCAGTATTTTTAATGAGTATTAAAAGAAAAAAGGTTATTTTCAGATGACAGCTTGCAACATTTTTGACGCTTTTTAGTAAGACCTCTCCTTGCCACAGTAATTTCCTCTCTTTCAGAGAGTGCTAATTTTGCACATGTTGTTAATACGTTGCAATCCAAAGCAAAAAAAAAAAGCTCAGGAAAATTGCTCCTCAGGTTGGTTATAACATGTGACTATAATGTGTGAAAGCAGAAATTAGTTAGTTTGGGCTATTTTTCAAGACTCCTATAACTTCAAAATAGTTTTGCTCTTCAAAATGAAGTGTTGTGTTGCATCAGTTAATGATGTGGATGAGCTCTTTTCTTTTGTCCTCTTCAAATTAAAATTTCTGAGTTGTGAACATCTGAATGTTGGCTAGAGCACACATATCAGCTGCTTTTATTTCAGAACCATTTAATACACGCAGAAGTATTACCACCACAATGGCTTCATGTTAAGAACTGATAGGTTATATATACCTGCCAACGTCATCTGTAAAGAGAAGTAGGTTTCAGATTTGCATAACTTTCTAGATTTTCATAAACTCAGGCTTACGGTATCAGACACATTTTATTTAAAGTTATACTTTAACAAAACCATAAGCAGCAGAAAATGATTGCATGGGTTTATCAAGAGCTTAGGGGGTTTCAGAAGACGCTGCACACAGACACACTTGCACACACATGCTTCTACTGAATAACTTACTATGTCATATTTGCATATTTCTATTAATTTGTAATTTATGGTCAGTTCAGGTACTGCTGAGTGTTTTTTTCCTATGAGGGACAGCAGCAGTAAGCCAATGAAAGTATTCAGGTGCCCAGCAGCAGCAGACTCAGATAGGAAAGTGAGACATGTAGCCAGTCAGCATCTGGGCGGATGATAAAAGCAACCTGAGACTGCATCAATCCTAGTTAATTAAACATGCCCAGGACTGCTCTCTGGCACTGAGACCAGTAGGCATGAAACAGCCCATGGGACTGGGGACTCTTCTGACAATCTAGAAAGACAGACAAGCACCATCTACTGCCCAGGCATCGTTATTGAATTTATTAAGGTAAAGATAGCCTAACAGTTCACATCCAGAGCTAACTTTCTCAGGACACACCCAAAACTCCCATGGTAGCACATGATGTTATGCAGACTTACCTGCTTGTTTCCAGAAGCAATATAAAGACCCCTGGGCTAGTACTGCTGTTCCCGTGCAGCTCCCTTCCTAGTGGATGTGGCAATGCAGCCCTGGATGCAGCCAGACTGTGCCGCATCCCTGCACTGCAGTGCCCCAGACCCCAGCTTTCCTGGCCATTACACGCAGGAGCAGCTCGGCTCACCCAGGGTGCAGGCATGGCCCTATTTTTGAGTTTGTTCCCCATGTTGGAGGATGATGGGGATCCAGCTCTACACTATCAAAGACAGGCCATCCAGACGCAGCCAGGAAAGGGAACGGAGCATGGTCCACGAATGAGTGAGTGGGCTGGACTTCTGAAGACAGGACCTCTGTCCCTCTAGCAGAACAGGCAGCCATTGGAAGCGCTGCCTGGGACCTGGTGAGGAGGAGTAGCCTTAGCATCATTCCCAAAGTCTGCTTTGCTGGAGAGAAGGATGGTGATACCCAGTCCACTGGTGGGAAAATGTAATTAAGGTGCAATCTGAAGGGTTGGGAGAGTTATCTGGGTGTAAAAGCAGCACGAGAAATCAGGAGATGGAAAATTTGCTAACAAATCACTGATTTTATATAAAATACCATCTGTGCATCCTAGGACACCCTGGCATGAAGGGGAAAAACAACTAAATTATGTGTTGGTTTCAATGGGTTTACGGGTCTAGAGGCTCAGTGGTGGTAACATGACCTTGTCACAGCAGAACATTAGACAATTAAGTATGTTTATGGTTTTGACAGAGGAATCTCAGTCTGCTTAATACCACGGTAAACAACTAGCTTAAAAATCTATCATCCTTTATTAAAGATGCAGAATAAGGAAAGAAAAGATTAATGCATCTGATATATAAAGAGTGAAGTAACTTGTTTTTAGCAATATACCACATTTCCTTATACTTTAGCTGTAGAGAGACCATTTCACTGATACTAATTGTTCTTGTTAAAAAGAAGACAAAATGTAATTTGAGCTGGATTGGAGTTGTTTTGTCACAACTTGGTTCCCTGAAGATAAGAAAAAAAGGACAAAATCTGCAGCAAAGAAGGAGCAAAGAGGACCAATGACAGAAAAAAAAAAGGCTTTGGTCTCCCTGACTGCCTCTTACATGCAACAGTGCTTCTGGAGAATGGCAGGCACTGCACACACTCTTCTTGGCCCTTTCAAGAGCTGGTGTCTTTGGACTGGAGTTGGGCTGATTTGCTGGTAGCTCCTTTTCTGATGATATGCTCAATTTAGCAACAAAAAATACCATCTTAGCCAAGCACATCAGGCTCACACAAAAAGATGCAGGCACATCAAAAAGCACACGAAGGTATTTAAGAACATCCAAATCACACAAAAAGCAAAAACAAAACAATAAGACTATGGATAAAGAACAACTAGAGATGGAGATGGAAAAGAGCATAAAAAGAAGAGAGAGAACTAGGAATTCATTCATTACACAATGGATCTTTGCCAGAAGTTGTTGTGAGGCAAAAAAGTTGTTGATGTGCTCTAGATTTCTCTGCTTCCTTGGTTCAATCTCATAATTTTCCAGAATCAAGGAAAGCAAGGTGCTACAGTGTTAGGGTGCATCTTGTGATCAGAGGAGGTGTCCCCACCTCACACATTGCTATCAACTTACTTGTATTCTACTAATCACATATCCTTCCGATCAGCTTTCCAAATATACTTCTCCCAAAGGAAATGGTAGGTGGAATAGCATGTCCACTCTTTATTTTCTTAGCTTATTTCCCAGCACAGTGTTTTTATACCACTGATCTTTGGTCTCATTTTCTTGTGCCTGTTGCTCAGACTTCAGCAGAGTTCCCAGTTTTATCAGTTGGACACCTCATTGTTCTCCGTGACTTCTGTTGACTCTTATGGTCAGTTTTGTGCAAAAGGCTGAGCTGGACTCATGTTACTTTAGAAAAAGTAGTTTCTTACTCACAGCTGCTCATTTACCATATAAAAGACCATAAAGAGAAGGAAAACAGTCCTACCACACCTGAATATTCACAATTTGCAATCTAACAGGCACACAGTCATACTGGGTCTGTAGAGGTTTAGAAGGAGCAGCCAGTGATAACATGAATCCGTTCTAAACTGTAGTTAGATGCATGAGGTATCAAATAAATAAAGCATATACTTGTACTTCCAGTACTTAAAGGCTGGGAGCTCTGAGTCCATATGCTCTCTTTATGGGTTATCTGCATTGAAGTAATATCCAAGACAGATCAGCTGCAACACTATGTCTGTATTTCTCAAAGAAAGCTACCACAACCCAGAAGATCTCAAAGAATTAGATTGAGATGAGCACAGGAAACGTTAAAAGCTGTCTGTCCTAACTTGCAATATATATTTATGAAATGCACAATGCATTAGTTGCTATGGGCTGCTATTTCATTAACACATTTTGAAAAGAGATTTTTCTTTTGTCTTTTAAATAGCTCTTGTAAGAATAAATAATGCCTTTACATCAAAGGAAATATTCATATAACCCAAAAGATCTGACATAAGCCCTCAAATGCCAGGCAACCCATAGACGATATTTAGAATTCTGTCTACCTCTAGCCATAATGCAAATCAGTAAGAAGTTCCAACAAAATGTCATCTTTTATGCTATAATTCTGTGACAAAAGGACCTGAAGGCAGACAAAGTGAGTTTGCCCAGATGATCACTTTTCACAATGGTAACGTTGTCGTTGAAATATTTGTTAAATGCCAAGATTTGTTACCTCATAAGGCAGGGTTTGATACCTCTCAGAGATACAAACATGCACTAAGAAAGCTTGAGATTCACTTTCACCCTGAAGATGTCCTTGGGATGTTCTGTGCTGTGGCTACCTTCCTCACCCCCTTGACATTATCAAACCCTCCTGCCACTATTACTTCTGCTGATGGGGACAGTTTTATATTTCTTACTTTGCCAGTCAGCTCCTCTAGCAAGGGTATAGAGGTGGCGTTGAGTCTGAGATGCGGTCGTGTCTTCTCAGCTTCTGTCTGGCTGTGTTAGGAGTCAAGACTGTACCTATGCTAGCAATTACCTTTGAGCAGCAGTGCAGTATTGAAGCAAATGTGCAAATTATTGCCATGCACCACATACTGGTTGAAAAATCTACACCGTTCTTAAAAACAGAGCAAGGGCAAGAAATACAAAGCTCCTATTCGTATATAGTGGACAAGCAGAACAGAGCATACAGTGCTTTGGATGCTGCTCCTTATTCCTTTATGTTTATTTAGATTAACTTTTAATTCTATGAGAGAAAAGCATAATCTTGAATTCAATTTTTTGCTGTTCTTTTTAGATGGAAGAACATGTACCACCTGCAATAGAAATTCTAATAAGCTAGTAATAAGTTATGAGTATTTTTTTCTAACCATCAGATTTTATGGGCTTGAGAGTTAAGTAATGAAGAAGGATCAATATGGACAAAGAAATCAATGTGTCTTGCATGCACTGTTTCCTAAGTTCAGAACAAAGTCTCAGAACTGTCTGTACTTTCTCCACTGTAGCCAAATATATTGAAAGCTGTGGAAAATCAGCCATGCAAAGAATGTTCTAAAAACAAACACAAACATTAAAATCTCCTCTCACAGCCAAAAAAAAAAAAAAAAAAAAAAAAAAAAAAAGACAAAACACCTATACTTTTACTTCCCTTACTTCAGTCAGAAGAAAGAGATTTGCATATGCTGTCCAGATAGATGATTCGGGGACTAGTGATGGATGTTACTACAGACACAAAGAGACTTCCATATGAAGAGAGTGAAAATCTTGAAGCTGCTTAGTCTGGAGATTAAACAAGTAACACAGAACGTGATAGACATATACTGAGTAACAAATAATATAGAGGAGGCAGCTTGGGAACTCCTAATTACCTTTCCTTTATAAGATAGAACTAACGGCTAAGATGGGACATATTTTTACCCAAAAGCACAATTAGATGTGAAATTCATTGCCACTAGCTATCACTGAGGCCGATAGTCTAGTAAAAAATGTTAAAAGGTTGGAAACTTACATGAACATTGAGAATGTCTATTGTTACCCTGGGTCAGCTTAAAAATACAACATATCATAAAGCCATATTATTCCAAGAGGAAGCCTGTCCTGGTTTCAGCTGCGATAGAGTTAATTTTCTTCCTAGTAGCTGGTACAGTGCTGTGATTTGGATTTACTATGAGAATAATGCTGATAACACACTGACGTTTTAGTTGTTAAGTAGTGATTACCCTAAGTCAAGGACTTTGCCAGTTTCCCATGCTCTGCCAGTGAGCAGGTGCACAAAAAGCTGGGAGGGGACACAGCCAGGGCAGCTGACCCAAACTGGCCAAAGGGATATTCCATACCATAGAATGTCATGGTCAGTAAGTTTATACTGGGAGGGAGAGGCTGATTGCTGCTTGAGGACTGGCTGGGCATCGGTCAGCAGGTGGTGAGCAATTGTATTGTGCATCACTTGTTTCTCTTGGGTTTTATTGCTCTCTCTCTTTTTCTTGTCTCACTTTTCATTACTACATCATTATCATTGTTATTAATATTATTATATTTACATATTTGCATATTTTTTTATCTCAACCCATGCGTTTTACCCATTCCTGATTCTCCTACCCATCCCACCAGGAAGGGTAAGGAGTGAGCAAGTGGCTGTGCCGTACTTAGTTGCCAGCTGGGGCTAAACTATGACAAAGCCAAGTGCTGCCGTGTTTTGGACATGTAGCACTGTGTTCCGCTATTCTGTGTTACAGAGTTTTTGCACATCCTCTGAAACCTCCATTACCAGCCACTGACAGAGGTGGGAGCCTGGGAGAGGGGTGTCAGTGCCCTGCTATTTTTACATCTTTATAATGCAAATAAAGCAGAGCTGCAGGGTCAAAGAGGCCACCCCTGCCTGAACACAGGATCAATTATACCTCCAGTTTAGCCTGGTTTTAGGGGCGTTTGGGAATGGAGGTACAAAAGCCTCGTCATGCAACCTGCTGCAATGCTTGATAAGCCTTGTCCTTGCAAGGTCCCTCACGTCTGACCTGATCTTTCCTCACTGGCAGGCAGCTTTCCTGCTTTGGCTCTCCACCATGGGCACAGACCGTGGGTTGTGCCTTTCTTCTTCACAACACACTGTCATGTGTCTGATGACTGTTACGATGCTGGCTCCTTAGTTCTTTCTTCTTCAGGCTAATTAACTGCAAGCTTTCCTCTCAAGTCATGTTTTCCAAACCTAATCCACCACAGTGCTTGCCTCTGCCCTTTCTGCAGCTGAGCCACATGCTGGTTGAAGTGTAGTGCCCAAACCTGGATGCAATCCCACATGAAACCTTCTCAGTGCCGAGTGTAACGAGAAGAGCTTTTTCAGATGCCTTGCTTTTTCCCAGTTCATACATCGCACTACAGCATTCCTTTCCTAGTACCTGCAGGACATTTTTGAGTCTTGTTTGGTGTGTGATCCATTACAATCTCTAAGCTTTTTCCCTAGAACTGCAAGTTGCAAATTATTTCCACCAGGACATGTACAGCTGATTATCCCAGAGGAAGTATATATCTTACTTTTCTCCACTCAAATTACATCCAGTGTAAAATAAGACACGGGATACCCTTTTTGAATTACTGAATTTTGTAATATACCACGTGAGCAGGATAATATAAAGAGGATAATGGGTCACTTAAAGAGCTCTTGTTCATTCATTTGCTAAGTGTAATTTAGTTTTCATTATTTATTACAATAGCAAATCATCTACTCGTAACATCCCATGCTGTAGTCTGTATGACTCAGAATCTCATTACAACATTTAGCAGTATTGAAAAATTTGGTTGTGAGCAGATTCGCACAACAGAAACCCTTCTGCAGTTTTCACAGAAGTCAGCAATAGTCTTATGGAAATATGTGATCTGACTAGTTAACTTCCCTCAGAAGTTGATGATTATTGATCTTCTAGGAAAAATGAACCACAGAAATGTATGAAATCATTAAGTGAGTGTTTTGACCCAAATATGAGCAAAGGTTTTGTCACTGATATTACAGTGATATAAAGAACAATAAATGGAAAGTCTCAGATATGTTAATCTCATGATAGATGCTGAGATTAAAAGAAAAATATTCAAAACATAATGAAAGGCCTATCACAAAAATAATTTGGTAGTTATTATTTTAATATCTTGAACTAAAATCTTCAGAAGTTACACCAGTCATTTATTTTTTTATAATTTCCAAATTTGATTCTTTTTGATAACACTATAGAGAAAAGTTTTCAAATATCTGTAAAGAAGCAATGCCTAAATTGCCCCTTTGCTTTGCAAATGACAAAATTGTGTAAGCCATGAAGAGCATGAGACTTTCTTAGGTAGATACGCTGGGGAAATTTCTGATATAGCCACCACTGCATTCATATAAAACTGCCTAAGTAAGTAGCTCTTGTTTTTATTTTTGTGTGAAAGTTTTTATGACTGATGTGCCGGCAGAAGGACAGGGGGTTCATGCAGTCTTTTTTAGCCTGTGAGGATTAAAGCTGTCAAGCCCCAATGAAGACACAAGCCCAAAGATAACCCACGCGCTCACTGACTGTCAGTTGTGATCAGCCCGGTGACTAGCTCCCAGGATCCCTTCAAAACTCCCACCTGCACATCTTGCCTTGGTGCCCTAGCTTCTTGGTCAGCTCAGATCATTTTCTGGCTCCGCGTGGGAGGAAGAGTGGGAGCTCCTGCATGCCACCTCCTGCCATGGGTACAGGTGAAGCAGCTGGAGTTGGGCAGCTCTTCCCTGGCCAAGAAAAGACAGAAAACCAACCTCTCTTGGGTTGAATTAGTTTATTCTTCCCAGAAAAGTGGTGGAGAAGCAAAGAGGAGCCACGCTTCTTTCAGAGTCATTCACTTGTTCATTTGCTTTTACATCAGTACAGATGACATGCCTGTTCTTAGCGTAGGCAGATGGCTACATTTCTGTTTATGTTTTAGGTTTGGGGAAATTTTTAACCAAATTTGAGCCCATACTCGGCAGGGTATGTTGCTGCTGCCGTTCATAGCTATGGATTTTGCTCAGCAGTGGAGGAGAGGGAGTGTGACTAGACAGGTATGTTTTCTCTTTTTGCTTTATTCTCAGTTTCTGCTAACCTAGTGGCATTGATCTGCTGCTATTAATAAAAGCAATTGTTTACCTCACTCATCTGCAGGCTCCTAATATCCTTGCAAACAAACAGTGCTGTTTGTGTTATTTTCCATGAAAATGTTTTCCCTTTCTGTACTCCCACTCGCGCACAAAGGCTGTTGGCATACCACAGCTATCGGATCACAATCAGAGCCTTGCAACTTGATTTTACTTAATGGATCTTTAAGCACAGGGAAGTGTTATTATGTGTTCAAAGTGAGTCAAGCCTCTTGTTTTGAACATCAAGGTTCTTTCTAATTCTGCAATTCCTTTTTTGTTTGTTTAAAGTTCAAAAGAAGAAAAACAAAACAAAACTAACCTTTACTTTTCTTTGTGTTTAAAGCAATACAACTTGCAAAACAGAAGTCCCTGCAAAACCAGTCTTGTCAGACGTTAGGCCTCCACTTAAAGAAAATATCTATGATTCGCTGGTCTAGACAGGTCTTCAGAATTAATACCTCCTGGCTGTTAAGGAGCCAGATGCCTCTAGGCAGAAAAAGATTGGCATGTGCCAGCACCAAAACATCAGCTCTGGGTAACAGAGGTCTGTGGTCTCCACCTCTCTGGTCTCCTCTTATCCAAGCCGTTGACAAGCTTTGAGTGTATTTATCTTCACAGCCTCCTTAGGAATATGGATGATGTATTTATCCCTGTTTTCTGCCTTCATATTAGGGAAGTAGCAAATGTTAGCCATAAGCAACTTGAAGAGAAGGCATGTTACTTTCCAAATAGCCATATTTTGTTCTTATCTTCAGGCTGGGCATGATCCTCTGCATGCAGGGGAATGGAAGGGAACAGACACCAACTGCTCGCAAAGTGCTTTGCTTGGTTACTCCCAGAAGCTGTAATGGGAAGAGTTGGCCAATGCAATTTAATCCACAGTTCCTTTCAAATCCTTCCTGGCCTTATGTATGAGAACAGGGGTCATGAACACTTGGAGTGAAGATCCCAGAGTATCTTTCCAAGAGGCTGACAGTCCTCTGTCAGGGATTCCTCTTACACTGGGAGAAAAGCACATAAGGCATTCAGTAGCCCAAAGGCAGAGGAGGAGCGGGATTGTCTGCCATTTGTATGTAACTTTACTCTGAAAAATTGCCACATAAAATGAGTACCTTCTTGCTTAGAGGGTCTAACAACACACTGAGTCTTTCTGCTGCTTTTCTCTTTATTTTGCCCTGCAGATTTGATGCAGATATGCAGACAGAAGTTGAGGTTTCTATTCTATCACATGCATCACCCTCAGAAGTGTTTACAGAGAGGTAATTAGTTGCAACCTGCCTAATTGCAGTGAGGCCAATAGAACCGCACAAGGTTCAACAGTGGCATAGTTTGGCCACTTAGCTATTCATGCTTGGTAGCGCTGTAAAAGACATTGCCAGTCCAGAACTACATATGGTTTGCAAGGTCTGCAGCCAGGAAACACATATGCACTTCACTCTCAAGCTGAATGTACTTTATGCAGAAAATCAACAGGAAATAATAATTATAGCCCACAATGTGATTTTTATTGTAGCAGAAATTCCTAGGATGACACTGCATTTTAACGCTCCCAATTATGCTGTGGGACAGAGAGGTCTTGGAGGTCTTCACATGTAGATGCCTTTTTACTTTTTTTTTTTTCTGAATTTAATCATGGAATTATATCTATCCTATCATAGTATATGTAGGCTTAATGTTTAATTCATTAGGTCTCCAAGGAAATCTGCAGGTTCTACACAAAGCCGTGAAAATCTGCCTTTGCCGTGCAGACACCCTGTTGTCAGGCCCACCCCAACACCTCTCCACAGCTAACATCTTTTGATTAGAGGAAAACAATATTAGGCCTCAGCTGTGATGTGGCCATTGAGCTGTTTAAAGCTCCTCACTTCAGCAATTCAGAGTAATATTAAAATGTGCAATCCCTGGTAATTGAGACCAGAATTAAGGGCAGACCTGTAAAGCAAAGGCCACTTGGGAATGGCAATAAAAATTATGAATCCCCCTGCTTCCTCGAAACATGAACTAGTGAATCTCCAGCCATGGCACAGGTGCTGCAGGATGCAAAAGAGAGAAGGAAAAGAGAACATTTGGGCAGAAGTGAATTAGATCCATTTAAATCAGAAAAAGCTGCCACTGAATGCCAAAGCTGAGGAGCAGAATAGTTCTTGGCATCCCTTGTCCTTGCGGCAGGATGCGTGCCAGAATGGTCCCTGGCACCTGCCTGCTTTACCCACACTTCAGGGCTCAGCTCAGCCCAGGGTGGATGTGGCTGTGCCTGCACCTTCACCCTCCTCTGGGCGTTCAGCTGGGTCCTGGGAGGGTCACAGAGCACCCCAGGTACAAGAAGGGCTCTATGCTGCTGACCTTGTACACCCAGGCCATGACAAACGCAGCACCCTGGGACCTTACCAGAGCGCTGGGGGAAAAGGGAGCCTGCTAAAAAGACCCAGGCCAACAGAGAGGCAATGTGGAGAAAGGGGAACCATGGAAAAAACTGACTGGGAGAAGAAATAAAGACAAAGGAACGGTCACTGGCTACTCCAGACCTGGGTGGGGTTTTTCTTTTTTGGTCATTTTGCCAGTGCCTCCTTGCATCTGCAGTCTTCTGAAATGCATTTGCCGCTCTGTCCTTTCCCAGATACACCATAGCTAAACCTCTTTAAGGCAGAACCACTCTGTAAGACTTCAGAAAAAAATTAACGAGTGAAGTGTTCCTCATCACTACTTTTCTTAAAAAAAACACCTCCAATGACTTCAGTCTTGTGACAATCATTCCTTCCTCAGCTGGCCTCTTTGAGTTCTTTTCTCACCCGCTTCTGTTCCCCTTTCTGCTTCTTTTACATGGTATTTTTGGTAGAGAGGCCATGAAAAGGAAAGGCAACAAATACAGTGTGTCCAACCATTGCCAAAAGCCGGAGTCACAGAGAGATCTAGGGTTTCCTGTGTAATCCTCAACATCTGAAAACTGAAACAGGTCATTGTGGAGCACAGATCACAAGATGCATTGCTACAGGCTGTGTGGGTTTTCTGTCCTGTCAGTCAAAAGAAATCTTTATTATCTCCTTATTAACTTAAAAAAAACCCAAACCAAACAGAATGTCATGTCTTAATAATCTAGTGTGCTATATTGGAAGCAAATGCATTTAGTTGTTCAGGACCAGTTTATGATAGTCTTAAGTAAGCTTTCTTGAACAGGTGTTGCTGCCGTAAATTGAATGCCTCAGTTTACTTGCTAAGGAATACAATTTAGCCAACACAAAGCTGGTTGTGACTCCTACATAATGAAATGAAAACAGTATCATCATCATTAAACAGCAAATAAAGCTACTGATTCTTTGCAATATGCTGTTAGGTTTATTTCAATTGCATTTTGTGTCCTTGCAGCCCCTAATGATGCACTTCATGCTGAATCCTCATTTTAACACAGAATGGAGTGATGCTTTACCTTCTTACCTTAGCAACTACAACACAAACTGAGCCCCAATGTATCTTTGATGAACTTCATTAAAGCCAAACGCTCACAGATCCTGATAAAGGCAGTTATTTCAGTCCTGGGACTGTTTGGGGGTGGCGAGACCATGGACCGGTTCTGTGCACAATGTCGGTGCTGTCAGGCTGTGGCTGGCTCTTTCTGCCCATCCACAGCTGAACAAACCAACAGCATCTTCCATTTAGCTTGCAAAGATAAACCAGGCTGCTAACAAATGGCTTATAGAGCTGGAGCAAAGGAGAGGAGGGCAGAAAAATGCTGCAGCAGTCAGAACGTGAAAGAAAAATCCTGAGAGACTTTGTGATCTGGTCAAAGGGGCAGCGGTGAGCAGGTCATGTAGGATGCAGAGGTGGGTGAAGGAGAGGGGCATCTCCTCCGAGTCCTTTGCATCAATAGCAGGTATGGAAAGCATTGAAAGGGAGTACATGGACACTGGGAGCCCACGGATACAGGACATGCTGTGCCCCAGGTGTACGACCAGTGTGGGTTGGGATGCTCGTTGCTTACAACAGCAGGGACGTATTGTACCACTTCTGGCGACCAGAGCAAGCTGAATAGCGGGAAGAGAGGGGGAGGTTTTGTTGATTTTTTTTAAACCACCAGCACACAGATCAGCTGAGTAGCATATTCACTGGATATTGTTCAAGCAGCCCTTTTCCCTGCTTGTGGCTAGTTCGCAATACATGTATTCAAGCTGAGGGCTACCTTACTCTGTGAGCTATTCATAAAGTATTTTTTTAATATGCGTCAATGGCAAATTTGGTCCTGGTTGAGTAGCTGTGTTAGGAACAGTCTAGACTGATGGGTTTTTTTTCCACTTCTGATTTTCTGATGAATATGGCCTATGACTTATAGACCGGTTCTGTTCTCTTGCCTCACATCTTCCAAAGTGATCTCCTCCAGCTTTCGCAGCACAGACTTCCCCAGGACTGGTCGTTGACTTCACTGCCACCCACATTGCAAGCCAGGGGATCAGAGTGCGTGGCAGACAGCGAGCACTGATTATTTTAGAGGTCACGTGTCTGAGCGATGTTTCTCTTCTGCCCAGATTCACAGGGATTTCCAACACAACTATGGGAGGATGTGAGGCCCCTTCACAAGAACTGGTGAATCATTTTTCCTCCTCCTCCAGATGAGTGTATCATAAAAGGAGGAAATTAGAATAAAACCTCTGGCATAAATTCAAACAAACCATACCTGCCAACATCTTAATTATAAGACAGAAGGCATCAGGTGAAGTGGATTTGTGAAAATATTGACTGTGGGCAAAAAACATCAGGAAAGAACCTCATGGTGTTCATTTCTTTATGAGGTCTTGGGCTCTGTGCTTCTCCTGTTCTCTGCAACACCTGCTTAGACCTTGGAAAAAGTCTGCCTTTCCTCCTTCTACCGCACCTCTTTGTTTCTCACAAGAATGAGCCAATTGAAATATTAGGGAAGTTGATGTTGAAGTACTGTTGTCACTCGGGGTGTTTTTTTAACTAGGTATTTCAACTCTCAGGAAAGCTATGATCATCCAATTGCTACTTAGGTTTATTTTTTTGGTGCCCTACACTGCTTTATGTAAGGATCCTCAAAGCCGTGGAACCGTCTCCACCTGCAACAAAGGTTAGAGAATTGTCTGATAATGTGTAGCCACGAACAAACTGCAGAGAAAAACTAAGGTTCCTTGAGACTCCTTCAGTCTTCCGAGGATGCCACCTCTAAATCTCAAAAAACTGAGTTTCAGCCTCAGCTTCACAATGATCTGAAGTTACTTTTCCCTGAAAAGTTGAATGCTGGTATTTGTTATCAGTTGCCAGCACTGCTGTTTTAAACTTCACCAACAGGCTAAAAGAATGTGGTATAAAATGCTTTTAAATTGTATTTCATATCCTGTGCAGGTCTGTGTGGGCATTGTGAAGCCTGCTTCCATTCTCTAAACATATTTTCTTTTCTGTCTATCATGCTGAAAATGCAAAACAGAAAAGAAATACTGATTTGGGTCAGACTTTGAGTGGAGGAGGTTTAGATCTATGTAGGCTTAACTTTCCTGCAGGATGACAATAATGCAGAAGAATTTGATGGAATTAATACAAGTGGGTCCATCATCTCAGTGATTTCCTGCAGAAGCACACAGATATAATTAAGTTCATATTCCTCTCCTATATGGGCAGGATATTTCTTACTCTGTAGATATTTCCTTGAACATCTCTGAGAAAAAAAGAAAACAGCTGTAACAAAAAAAAAAAAACAACCCGCAAAACTGATGCTTTGAACTGCTTTATAGCTTGAAGGTCTCTCCTTTTACTTGTTACAGTCTCCTTTTCTCCACTTTTCATGTCCTCCCTCCTCCCTCATTTTGTTTTTCTGTTGCAGTGTGCTCTATGCTGAATTTGAAAAAAAACCAGTTATTTGCAAACTTGTAGATGCAGGTGATAAAGCCAGCAATACCAAATGAGAATTTCCCTAAGTAGGCTTGTTTGCAGCTTGTTTACTGCTGTTTGCAGCTGTTTCAGATGATCTTTCCCCATCATCTGTCTGGGAATGGTTGCAGTGGAGTGAGACATTTCTGTGAGAGGTGGAGCACCCCAAATTCCCTGCCCTATCTGAGGAGCTCTCAGCCATCAGGGCTGCAGAGCATTCTTGGCCGTTTGTGAGGCAGAGCCTCCAGGCAATAGCACTGAAAGCAGCAAATTGTTTTGGGGTTTTTTTCCCCATCTGATTGTCCAACTCAGTGAATCATTAATATGGTTTAGAATGGAAATGAAAATGCCACAAAAGAGCATCTCATTGCAGGATGTCTCTAAAAATATATAAAAGGATCTTTTCATGGGTAGTTATTCAAACCACTTCATATAACTGTCACCATTAAAAGGTCACTAACTTTTACCACACAGGGATTGCTGAAGATGCAGTGTTGGTGCCATCTTCTAAAACTAGGAGAAGTACTCTAGTGTCACTCATGGTCACCTGTGATACTGCCTGGTTTTATCTTCCCTTAACTCAACTGAACTCAACTCAACACATCTTTATCATGTTAGTAGAGAGGCTCAAGGTGACCGCCGTGACTGGCAGTGTACAACCTCATAACAAATAGCAGTTCTTTCCCTGAAGAATTTTCACTCACCAAATGATAGACAGACCATATCTCAGGCACGTCATCTTTTTACTGGTAATAATTGCAATTACAACCTACAATGTTCTTGCTATATTTCATTTCAGAGTTTAATTGCATACTATCATTCTCATTCCAAATTAAGATCCCAGTGCATATTTTAAACTGTCTGTAAATACACATTAAAAAGATGACATCCATTACACAACCATGCAAGCAGCATATATGTGGCACATTAAAGAAGGAGATATTCTTGAAGAGCTTGCTCTCAATCCAAATGCATGGATATACAAAATTCCTGTGAAAAATAGGTCCCTTGGGTATATCACACATAATCCTCTTCCTTATACACTATAACATCTTCTCTGTCAAATAGGGTTGAAATTGGCTAAATGGATTCCAATTTTATTCGATGAGGACTGACAGGCAGAAAGAAACTACTGTACACCCATTTCTTTGGGAAATCCAGCTAAAAATCCTTTATTCTCCAGGTTGATGATACAAGTGGTATTACTCCCAGCGATGTGATATGCGGCTGTATTTTGAGGCTGCAAAAAATGGCAGGCTGCACAGATGCTGTCTATCAGAGCTGCTGTCCTGCTGGCTGAGTAAGTCCTGGGCATCCCTGAACCCTTTGAACATCTGCAGAGCCTAGGGAGGTTGTATCTGGGTACAATGGATGCCAGCAAACATTACATGCCAGCCTTATAGTCAGACATCAGTGACACTGTAAGTCGAGCGAACTCATACTCACAAAAGGCAAAAGAAAGGAACATTTATGTCGGCACTGAAGAGGTGCTGAAGGTTTGGGAGTCCAGGGGAAGGTGCAAAAAAAGCTGCACAAAAAACTAATCTTGTTTGGAGTGAGAATTCAAGAAAGATGCAAGAGTCCACCTTAGTGAGATGGTAGGCAGGGTGGAAGCAGCCCCAGGGCTTCCTTCTTTCCTTGGTCAAAAAGAGAAATTTTCCATATAGCTCACTTTTCAGAGCAGCGCCTGTGCTTGCACAGACCAGAGTAGGCTGTGTCTAGTGTGTACAAGACAGTCTAAGAAACCTGCTATTCTTTAACCTTTCCTTATTCTTGGCCTCTGTTTATCCTGCCCACCTCTCCAATAGCCAACAGTAAAGGAAAAAAAAAAAGACATAAAAAAACCCCAACCTTAAAGATTTCATTTATAATTGGAAGCCTAGAGGAAAGTGTTTCAACTGAAAATTAGTCCTGCAAATGGCTGTTATACTATGGGAAAATCATGTTTCCCAGTAACATCAACTGGAGAGTAAAATGCCCTAAGATGCATGCTAACTTTTTTACAGCCAAGTTGTCTACTAGTGTACCATCCTAAACTGGTCACAGCCTGAATGTGGTCAGTGAATGTGTCTCTGGATGCTTCATCTGGGACCTGCAGGTGCTGAGGACCCTTAAATAAGTGCACAATTGTTAATCCAAATACCTAATTACAAACAGCTTTTGGTACTTTTTTCTAGTGCTTGTGCTCAAGTTTCAATAGCATTGGAGATGTTTTTTGTACTGTAGCCTATGTTTCAATAGATAACATAGAATTAGTGCAGTGCCATTATTAGTGATTATTCCTTTCTGGAAACGCTTGTTGAATGGGCCTTTCTCCTGCACCAGTAATAGGTGCCTGATTGGTGCTGATTTAATGATGTATAGCGTCTTATCTCCTGATGAGACTGGAGCTCACAAGAAGTGCCAGAGACGTGCCTTTTGAGAAGCTGACATGGGCTGCATATTTCATGTACTGCTGGAGACTGCAGGCAGGCTGTGTAGTCATCAAACCCCAGAAGATGTACATATCTACAATTTTCCTGTGTAACAAAAATCCTGTCATCTGTTGACATAAAAGACATGAGATAACAGCTCTGTGACCCTGCATAGTTCTTCAGTCTGAACAGATGAGACAAATCTAAATAATTGAGCATGAACTCCTCTGATTTTCTTCATGTTAGTGCGGTGCCACATCCAAAACATAAAATGGCTTTGAACTTACCACACTCGTCTCCTGCTTGCAGTGATCACCGTGTTTTCCAGTCACTGTTAATGAAAAGGCCAGCAAGGTAAATGCTGGATTTACACAGGATACTACAGGTAAGGCTTCGCTGCTGCCAGCAGCAGCTTCCCGCTCTGCCTTTTCTGCCACGCGTGTTTGGGAAACGCCGTTTCCTCTTTGACGCAGGTTAGGGTGGCTGAAAATGTATATCCATGTACATCTAGGTGCAGAAGCATACACTTGCATATACACACACGCACATTTCCATCTAGCAACAGGATCGCATCCAGCACCCTCTCCCACCTCACTGCTCGGAGCGTGCAGTCCGTTGTTTCACTTCAACCTTGGGCTTTGTCAGGCTTGCCAGGAAAGAAAATTCCAGCACTAATACCCCTTTATTGAGTGGAAAGCTCCTAACTGCCTTCCATTTGAAATGGGGAACAGGCGGTCATTTAGTCTGTTGTGATTACCACTGCAGAAGATTCCTTTTTACAACTTAATCCTATTTCCTTTTAATAGTGTCTGTTGGTAGAACTAGACAAAACAACACAACAGCAGAATGTTCACCAACACATTCATAACAACCTAATGCCAGTGCCTTTTTATTGCTACCCCTATTTAAAGTGTCTGCAGTTTATATTGAATTTACTTGAGATTCACATCATCATTTCAACTTACTATCTGATTTTGAGTACTTTTTTTTTCTTTAAAGCTTTATTTCTTAATGCATTTTTTTATAATTATATGGTGATCACTCCTAAGTGCACAGTTTACATTGAACAGAGCCATTAAGTGTTACTGCTGGTAGCTGATTGTTTCACACAGTTGTGCAGAGATCTTTGTATTTAGACCCAAAACAGCTTTATAGGACAAAAATGTACTTAGCTGCAGGAATTTCCAGTCACTATTTTTGTTGACGTCAGTAGTTAATCAGGCTGGACAGCCTACAGGGTAATTGTGGAGCCAGTGTTCAGCAGTTCTGTGCTCAGTAGAGATCTCAGTATCCTTGCTGTGCATATGGTGATATGCTTTAGTGGCTGGCTTTGAACTGTGCTCTATCTGATGCAAAGGCTTCATGGTGCACTATAAGCTATCAACAATGCATATTTTTGAACTCTTTGTTGCTTCTTTCTCTAAACTCGTCCCTAGGTGAGGAAGGGATTTTATATTCACAAAATCTGATCTTGATCCTACCTCTTTGGCGAAATTCATTTGAATTCTGTGCCAAATTTATATGAAAAACTACAGCTCTTTAACATGTTTATGGCTCAGTAGGGTACACTGTAATTTGAGGAAAACATTAGTGTGTGTAATACTAGTCGTGATGAATAATTAACATACAGTTATAACACCTTTCATCTTTATGGATTTTATGTATTCAAGAATCATTTCATTGTTCCCCAGATCACATCTAGAATAAAACAGAACAACAGTGAAAGAGGATGTACACTCTCAGATAGTCCAGGGTAGGGAATGAAGATGACAGCTACACACAGATGAAACAACAGAGGGAACTAAGTCAGCCAGAAGATATTAGCAGGAATCAAGCATCTAGTGATGAAGCTTTGCACAGTGCATTACACATGTAATTAACTGAATTGGAATTTGGAAAGAACACAGAAGACTTCACCACTGCCCTTGTTGAAAGGACTACTGCATCTTTTAATAGCCTCACGTAAGCAAGAGCTTATTTTAATGTCCTGTTCAAAAGAAAGAACACGCCATCTGCAGAATTAGCAAGAAGTATCTGTGGCAAGTGGGTGTTCCTCAGGGATTTCCTACTCACAACATTTCCCAGCCCTTCCCTAGCTTTTAAAAGCCGTGGGAATCATAATGCAGAATGACATGAGTGCTTAAAAGCTACTGCAGGATGCATCTAGGAAGGGGTCTGTTTCTATCTGGGCACTGCAGGTTTGCTGAATGAGGAAAAAAACGTGATGAGTGTATGGAGTGAAAACCTGAGTTGGTGCAGTGGCCCTCGGAGAGCTCTGTGTTCAGAGCATGAGGCTAGCAGCCCCAAAGGCTGTCGGTACCAGCCAGGTGTCATTTCTGTCTCAGTACATCAAACAGCAAAACAGGCAGTCCTCAACAGGCGAGAGAGGGAATTAGGTTGTCCTATCAAGGGAAAACCAAGCCTCTTCGGCATGATGTTCAAAAATAATGAGTGCAGAGGGGAAGGAGGTTTTGGATTCATTTGCAACCAAGGCCAGCCCAACGTGCCGATAAATTAAGTAGTTGCATGGAGCAGATGACTGAGAGAAATAGCACAGTCGTGAGAGCAGGAGAGCTCCCACCCTTAGGCACCACCTGGTCTTGCACTGAAGGTTGGGGTTTACATCCAGTCAGGATCCCCTGCCCCAGTTCAGATGGAGGCCCCTTTACCTGTGCATTCGCCATTGCCTCCAGTTTTTGAAGGGAGATACTGTACAAGAAATGATCTGGGACATCAGTAACAAGGGGAAAGAGGAAACAGATGAGGGCCCCTTTGCCCCGATCTCCTCTGACATGGCTGGCAATGCTGCCTGGTGGCAGGGGCACCCTGCACCTCCTCCCAGGACTGTCAGGATGGAGGAAAGCCCCTCGCCAGGGAGACCTCCAGTGGGACTGCCTACCTCCAAACCTGCTTTTGGCTACTGCTGCACTCCCTATGAGTGCAGCAAAGCTTTTGAAGTCCTTAATGAAAGCCACAGCGAGGCAATAAAGGACTAACAGACATAAATTCTGATGTGACTGGTTTGGGAAAGCTTTGTTCTCTGTCCCAGCCACGTGGCCGGTGGGCAAAGCACCCTGCACCTCTTGAGCAGTTGGTTTTGTTGCTGTTTAAAGTACAGACCAGGCAGATTCCGTGCCACACTGAGCACAGACAGTTCTTTCTTGCCAAGGCTCTGAAGAGGGGTCACCAGGAGGCAAGCAGACGGGTGCTAATTCCTCCCGTGAATGTGGCCTCTTCTTTGCTGTGTGTTGGCAATTCCTTCAGGGGTCATCCATAACTTCACCCTGATGTGCGATTATTCTTCTGTCTTTATATTTTTGCAACAGTTAATTTTCTATTTTTGCATTTGTCTATTTATAAAAAGAAAGGACGGTTTTATTCTGTATCCAGAATTCTCCAGCATGGTGCTAATTAAGGCCGATGACAGCCTATCCCATTTTACAGACATGGAATCCCCTTTACTGACTCCTAAGTAAGGAAGGTTTCTAGACTATAAATAATGACTGAAATTGGTTGTATTTTTCTTTGCAGGAATGTAGGTTTTATTAAATTCGCCGTGTTTTCAAGTCAGAAACAGAGAAGCTGAGTTCTGTCTGGGTTCTCAAAACACCCTTTTGAATGTGAGCATTTGTCCATTGGATGGTAACGAGCCCAAATCTGACCCAACCAAAAAGAATAGCTAGTAATGAGAATGTATGGGACTAAAATACTGCATCTCTGAAGTGCATGCTTCTGAAAAACTTGAATTTGCAGGCTTATGACTATAAAAAAGTCAATTCAAAATGGATTTGCCATTCCAGTTTTGCTGACTGTTCACAAGTTTTAGAACCGAAGATCACACTGTAAAACTTGCACTTCACTAATTTTTTTTCTTGAGTACCTAATGGAAAATGAGCCTGTTATGAATTTTGCATAGCTTCCTCCAGAGACATTTAAAAATGATCTAAAATTATACCATCTCTTTAGGTAATTATTTTAGTTATGGGCTGTTTAAGAAACGCAATTGCTTATTTAAGATTCATATGTTACAGAAGTTATTAAGGTCAAAGGGGCACCCTCAGGATTGATATGACAAATAGAAGATGTGACTTTGCATTTTACTTTTGTCAATCCGTCTGGTTTTTTCCGTGATGTTTTCACCTTTTACTATGTTTTTGCTTTTTGTGTGTGATGTGAAATGAACTCATCTTGTATAAAAGTCAAAAGCAAGGTCCTAGTACTTTATTGTGGTAGGCAAACATTTGTCCCAAGTTCTACACCAATCATTCTACAACTCGACATCGGTGTGGCCTCACCTTCAGGGCAGTGTGCAGTTTGGGGCTGCACAATATAAGGATGTAGAAATATTAGAATGTGTCCAAAGGAGAGCAACAAAGGTGGTTTAAGGACTAGAAGGCATGACCTACAAGGAGTGGCTGAGCATACTAGGTTTGTTCAGCTTAAAGAAGACTGGGGGGTGACCTCATTGCTGTCTATAACTTCTTCATGAGGGGGAGCAGAGAGGGAGCTTGGTGATCTCTCTGGTATCTGTGATAGGATGTGAGGGTGACCTTAACAATAGATGTTGCATCCAGTTCCAGTAACCTGAAGTTACGTGCTGTGGTCTTCACTAATGGCTGTATCACAAATTCCTGCTTGGTTTTCTGGCATGGAGCAGGAGCATAAGAGCTTAAGAGAAAAAAAAGAAGGAAAGCTGACAGCACTAAGTACTGCTGGACTGTTTTTCGCTATTAGTTTCTCACTGACTGTGGGGCTGGAATACCCTGACTGAGGCAGAGTGGTAGTTGAGAAGATAGTTTACAGTGAATGATGGATTTTTAAAGCTTAACTGACAACAGTATGTTGAAAGGTGTTTGATATATTCTTGTGGTAGCAGTAATCATATTGGTCAAGAGAAGATCCTAATATTTCTCATTGGCATTCAGCAGCCCCAAGAATTAAGGGTCCCTTTCAAATCTGGTGGTTCACATTTCTGTCTGTCAGACACTGTCAAAGAATTCATTTCCTTTGCATGGTTTTGAGTCTGTCTTTGCCTGGAGAAAGCACTTTGAACTTATTTTATCTCATCTGCAAAGGAAGATGACAGCTCTTTGCTATAGAAAATATGTGTCTGATAACTGTATTATCTCTTAATACACTCTTTTCAGCCCCAGACTTCCAAATATGCACTGCAGAGACAGGGCAGATCTCTCCCCATTGCTCTGTCCAGTGTTAAGACTGTGCTTCGTGATACTTGCCTGTAGACTAAGGCACAAGGTGTACATGGTGGGGGAAAAGGAGGGGGAAGATGCTGTATATGTGTGGGATATCTCAAATTCATCATACTCTTCATTTCAGTTTCTCAAAATATGCCATGTCTGTCCTTTTTACACATTGCAGTCCACTCTGCTTTTCTGGGCTGCCCAGTCCACTCCAGTGTGATCAGAAATCCTCCTTTATTCACCCCTGCCTGGTGCTAGATGGACTGCTCTTTACCTCCCAACTCATTTTTTATTCTTTGTCAGATCAGAAGGACCAGCCGAGTCCATGTAGCACAACATCACCTCGCTCCTCAAAGCCGTGTCCTGCCACTGCCGTCTACAACATGACTTCACACGAGCTGTATCCAATCTATTTCTATGCTGCATTGTCACCAGTTAAAATTGGTCTTGTTCCTCCATTTTCAAGCTAAAAAGAGAGAGGAACAGATAAGCCCTACTTTAATTTGTTCTGGCAATTATTGGAAATCTCCCACAGAGAGAGAGGAGCCCTTGCCTATCCGCGTGGAATGACATACAGCCATACGGGCCCAGACAAAAGGAGACCCCCACTTTTCTGCAAGTCTATTCAGGCATGTATGGACATATTGGCTGAGGTACCAGCCCATTCGCATCTTAATGGGGAAAAAAAGAGAGATGAGGACCTAAAAAAGAAATAAGAAAAGAATAAAAAACTATCAAGTGAGAACTGGCATCGAAGGCTTGAAAACAAACTGTGCCCTGGTGAAGAGAGGGGGGAGGACACTCTTTTGACTATCTAGTCAAGCAGATAACCACACTGCTGCTGTATGTGTTTTAGAAGTATGGGAATAATTCTGTTATTACAGATAAAGGTTACTGTAAGATTGATTTGGAAATAGGAATTGAAGATAAGTGTGTTTTTGAGCTGGGATACAAGCTAAGCTTCTCTTTTTTTTCCTCTTACTCTCCCTGTATTTCTGCAAATCAGGATTCAACATTAATTCAACCCAAACGAAACTGTTAGGATAAAACACCTCTGAGAAGCATTTAAAAATATAATTTCCTGCAAAATGAGTGTGTAAGTTTATTAAAAAAACCAAAGTGCTAGTCAAAAGGTGAAAGAAATATATTACATGATTATGGAGAAAGAAAGAGGTTATTTAAGAAACAGCTGAAATAGCAGTTCTTTTTAAATTGTCATGTGGATGCTTTTAAAATGCAATGACAATGGCAGCTATTCTTTAAGGCTTTTTCCTTATACTCTGGTCCTGAGCTGAAGGAAAAAGTGTTTGTGGAGCAAATCACTTTTAAATTCCAGGTAGATTTTTTTCCCCTGCCTCTGGATTAATTTTCTCAATTTATCCCTTTAACAATAGTTAATAATAATTCTGATGGCCAACTAACTTGTCTACGCTGAAAACAGCTGACAGGAATAAATGTCAAACTTTGGTCATTGACTTCCCAGAAATGATTTCTCATTACGTTAATAACATGTTACAGAAGAAGATCCATAATGTAAGCTTAGAAAACAACAGACCCCCGCCTTGCTTTTAAAGAAACTGTCGGGACTGATCCAAAGCTCACTGCATTGATTGAAAATGCTTTTGCTAGCTTTGCTGGATTTGGAGCTGATGCATTGTTTATAGGGATTATAACCTCTGCTGTTGTTGTCTGCAACACAAATTTAATAATGTACAAAGCTAACAAAAATCAGCTTTCTTTTTGTTAATGGTAATTTCTGCATGGGATGATTAGAGAATAGTTTTTCTGACTGACCAATGCTCTAGTTAAAAAACAAAGTTTAAAGACAAAACTATGCCACCGGATAGTTAGAAAATGCATGTGTAATTCCAGGGAAATTAGTCCTTATTGCAATTAGTGGCCATTGTGCTTGAGCATTAATAGCTTGGGGCAAACATAATAAACTAGTTCCTAACTGTTGGTAATGACACATTTCACAGGGATTATTACTTAATTAACAATAATTTGAATGGGTGGTTCAGCTGAGATGAAGCATTCATTTATATGGCATATCTAAACAATACCAGATCAAAAGAACATGTAGCCTGCTGACATTTCTCTTGGTCCTTTGGTTTCATTTGTGAATGTCTGCCTGCCTGCTTGCCTACATAAAATACTATTTTTGCATCTGAGCTCTTTTTTTTGTGGGTCCGTATAACAGTAACCAGTTCTTGCTTGGATACTGGCAAATTGTTTTCCCATCATACGGTATCATCTGAGTCTACGGAGACAATGATTTTAATTAGAAATGCTAACTTGATCAGGATAACTTCCACACCCACTCTTTCTGCCCCCTCCACACCAGAATGGGACAACTGTTTCCCCAACACATGCATTATTAATTCCCAGCCACCTCAACATGAAATGATTGCTATTGTTCCCACCGTCCACTCATGTAGCTTATGTTCTCCCAGCATCCTTTCCAGTGAATGGCATCTGTATACCTCACCTCGTGGATTACTGGTCCCATTCACGTAGCGGTGCATCAGTTGAGAGAGAAACTAGATCGTCAGACAGAGTGTTCTGATTGGTTTGGGATGATGTCTTCTTTTTTGTGAAAGTTGCCACATACTATAATACAAATGCCACTTTTTCTTTAGAGTGGGTTGTGTTAAAAACAGGACAGAGCTGCTGAAGCGCCTGTTGCACATACTGCCCAGAAGCGCACAAGAGAAAGGCAATATGTAAAGTGAGCTGCTGTAGCAAATGACAGGAGAACAGAGAAGTGCAAACGTAGTGAAAGGTATGTTGTAATGCTATTTATTTTTCTTGGTGGCATAAAGTATATTTTTCTTATTGCTTCTCACTGAATATAGAGGCTTGCAAAAAAGAGGAAAGATTTAGAAAGCATTGTATTTTTGTGTTGGTAAGAAATGAATAGGCTGTGTTCTCTAAGATGTGGGCAAGCTGTCTGAAATAGTGCTTCAGAAATATTAGATACCTGTCTGTTGCAGTTATTGGTATCCATATAAAAGGCTCGGGAATAATTCTATTATTTGCTCCTCAAAGTTGTTCAAGGAGGCTGTAAATTTAAGCCCATGCATTACTTGAAAGTGACGGTGACGTGGAAGTGTTATTCTTAAACAAGCTGTAAAACTCTTCTAATCGAAAAGTTGATTTGTAAAATAGGCATTAGGCACATACTTTTCTATTTGTGCTTTCAGAAAATTCCTGTTCAAAGAGCTAATCTGCGTGTCTTGACTGTCTAGTTGGAAGCTTATATTTGGAAGTAGATTAGAATGACAATTGTGCAGAGCCCAGACTTCTACAATGGATCAAGATTGATTACAGTGACACAGAATTTCACTTTTATTCCAGTAGAATTTTTAAATTTCTTTAGTTCACAGAACATCAAAGGTGTCCTTCTAAATAAATATCTGTGCAATGCTCTGTCTTAGGGCATATCTTATTATGTACAATATAATCAGATTGATATGGTATTGCATCAGAAACAGCACATGTTGTTTTGAAATGTGCCTTGTGGGAAAAGAAAATGGGGATATATAACAACATATATGTTTCTTTGAAGAGAAAGAAGAGTTACAGTGAATGAAGCTTGTGCTAATTAATAATGTTGGACAGACACTATAGCTTTTATTGAAATCCTGAATGAATGTTAAACAATAAATCAAAAGAGTTATTGTTCATGACATATTTTTTTCTGATTCTCTGTTCACATTTTTCTAGTTTACTCAGTTTTTCTTCATAGCAAAATGAACAGGAACTACCACTATGGAGTCTACCCTCTGAAATTAATGGAGGGGGGGGTATCATTAAAGGAAAAACTCCTGCATTTTTTAACAAAAGCTGCAGAGACAGGTGAGTGCCTGTTTAAACCCTCCGCAAGTGAAGCAGTCTGGCTCCTGTGCACAGGGCAGTTCCCTCTTTCCTCCTGCCCCTGACACAGCGCGAGCAGCAGTGATTATTTTGCCGTTCCGTCAGGGCTATCCTTCCAGCTTCCCAGCCAGCTACGTTGCCCACAAAGTGGGGTGGCATTTTTGCAGGGGGGCTGTGAGACCTCCCCAGGCCAGAGCACCTAGGGACCCACAGCCCTCAGGGCAGCTCCTGGAGAGGACCGCTTTCCTCTGCCCGAATTTTAAGTGTATAGACTCCTCAGGCTGGCCAGCTTCTGCCAAGAGCAGCTGCAAGAGGGTCTTTCATCTCTGTTTCGAAGTGGCTAGTGAAGGGTGCAACCCAGGCACCCACTGATTGCCCACGGCCACTTGCAGGTGCATCCCAGAGCTGGGGTCCCAGAGCTGGGGTCCTGGGTACCATCTCTGCCAGCTGGGCAGGTGGGAGATGCGAGCAGGCAGAGTGGGTGTAGTGGGCAAACCGCAGGGCAAGAGGAAGACCTTGTTCCAGCCCTGGCCAGCAGTGCTTGAGGCTGCTTCTGTGCAGAACTGGGACAGCCCAGCCCTCCGCATCGCCGTGTTACCCCGGCAGCCTGCAATGCTTTCCCTACATGAGTTTTGCAAGATACCACTTCCCTGTTTAAATCCTCTTGGAAATGTAACTGTTTGCTGGGCCTTCCTCGGTCAGTCATGTCCACTGGTTTATTCCTCTACCTTCAATACTGAACTAGAAATTAGCAGCAACTGACTGACTTAATCAAATCTGCTCATTTCTTCAGTGCATCTCAAGCTGTGGACTTGAGGTTGGCTCATACCCTCCCTGCCTTAGAGCTGTCCCAGTAGTTATGGATGTCAGCCGCATGTGTGCTGCATTTGGCCTTCCTGGTATTATCAAATGATTCATATTAATGAGCATGTCATCTCTTCTAGGGAAAATGAACGCCGTGCTTTCCAAATGTGTCATATTATGTTGCATTATACTGTATCACTTTATAGTATATCGTATTACATTACATTATTCTATTTTATTTTATGTGAGTGAAATATTAGGAAACCCAGTCAACTTATATTATGCAAGTGGAGATCATTCTGACGTTAAAAAGTAGAAAATTTCATTTAGGCTGCATTTTGCTTATTATCATGTGATTGGCAGGGAAAATATTTCTTGAAGTAAAGATATTCTAGTGGCGGGAGAAGAGGTGATAGATTTTTGACAGGTAATACTATGAATTTATATTGCACTTCCATCCCAAGGAATGTCACAGTAATACAAATCGTATCTGAATAAAATTTTAGTTTCTTCAGACATATTTTGTGCCTGCAGTTATTCATTGTTGCTAATGAGACAGTTAATAGGCTAATGAGCACAGATTATATAATATAGGCATTTAACTTTGCCATCTGAAGGCCAAAGCTGCATTTATACCTACAAAGCATATAGTGAGGTGTTGTAACTCTTTTATGTCATTTATGTGCCTCTGCAGAACTGCAGGTCACATCTTCATGGGTCTGTTCACCTGAATATTCTTACTGAAGTTGACTGGAAGGTGCGAATTAGCAAAGCAAGTAAGATTTGCCCTGTGCCAAATCTGTACAAATCTAGAGACTAGGCCAAAAGCTTTTTTGGAAAAATTTGGTTTTAAGCAGATCAAAACACTTCGCTTCACATTGAAACATGGTAAATCCAAGATCAAATGCAATAATGTAAAGCATTGCTGTAAGACTGCATAGGCCAAAAGTGAGGCAATCAATGCCAGCTTTAAGAGGATTTAGATAAACAGAAAACTGAGTTTATAGGACATGAAAAACAACACTCCTACTCTTACAGTAAGTGTTGATCAATTTTTAAAAGGCAGAAATAGCTAGGGTCTCTTTTATATCTTAACTGACTAATGCAAAGAGGAGTGTCTTAACTGTGCCCTGTGACGTACAACAAGCTAGGATGGACTCACTGGGGTTCACACTTTGTTTTGTTGAAAATATGCTGTACTTAAGAGGAAGGGTCAGTTAATTAGTTTTGCTTGGATGCATAGACTGTGAACCTATACTCTGAGGCGGTAATCAATAAGAAAAGTGGGTAGGTAGTATTTTATTTTCTCATATAGGGATGTGAAAGGTAATGGGGAATAATGGTCTTTTACAAAGCTGCAGGGAGTTTAGCCTAGTTAACACTTTTGTATGCTAACTTAGATTTTAATAAACTATCAATTAGCACATGCAGAAACAGAAGCCTCTTCTGAATCAATAGAACATTGTTTGATGGTTATTTTATGAAGTAAGGTGACAGTTCAATGTGGTTAGGGAAATTACAGAGTAGTTTGCACTGCAGAAATCTTATGCTGTATTCAAGGGTACAAGCTCCTGCTTGAAAGGATGATCCAAAAGAACTCCATTTAAGTATCCAAGGCTCTGGATCAGATTTACCAGTCCTGAAATTATTGCTGTTATAGAAGTGGGGACCCACGAGGGGTAAGTGCAGCTGGAGTGAATGCTTTATTTCCAGATAGCCCTACAGTATGGCTATCACAGTCAAGCAACTTCTGATCATCTCTTTCCTGGGAAGACCAATTTCTTATGATGATCAAGAAAAGCATGAGGTTTTTTCTTTATGTTTTTTCTTGATTATCATGAGAAGCACTGATATCTCTAGGGTTCATCTGGCATGTTCACATAAGCTTAAAAATACTATCCATGCATGATAAGGTTTCTCTCTACCACTTACTAAAACTGATTGGTTTATTTGAGTACTTGCACAGTAGAGGCAATTCCCAGCACGTGTGGATTCAGCCTAACAGAGGAGGAGGGGAAGAGGTCAAAAGACACAAAGAAATGACAGGAAAGCTAGACATAATCAGCACTCAAACTTTTTGGTTTACATTTTAAGATGTGATTTTATATGCATTTCAGGGTTATAGAAATGTAGGAGTTTTCTAAATTCCTTCTGTCTTTTGCTTCTGGTACAAGATCAGAGGTCACCTAAACAACTTCTAATAGATTACTTTCTAGCCTTTTCTCAAAAGCTAAAAATAAAAAAAAAATGAGAGAGTTGATAGTTTCTATCAGTCTTCTGTTCCAGTATTTCACCCATCATATCCTTGGAGGTTCGATTTGCATGTAACCTGAATTTCTCTTGCTTCAAATTAGGTTTATTGCACCTTCACTTGTACCTGGAAACTAAGTACATCACCACTGTTCCTATTATACCTGTTAGTACATATTACACTTTTTTGAAGCCTGCTTTTATGCCCTTCCGCAAATCTATTTTTTCCAGACTCAGCAAATACAATTTTTTTAACCTTTTCACAAATTCTGTTTTTTCAGAGCTCTGCTCATATTTCTTGCTGTCTTCCTGGCAGCAGGTTGGGAGTCTGTCCATATCTCCTGTAAGCTGTGAAGCACTGCCTTTTTGTGTCAGCACAAGAATGCCAGTAAAAGTGCTTCACGTGTGCAACATGAGCAACTTGCCCAACATCTTGTTGACACAGCACACAGTGGCATTTTCTCCCTTTGCAACAACCCATGCATCGAAATGTTGCCTCCTATCAGTTTGTGGTTAGTGCCTTTTGTACGATGCTGACTCCTAGGCCATTATTCACCTCTATGCCTGGGCATTTGATTTTGCCATTCCAAGGCTTGTGCTTTCCACTTGTTCTTACTGAATTTTCTAGTACTGATTTCCTACCATTTCTCCAATTTATTGAGACAGTTTTTAAATTTAACCCCACCTACCCAAATGCTTACAATGTCTCCCAACCTGATGTCATCCTCATATTTTGTAACTGTACTGCATCATCCAAACTGTTAGCATAAGCATTGAATAGTACTGGTCACAAAGCAAAGTCCTGCAGGACCATTTGATGCTGACTCCCATGATGCTGGGCTAGTGACAATACTTTTTGAGTTGTTTTCCAGTCTGACTTATTCTCATTTCACCTGGTCCATATTGCCCTATGTTCTGTTTGACAATGACTTGTGGAGCTGTGTGAAACATTTTATGAAGGTCAAGAAGTACAGCATTTTTTTCATCTCACATCTGCTAGGTCACCAACAAAAGGAAAATACAGCTTTTATGTTGTTAGCTTGTTCTTCACAAATCCATGTTGGCTATTCCTTAGCCCCACCCTAGATGCTAAAAAATTGGTTGTTTGTTGCAGTAACTTTCCACATATTGAAGCTGGCATGAAGGGTCTATAATTCACTCTTCCCCACTGCCCCCTCTTGCTTTAAGTATAGGTGCAATGGTTTTCCTCTGCCAGTCCTCTAGGAACTCACTCATCTTCTATAATAAATGAAGATAATCACTAATGTTTTGGCTATTGCTTTCTGAAGTAGCTGAGGTTAAATTCTGTGCAAACTGATTAATTTGGCAAGATACTTTAAAAGTGTAGGTTATATGGCTTGAGAGAAGACAGAACATAATATCAAAATGTCCCATCAATTTTCACCAGGCACTAGATCAGGATTTTGGCTGAGATCAAGATAAGTTGATGAAGTAAAAATGGATCCATCCTATTTCTTCATGCTCCCCCCAAATTTAAAAAGAGAATTTTAAAATGCTGAAAATCTGGGGGAAATTGAAGGTGATATTTATACTGCTACAATTTTCAAAGAGACAAAATGATTCTTCAGTCAAAAGGAAGTAATCAAAACTCATGCTTCGATGCATAAATTGATCACAAGGGCCAGCAATGAATTCTTCTCACCATTTCCAGCATCTCACAACAGTACAGTCTTAATTTTTGTGATTAACTAAAGATTATATATCAAGCAGTACCACCTTATAGACTTCAGCATTGGGCACTGGTGCTTATTCCCATTGTTCTTTATTTTCCACTTCTCCTTCCCCTCTCTGAAACTTCAAATACAAAATATTTAATTAATCAGATTTCCCCCACAAAGTGAAAGAAACAAAATTACATCAAGACTTCACCGGGAAGCAAAGTTTCCTTGAGCAACTGTCTTCAGGCAATTTAAGTCTGCATGCACATCTCATACATTTTCCCAGCAACCCATAGCTCAATATCTCAGAAAGAAAACGCTTTTTCCCCTTTTCTTACACCTTCTCTGGTTAGGATTTCATTTGTGCCAGGCTAGAAGCCCACTCCATTCCCACTTGGCAAGTACTGTCTTTCCAGCTTCTTGGTATAATCCTCTTTGCTGCTATTAATCACAGCTATTCTGCTGTCAAGTTCCTTTTGTCAGAATTTCCTTCATTCCTGAGCTACCACCTCCAAAGCATACTGAGAGGGACTTTAACCACAGATGGGCTAACAGCAAAGCTGCAATCTCATTTGAGAAGTTCTTCTGCAATGTACTTTTAATTAATTTTCCTTCAAGCCCTCCTGCATTTTCTGCATTTCCTTGCTGTCTTTTGATTGCATATTTGCAATTCTCTGTCTGAATTCTTGAGAACTAAGAAAGGATCTTCAAACCATTTGAGGGACTACAGGAAGCAACTACTGACAGTGGGAGAAACGGGCCTTGATGTCCCACGGTGGTTGCTGTCTGTAGGATCTTCCTGTGTTTATGTGCTGTGGTCAGGGTCATTAATTCTTGTATGCTGGCTGGTCTCCCTACCTAAAGAGAAGGTATGCTTACATATTAAAGAGGCCCCAAATGACTTCCTGGTTACCACCAGTGAAGATCAGAGAATGGAAGCCATACCTTACTGTGTGTGCCACTGGATCACTAAAGAAGGCTTTCAGTAGTGGAGTGGTCCCTTGAACTTATATATGGATAAAATTTTCCTATAAGGCTACTAACAAACAAGTGTAGAAGAGCAGAACTACAAAGCCTGGTCTATTATGATTATGTCTTTTTCCCATAACTCTTCCTTCATGCACACAGTAATTCCAGCTCCTTCCAGTGCCCTTGCCATACCAGCCAAAACACCTCAGTTACTACTCTGAAACTGCATGCAAGGTGATCACTTGGTCAAAGAGACTGTATAACTGCCCATCCTTTCCACGGTGGGGACATTAATCTGGGTCTCCCTTTCCTACTGTACCTGCTAACTGCCAGGAAGCAGATAGAAATACAGTAATCCTTGGGATCAGTATCTGCCTTTTACAATATTAATGGAATATCAATGCAATTATATTACTGCATAAATTCATTTTCTTGGGAAATCACTCAAACCAGCTGTAGAAGATCCTCCCTTGTGAGGAAGGACAGCAACCATATGGCTTACAGCAGATAATGGAAGGATGGGCATTTTGGCCAAGAATACCTCAGCTCTCACAAAAGCTGCTATCACATCACCATTGCAAATTGAATACTAAAACAGATGGAGCACAGGGTTTTGGAGTCTCCTCTGAAAGATTCACCTGTAACAAACTGCCAAGCCAAGCCAAGAGTCTGCCAGCTAGACAAAGCCTAAGAAATCTTTTATATTCTGGGAAATACTAGTTCTTCTAAGCTATTAAGAAATCCAGGCAGAGGAACTGCTTCATCTAGGATATTCAGCCTCTGAAATGGGAGGGACTGAGAAAGCTGGGAAAATGTCCCAGCAGGGGATATGAAGAAGATGGAAAATAGAGTCCTCTTCTGCATGCCACATTTATAGAGGACAGTTAGGTAATACCTCACATGTACTCCCTGGGGAGGCTGAAACAATTGAGTTTGAAGACCAAAATCTAAAGGCTGGCATGCAAAGCGTCTGAGGTTGTTTTTCAGGCTTTACAAACCTTATTCTTGCTGCATTAGAACAGTTCTGGGACAAATGAAGTCAATACATCTTTATTCCTTCTTACTGTATTCTTTCATCTTGAAAGTATCCTGTGAAGGCTAGGCACTCATGTTCTGTATTTCCAGAAGCACTTTGAAGCTGGGTGATAAGAACAAGGGAGACTTTAACAGTTCAGATAGAGAAAGAGACTGCAAGATTTCTGTTTCTTTTGCTGGTTTGATTTCATAGACAGAAGCTTGAAGTTGGCTTGAAAATGTTTATGCTGTTGGTTAGTAGAACATCTTCATGCTCAGGCAGGGCAATCAGTGAGGTCAAGACAAGGTACAGATGCCAGTGTTGTACAGCTGAAGCAATGTCAGACTCAAGAAATATGAATTAGAGGAAAGATTTTCACCTCTTAGAGTACCTACACCTATTGAGTAGGTTAAAGACAATCCTCTCTCTATGAATACAGGCACAATTTTAACAACAACAACAAAAAAATCAAAACCACCAAAACAAAAAATCCCACTATGTGCCAGTGGGTGCATACAATTATTATAAGAGATGGCCAAATATTATTTTCTGGTTGAAAAAAGAAATTACCCATTCATTTCTTTGTCTTCAACAGCTGCTTTTGGAAGTGGTTTGTTTTGGGTCCATTTCTAATATGTCAAAAAGCTGTATGAAGTGCCAAGTTAACCAGAAACACAGTCATAGTGACATTAGGAAGTTGTCTTCACCAGTGACAGCACATAAGCCCTTACTTACCATTATTTTTGATCTTCATACATGGGAAGAAATATTACCTCTATGTGCTCCAGGGAGAGAGCTTTCTCATATCTGTCTCCAGATAGAGATAACACTTTTTCCATCTTTAGCATTTAGGAGGTATCAAAGAGTCTAATCATCTATCCAGCAGCTGTGGGATAAGGAAGAGTCCAGTTTTCACTGCTGTGTGGAAATGTGTCATGTTTCAGGACTAGCATACCCGAAATGCAAAGTTCTGTAGCTAAAGAATATGATTTGCCACCACAGCCACCATGCAGCACAGACAGGGGCACCGCAGGTTCCAGGTGCATTCCCGATACGCAACAGGAACGAGTTCTATCGCATTGCAGGGGGGCAGCCGATCAGGCAAGGCATCTGCTCGGGATCTGTAAGTGGGGAAGGACAAGGGCAGAAGGAACTAAATGAAAAATAAGAGGGAAGGCATTAGTTCACTTTTCTTGAAGAGGATTGTGACAGTTGTGAGCAGGACCTGTTCAGGGCGTAAGTATTCCACTGCCTAGAGCAGAAGGCTGTGTCCCTGAGCTGTATCCCTCCCAGTCTGCAGAGCTCAGGTGGTCACAGCAGTATTCACCATCACATCTTCTCATTGCCTTCACGGAAACCCTGGCTTTCTGACAGGCACCAGCTCTTCATCCTACACCTGACCAGTCCTCCTCCTTCCTTTCTTACAGCATGGAGAATTCCGCTCTTCCCACCTAGCCCTCTCATTCTTGGCAAGATATAGATTTTGCCTGTCGTGCTTGGGAGCCTTGAGACAGGTCTGAGCAAAGGCCCCTGGTACCACTGCAAAGGAAGTGAGAAAGGTCATGCTTTGGGGGAGACAAAAAAACATATGTGCTTTTAAAAAAAAGATATGTGCTTGAGAGTGTTATCACAGATTACATCAACATCAAGTCACAATTTACAGTCACTTGTACAGGGTTCTTCTTGACTGCGTGGCAAAAATAGTGAGAAGACTGTGAGAACTAAAATGAATTTTTTACTTAATAATGAAAGCTTAATTAGTATATGTTTTTGCACATCCTTAATTGAAAAGGGGTTATTTTATCTGGAATTTATTTAATTTTCCAATGTGCTTGCAGTTTCTCTTGGAACTTAAGTTCCCACTGAGGCTGACACCAGCAGAGTTAGTTCGACCAGCACAGAGCTTTTGAAACCCTCTTGTAATTCTGTCCTGATCTTTTATGGTAGTATTTACAGTACCTCAGCCTGAGTAAAAGCTAAGGATCAGATCCTCCCCTGATCTAAGTTATCAGCATAATTTTATTTGGAAATGTTTACTTTGTGATCATGTGTGTGTGTTTCATTCTTTTTGATCTTTTTATGCGTCTATAACCATAGAACTGGGATTTATATGATGGGACTCCCTCTGTCATTCTGTGGGATTTTTCGCTCTGCAGGCACTCTGTAGCTTTGAAGGACTTCAGATCTTGAGCAAAATGAGTTCACTGATGTGTCCCAGGAGAGATTGTTGACTGGTCTGTAGGTGTAATTTTATGACAATGGATTGTATCCTGAATTAATGTTTATGCACCATATGGTATGTTGTCAAGATTCATTGTGTTTATGAAAATCTCAGAAAAATGAAGTGAAAATAAAAATACATGTTCAGGCCCAGCCTATTTTCAAGAAAAAATATCAAATGCCTCTAGATTTTTCCTTTTAATTTAAACTTGCCTAGTAAGTATAGCAATAGGTAATAGTAACAGTAGGACGGGCCTGGTCCAGAGATAAAACATATAAAGTTCTGGAAGCAGTACAAAAACGTTTAGGACTGTAATCAGACAAGCTGTTTAGAAGTACTAACTTAGGTACTGCAAACATAAGCATTAGGAGACAAGTATCGCATAAATTGCTTAAGAGATTTTAGATCCTGGCTCGGTGGAGACTCCATCCCTGGAGGCTGGTGTTAGGCACCTGTTGCGGGTAGCCTGCCTTGTACAGAATACAGCCTACTGGGTTTTGGGTTTGGGTTTGTTTTGTTTTGTTTTTTTCAAAGGCATTTCATGACAAAGCTGTGAGCAATGAAGGGTATGGGAAACCTAAGAAGTAATCTGTAAAAACATAAAGGAATAATCCATTTAATGGGTGGTAAAAAACTGTGCAACACTCACACCCCCACCTTGGGTTTAAAGTATCACAAGACATTCAAGGAACAAGGTAAATAGCTCACTTGGAGAATTGCTTTTCACCCAAATTTAATTTCTTCCTACTGTGGTCATTACTGAGTGGTTTCTTTTGGCAAAATAGGAGGGGAAAGCTCCCTAAATGTGTCATTAAACACGAAATAATTTTCCATTAACATATCCCTAATACAATGATGTGCTGCTAAGAAACATTTACATATATATATTAGAAATATCACATGTATTTCTGTATTTATGTACAGAGAAAGTGGAGGAAGGAATTTAAAAGTGATTGCCTCTTGCTTCCCCACTTTCTCCATGTAATATGTCTCCTGCAGATGAATTGCCTCTGCTCAGGCCATGTGCCTTCACATGTTCCACTAAAGTCTGTAGCATTCTACATGAGTGCTGGGTCTGCACAGCAAAATCCATTGGAAGAATCAGGTGTAAAAGATATAAGCATGTAATTAATTTTATGAACGCAAATAGTCCACCAGCTTTCTGGGATACCACTTGCTCAACATGTGTATAAACCTTCTCAAGTCTGAACTTTTTGACTATAAAATCCTTGGCATTTATGCAAATATGTATTGAGAACAATACATTGCAATCCCAGTGGCACTTTTTGGATGCCCATATGGTCATCCAAGCTATTAATATTTTTATCCTTCTTTTGGAAATGCTGTTCTCTTCAGAATTAACAAAATAAATAGGTCACTTTGCAAGAAATGCTACAAGTTGGTTCTGGCAGATTTTTTTTTCCTTTTCATCTTTGCCCAGAATTAGATATTCAATAAAGAATAGTTTAATTACAGGACAAGACTGTGTGTTGCGGGGGGTGGGGGGGTGGGAATATCTTTAAAATTGGAGCATAAAGAGCAGCTCATGCTTGGAATACACCTACTTTAATTCATAGTACGAGCTAAAAGATAAATTGTATTTGCATTGGTGGAAAGTGCATTATTGTGACTCTCTTGAGTAGAACAATTAGCTAGTTCCTTTGTACGATGTATAGGCCACCAGCTGCACAGAGTTCAAGCAGATCTTCACAGGTCTTTATGAAGCCAAAAGCCATATTTGTAACTTTTGAGTGACAAGAAAAGGGATTTTCAGCAATGTTGGCAAGGCAAGAGCAGAGAAAGTAACCTAAACAGCTGAGCTGGTAATCAAATATCCATCACGAAAACAGGGGCAAGAAAGACGTTCACTCAGGGTCAGAGATCTAAAGCGTACAGATGCAGTTAAGGCTATTACAATGGACTGCTCAGCTGTGGGTAATGAACTGGGCTCTGAAAGACCTAAATTGTTCCTGAAAAATAAAACACCCCAAAGATTTTGGTCATGTAGTCTTCCTGGGCTGAATAATTTTTTTGCGTGAGCAAGGAAAACAAGATTTCCCTCCCTTTACTGCCTTCAAATCCTTTACACATCCCCAAGCTGAGCCATGAAACATGTTTCTATAAGGTATTTCATATGACAAACAGAGGCTCATCAATTCCATCTTTGCAGATGTCCTTAAGAACCCATTCTGAAGGGCTCCGAGAAACAACTTGCATTAAGAGAACATTAAAAGATCAGTTCTGCCTCACTCAGTCACGCCAAGCAGTGCCTTCCTGGATGACTGGTCCCCCTGATGTCCCTGCAAGAAAATACCTGGCCTGAGGCAGAAGAACAGACTCTGCCTCAAAGCCTGCATCATCTGTCTGCATCGAAAACTACTAAGATCCACTTAAGGCTGGGGATCCCACCAAGCTAGCACGCTCAAAGCATATGGCTATCATCCTAGCCAACTGTCATGTCTGCAGTCCGAGTGACCCCACACTCATCCGTCACACTCAGCTGGTGGAGAAGCGGTCTGCATGAAAGACTCAGTCTTCATGCATGACCTTAACTGTAGCTCAGCTGTCACTTGTGCTACCACACAATTCAACCCCTAGATGTACCTGAGTGCCTTTTACACCGCTGAGAAATACTTTACTTGATCAGTATGTCTTGCAGATCCAGGGGCCAACCGCACACACCTGGGGTTGGTGAAGCTGTGGGGAAAGAGGCCCAGAGAGATCAGCAGCACCTCAGGCCAGAAGTTAACAAAGGTCTTTTTTCATTTTTTTAATGCCAGCTGAGGACCTGAGGCAGAAAAAACAATCTCATTCTCCTTCAGCCGTAGAGATAGAGGAACCATTCTTGATTAAACACTGTTATTAATAGCAGTAATTTGCCTTTAGACGAGAAGCAAAGTGTGATGAGTTTGAGCCTGCTTGCTCACAGTTTTGAAAAGGCATGAGACATCAGAAACTGATATTAACAAAAAAAAAAAATTCTGTGCCACCTCAGCACTAAGGCTTTCTTCCATTCCTACAAAAATATATGACCATGTCACCATGGGCTGGCACAAATGGAGAAATTACTGGTACTCAGGGAAGGAACATCCTTTTACAAGACTTCACATTACTTAGTGGTGAGTTTCCTGATAGCTGCTGATACCCCAGAAAGAGATTGCGTTGGGAAAAGGAAATGCTCTTAGGGACGTTACTTCTGAGGGCCGCTGAGTTGCACACTGTTTTCAAGAAAGGTTCCTCATGGAATGCACTGTGATGCTGAGTGACATTCAGATGATAAAAGCTGTTATCACAGAAAGCCTGAAGCATTTATGTCCCTACTTTTGACCTTTATTTCACTGCTTCTACTTACTTTTCTTTCTGCTGATATGTGCAGAAAAAACATCCTGATTATCAGATTTCTTTTGCCATTGCATCATTACAGGTATACTGGTAACTGCAAGTTCATTTAAACATGTCTTGCCTGAGCATTGTCAATCTTTGTTGGCTGAGCTGAATTGCGGGAGACATCTGGCACCATTAGTTTTCAACTGGTGGTTTGGGAGTTCACCTGCAAACACAATTCTCGTTGCCACAGGAATTGGTCCATCATGTTGTATCACCTCTTTTGTCACATGAACAAAAATGTAACTGACTTGTACAGTAGGCGGAATTTCTTAAAAGTAAGAACTTCAGGCAGGACCTGAGCTGTGGATCATAGCTTGCCCCTGCTCTCCCTTCCTGTTGTATGCCCGAGGTAATGTTGCGTTCCCTCAAATCATGTTGATGGGTGGTGGGAGGCCCTTCCCCACATTTACTTGCCAGCAAAACATGGGTTGTCAATAATGTCCCCCTGACTTTGCTAAGAAAATCTTACTGTTGGCAACACACTAAGAGCAAGGTGGACATGTCTATTATATGAAGAGGACTTCAGCCTCCTTGCCCAGTGCAAAGGTATATTATTGGCTATTGGGAGCTAAGGATGCACAGGACAGAGGCAAGCATGGCACACACAGCTCTTGGACCCCTTTGGCTGTGGGTATCCAGCAAGCTGAGCCTCGTCCCCGCCTCTCACAGCTGCCAGCTTCTTCATGAAGTGACAGACACGCAGAGATTACCATGGTCCTTCTGGGCTTGTACTGCTTAGATAAATCCCCATTCTTTGGCTTTGCAGACAATAAGCCGTAGCACACTATGCAGCCAATGTCTAAAGAACCAGCAGTTCTGTACATTGCTCTGCTTAGAAGAGATTTACCATGTTCTGTGTTTAAAGTTTGTCCATTCTTTGTTGTATCTATTGAGCCTTAGGTTGTAAACTTTTCCAGGTAAAGGACCTGTTAGTTGTTTGCTACACTTCACATCTGTATAGACTAGCAGCACTGTGCAGTCATATTCCTTGGGGGCTTTATACTTGGAAACATTATTTTGTATAGAAATTATGCTAAGATAGTTCTTTTGTCTTTACTTCCCCTGTGGGCATCTATTTCAAACTTAAGCTGCCTTTTCAGATTTCAACCAACTTTTGGATTAAATTCTGAATTTCTCTTTCAGTAGATTTCTAAGTGTACCCAACCCTCCAGTCGCACCAGCTTGGATGCTGAGAAAATTTCAAACACTTTCTTTTTTGTTGAAAACATTGCATTGTCTCTGTCTTCACTTCAAAATATTATCATGCAACTCTTTAAAATATTTTTTATGATTTTGAGATCTTTTGAGGATTTCAATTAGAAATATTTGACAGACACCTCCTGCTACATTTTATTTCCACAGGATAAAAGAATTAATTAAGCTTAAAGACTTACGTACAGAACAGCAATAAAATGAAGCATGAACTACTTGCTTAAGCCGCAGAGTCCCATACGCGTTTCCTAATGAGTCTGTCCTGAAAAGGGGAAGAAGAGTTCTTAAAAAGAACAGCAAAAATACTAGGCCCACAGAGAATGTATGGAGTGTTTCAACAGAGTAATTTGAGTGCAGCACCACATCATTAAACTCATAAAAATGGTGAAGGAAAGGTTTGCTGCAATCTGTAGCCTGGAGTGAAGCCACCAGCTACACTGACTTCATGACAACAAAAGATCCTAGACTGATGAGAAAGTGTCCTCTGGTAGAGGTCAGCATTCCTCTGCTTAAATGGGTCTTTCAGGCTTATGGAGGAAAAAATGTGTTAGCTTGACTTGCTTGGACATATCACACAATAGCATGTGACCATCAGCACTGTGAAACCTTTTGTGGGTTATAAAATGATTAACTGACCATTCAGATTCTAGAAATGTTGCATTTGTAGCAGCAGTCAGCTCCTCAGAGGAAGGCAGCTGAGTGTGAAACCTCAATTCAAGCAAGGGGCAGGGGTGTGTGTGTGTGTTGAAAGAATAATTAATATTAGAAATAACTTGGAGTTGCAAGAATTTATATTCAAGGTTTGCAATATAGCAATAATATCTGTGTTTAAGCAGACTGTGTGCGTACACGTGTGTGTAATGACAATGACAGTTTCCAAACGGAAGGAGAAAGACAGTTGCCAAAAAGTGTTCACCAGCTATTACAACTTTCCAGAGTGAACTGTTTTTAAATATTCTCTAAGGACTTCTGGTCATAAATATTTCTAAAGCATATGCACTTAACTCATGCCAATCAATACCATAAAGCAACACTACAGCTAAGTTAGCAAAGTAGAGAACTCTTACTTATTGACTAAACCCTGATGATTCTTGTACCTAAGGCTCCAGTTCTGCAGCTTGTATGGTAATAGTATTCCTAGTTTCAGAAGGTGTGCATCCTGATACTATATTTTTATATAGAAGATTAAATATTTTATAGGACATTTGCCTTTTGAGGAAACTCTTTTACCTTGGGGAAAAAAATATCCTCCTATGAATTTCCTTTAACTTTACAGGAGACTACCTTCTCAGAACCAGGATCTCTCTTGGACATTTCAAAGAACTACACACAGGACCTACTTTCTTCTTGAGGGACCTAAGATACTGTGTTTTGACTTTTAAGCCACCCCTAGTATACGGATGTGGACTTCAGGTAGAATGAGCAATGCAAAGAACTTGCTTGGACTTGGCATCTCCTTGTATTTTTGGGGACTGCTGGACCTTACTACAACTGTGCTGTCAGGAAGTGCCAGGCCCCTCACTGAAGGGCAAGAAGACAACCTGTCAGACAAGCTGCATCAGCGTATGAAGCGGAGCTGGGTGTGGAACCAGTTCTTCGTTCTGGAGGAGTACACAGGAACTGACCCTCTCTACGTGGGGAAGGTAAGACCTGCACCAGGAGGATACCTAGCGGAGTGTTTAGAGCTGTGTATCTGTTGACCATGGTGAAACATGGGAAATTTCTCTAAGTTACCTTCTTTCTGGCAGTGACTTTATCCACATTAATTTCACTTCTGCTCCCAAGAACTTTTGTCCAGTGTCACCTTCATTTGGGAAGAATCTCTGTTTCAAGGGGCTTTCAGTATATTTGCCTATTTCAAAGAGATCTGCTGCATCAATCATCATCTGTAATTGAGGTGGCGTTAGAAAATCTGCAATGATCTTTCCAGGGACACCTACAATGTCAAGGCAAAGTGAGGTTATATTGGCATGTGAGGATCAGGAAAGAAAGGAGGAGTTTGTGATCGTGTTTCTGTCTGTGATCAAGTCTGCTGGATACTGAAACTCACAGTCAAATTAAATAGCCAGTTTCTCTTGAAAACTGACATTTCAATTTTTATTTTCTGCAAATCTGTATGGCCAGAGTCTCTTCTTGCTTGCCACAGGTTGACCACAGGCTAATTCTGTGGACTACTGAGAAGCTGCTGCAGATCTAGAAGGGCAGAAGGACAGGTCATTAAATCCAACCATGACAGGTCCTGGGTTTGGATCACTTATAACCCAAGAACCTATACATTGGAACAGATATGTGTAAAATTGATCCTTAAGCTCACCCCATCTACTTGGTAGTATTTTGCATTCACTTTTCTGCAGCTCCTTGAGGAACAAGCTGATGAAAATCAGACCAGTGATGTCTGCCATCACAATCTGCCTCCCTATAACCATCCTCCTTTGTCTGTTTTCTGACTGTTTTTAAAGATTCTAAATTGTTTAAGGTATTGACCCTGTTATTCAAAGGGTTATGGTCAACACTGAGTTTGCTTCTAGTCTACACCAAGGTAAAGAATATGAAAAAAGTGGGGAGGGGGAGAGTTAGTATGATTAAGTGTTTGAACAATACAGTTAAGACTTAACATGCCTAGAATATCAGATACCACTACAATGTGTGCAGACTACATACAGATTGATGTGAAAATTTAAGTACTAAGACAGGATGTCAGAAAACAATTATTTCAGATTTCATTGCTTGTTTTGGATGACCAAGGCTCCTGCTTTCCTTCCAAGCTATCCATCTGCAGAAAAAAAAAGAAAAAAAGAAAAAAAAAAAAAGAAAGAAAGAAAAAGAATAATCACATACCCAGAGGCACATTTTGGACTTGTATTTATCATTTTACAACCCCAGGGAGCTAAACTGGGCCCTCAGTCACACCGGTATAAATCAAAATGAATCCATGGGCTTCAAAAGACCTCCTCCTGATCTGTCCCTGCGTGACTGACAGCAAGATGTGCTCTCCTTCCTCCCACAGAGGTGGCATTACTAGTGATTGCTGCTAAATGAGACCTCATTAGTCTTCATTCATCTCTGCACCTAGCTTTTCAGCTCTTGATATCTCTATTGATTAAAGAAATTAATATTTGTTTTCATGCAATTCCCAGCTTTAGAACAAGGGCCAGGCATACTATTTCACATACTGTGTTTCATCTGAAGTGACTCCAGACATGCACTGTGAGCTGAATTTTAGCTAAAACAAGCACTGGAAGAAACTGACTCTTTTGGTTTAGACTCGATCGCATCATTAGGAGCACAAAAACTTGGCACGGTCAGAGGCACTCTTGAGCTCACGGCGGCTCAGCTTTTCTGAGCGGGGGAAGCAGAGGAGACTGACTCTTCATGGTCTGTGTCCACCACACAAAGGCCAAGCTGCCGTGACTGAGCGCTCTCCAACACCATCTACGCCACGGCTGTGTTAACACGGGGGTGTGCAAGGGCTAATTAACTTGCAAACAGGGCCAATTAGCCCCATGCACTGCTGAGCTGACACGGCTGGATCTCTCTGAAAGCCTCCTAGCTCTGCACTGCTCTGGGTAGATCAGACACCAGGGAACTCTGCTGCCAAAATGGACCTCTGTGGGTCAAACATTTCCTTTCTCCCACCCCTGAACTGGGTGTAGAGCAGCTGGCCATGCGATGGGATGAATGTAGTGGGGGCTGCTTCAGAAGCTGCAGCCCACGGCGATTCGCCGCCCCACCTGCATTTGTGCTGCCTCTGTCTTAGAGGTCCTTAGGGAAGGGGTCAGCAGGGAATAGACTGTGGGCTGAATTAATTGTTCTGGCAAGCCAGAAATTTTTCAGCCTGAGTCACCACGGGCTGACTCAGAACTAGCCCTGGCAGGCCTGGCGCAGAGCAGGACAGAGGTGCAGGAGGACTCCCAGCCTACTGCTTGCTGCCGGCACCAGCCCCCCGAGCATCCCTGGGTCCCACAGCCGGCTGGGCAGAGCCTCTTCCAGCTGACACCACCACCACACCCTGCATCATCCCTCTAGCCAGGCCTGGCTTTTATCCATCTGCTTTCTCCAAGCCCATGTCAGAAGGAGAAAGAGTGCACAGCATAGATCGAGGTGTATTTACTTCTTATTCTAAAGGCTTCCCGTAAGAGACGGGCTCTTCTGATGCTCTTGTGCAGCTGTTTCTGGCAAGCTATGTATGACTGGAGCAACCCATAAGGCACCTTGACTTGAACCATAGGTCCAGGCTAGCCTAATATGATTTTTCGAGGCTGCTATGAAAAATGTACTTTCCTACATAAGTGTAAGGAAAGGTGCAAAATATCTTCTGGACAGGGAAATGCAAAGAAGCTTCCTGAGTTGAAGTCAGTACAATTTCTGGTTTTCTCCAGTGTTCATGATCCTAATTTAAAGTATTTCAGCTTCAGAGGCTTCCTGGTCCTGTCACAAATAAAGACGAGGCTTCAGCTTTCCTGGAGATAGCCACTATTGGCTAATAGGCTAGGGAAACCAAAGCTCTCACGTGTGCTACAGCAGGTAGTTTCCGCATTCATCCAGCAGCCTAAACTGTGTCAGTAGTTGAACTGGGGACAGACTTTACCACTTTGCCATGTTGGAAACTCCCTAACCCTGTTTCAAAGGAAAGAGGCATTTGAACCACATCAGCTGAAGGATGAATAAAATGCATCCTTTCTACAGACTATCACTGCAGATCAACCACACTCATTCATGCATCCTCACAAAAATCCACTGCAGGTGCTACCTCCCTGGAGGTAGAGAAGGAAGAACACATCAAGGATGGAGTTGCAGCCCAGTAAGTAAAGCTACAAGAGTCCTCCCTTAGATGCCCTCAACAGCACCACTCTCTTCCACATGCCCTTTTGCTGGGAAATGTGTTGTTCAGATGCAGATGTAGCCTCCTTAATCTTTTGTACTATCTTCATCAAAAGAAGCAATCCAGGTTGACACAGTTAACAGTTTCTCAGGAGTTATTAACTTTATTCCTCCCATAGTCCATTGTTTAATATGGAGGAGATGGTACAAATTAATTCCTCCTACTTCTGTGTC